>NW_016107632.1:1622102-1639018 GCF_001604975.1 Cebus imitator
TTTTAGTAGAGACGGGGTTTCACCATGTTGACCAGGATGGTCTCGATCTCTTGACCTCGTGATCCACCCGCCTCGGCCTCCCAAAGTGCTGGGATTACAGGCGTGAGCCACCGCGCCCAGCCTCGTATATAAGGCCAACAAACATATGAAAAAATGCTCATCATCACTGATTATTAGAGAAATGCAAATCAAAACCACACTTAGATACCACTTCACATCAGTTAGAATGGCAATCATTAAAAAATCTGGAGACAACAGATGCTGGAGAGGATGTGGAGAAATAGGAACACTTTTATATTGTTGGTGGGAGTATAAACTAGTTCAACCATTGTGGAAGACAGTGTGGTGCTTCCTCAAGGACTTAGAAATAGAAATTCCATTTGACCCAGCAATCTCATTACTGGGTATATACCCAAAGGGTTATAAATCATTCTATTATAAGGACTCATGCACATATGTTCACTGCAGCACTGTTTATAATAGCAAAGCCCTGGAACCAACCCAAATGCCCATGGACGATAGACTGGACAAGGAAAATGTAGCACATATACTCCATGGAATACTATGCAGCCATAAGAAATGATGAGTTCATGTCCTTTGTAAGGACTTGGATGAATCTGGAAACCATCATTCTCAGCAAACTATCACAAGAGCAGAAAATCAAACACCGCATGTTCTTACTCACAGGCAGCTGTTGAACAATGAGAACACATGGACACAGGGAGGGGATCATCACACACTGGGGTCTGTTGGGGGGAGCCAAGGGAGGGACAGTGGAGGGGGGTACAGAGGTCGGGGAGGGATAACTTGGGGAGAAGTGCCACATGTGGGTGACAGGGGGATGGAGGCAGCAAACCACATTGCCATGTGTGTACCTATGCAACAATCCTGCATGATCTGCACATGTACCCCAGAACCTAAAGTACAATTTAAAAAAAAATCCCAGCTCCTAATGATACCCCCCAGGCTCCTAGAGGATCCATCCCCTGATGACCTCTTCCAGCTCTGCTCATCCCACTCTCCCTGAAGTCTGACCAGCCTTCTTTTAGTTCTTGGAATGTGCCAAACTCTTCCCCACATGGAGGTCTTTGCACATTCAATTCCTTCTGCCTGAAATGCTTTCCTCCCTGTTTTTAGCATGGCTAACTCTTTCTCTCCCTTGAGTCTCACCATAAATGTACTTCCCCGGCCGTATTCCTAAAGGATGGTACCCTCTTTTTTCTCCATTTTAAACTAGCTATCTCTTTCATGGAATTATTGAAACTGGCTATTGTCCTATTCATATCACTGCTTTCTTTATTCATTGACTCAAAAGTTATTTATGGAACTCCTATTATGTGCCAGGCATTGTTCTAGGTGCTGGGGAGACCACAGTGAACAAGATGGACCAAGTCCTTCCCTTCATGGAGTGCTCCCAGTTGGGGATACAGACACTGAACAAGGAAAAAATAAATTGTAGCTTACACCCCTTGCTCTCTGTGGGGCGTCTTGTCATGCAATCGGGGCAACAGAGTAAACATGGGAGACTCCATAGGCCTCAACTGCTTTGCTTAGTAGAATTGGCTGCAAGTGAAATTGTGAGAGAAATAAAAAGTATATATGCAGGCCCAGAAGCTCTAGGTCAAGCAATTTCATCCCTTTGTGATCTCATTCTTATTCTGTTGAACAGTCCCTCTCGGTTCCTCCCCTAATCTTGAACTGACCTGTCTTCAGTGTTGCTTACTTCATTTGCACAGGATGTCTCTCATCATTATTTGTATGGGCCCCAATACCTAAGCAACTTAGTATGGGAGATCAGATTCCCATCCCTATTGTGCCCTCTGTTCCATTCGATCAAAGCCCAGCTGTGTTCTTGACTCACCTCACTCTTGTGCTCATCAGAAAATAGACCTCTGCTGGGCTGAAATCTCCTTATTTTTTGTCTATTTCTCCACAGGGTGCTAATGATTTATAGCAGTTCCCATGAGTTCACAGACTTCCAACATTATATTTCTTCTAGCTCTAGCAAAACTTGATAACTTTTCCTTCTCTAATGCAATAAATTTACCTTCTGGTAAATACTACTCCACTCGAGAGATAATGTAATTTTTAATAGTGATAAACGAGATGAAGAAAATAGAGCAGGGTTTCCAGTCCTATGTGTAACAGAAGTGGTGAAAGTGGGCATCCTTGTCTTGCTCCAGATCTTAGAATAAAAGCTTTCAATTTATCTCTATTCAGTACATCAACCTTGAGTTTGCCATATATGATTTTTATTGTGTTGAGGCACATTTCTTCTATTCCCAATTTTCTGTGAGTTTTTATCATGAAGCGATGTTGAATTTTGTCAAATGCTTTTACTGCAGCTATTGAAATGATCATATATGGTTTTTGTCTATTTATTTTTTTTCAACATAGCACTAGAAGTCCTAGCAAGAGAAATAAGCAAGAGGAAACAAAAATAAAAGCAATTCAAATTAAAAAGGAAGAAGATAAATTGCCTCTGTTTGTAGGCAACATAATTTTATATATAGAAAACCCTACCGACCCCACTAAAAAATTGTTGGAACTCATAAACAAATTCAGTAAAGTTGCAGGACACAGTGTCAACATACAAAAATCAGTAACATTTTTATACACTAACAGAATACTATCTGAAAAAAATTAAGACAACAATCTCATTTATAATAGCTACCAAAAAATACCTAGAAATAAATTTAACCTAGGAAGTGAAAGATCTCTACACTGAAAACTACAAAACATTGAAGAAAAAAATCAAAGAAGACACAAATAGATGAAAAGATAGGCCATATTCATGGATTGGAAGAATTAGTATTATTAAAATGTCCATGCTACCTATTTAAAGATACAATGTAATTCCTTTCAAATTATCAATGACATTCTTCCCAGAAATATAAAGAAATTCTAAAATATTAGAAACCAAAAAAGACCCTCAATAGCCAAAGCAATCTTGAGCAAAGAGAAGCTGTAGGCATAACACTACTTGATTTCAAAATATATTACAAAGCTGTAATAGTAGAACAGCATGGTACTGGAATACAAAAAGACACATGGACCAGTGGAATAGAATAGACTGCCCAGAAATAAATCCATGCATATACAGTCTACTGATTTTCTGCAAAGAATGCCAAGAACACATGATGAAGAAAGGACAGTTTCTTCAATAAATAATGTGGGAAAAACTGGATATCTACATGTGGAAGAGTGAAATTAGACCCTTATCTATCACCATATACAAAAATTCGCTCAAATAAATAGCTATTATTTAAAAAAACGTAATAAATGCTGGTAAGGTTGTGAAGAAATGGGAATCTTTAAACTCTCACTGGAAATGTAAATTAGTTCAGCCACTATGGAAAACAGTATAGAGATTTCTCAAAAAAATAAAAATAGAACTACCATACGACCCAGGAGTCCCATTCCTAGGTATATATCCAAAGGAAATCAAATCCGTATGTCAAAGAGATATCTGCATTCCTATGTTTATTGTAGCAGTATTCACAACAGCCAAAATATGGAGTCAACCTAGCATTCATCAACAGATAAATGGATAACAAAAATATGGTATAGATAGACAACGAAATACTCTTTAGCTATAAAAAAGAATGAAATCCTTTCATTTGTGGCAAATGAACCTGGAGGACATTATGTTATGTAAAAGAAGCCAGGCACAGAGAGACAAATACTGTGTACTCTCACTTATATGTGGGAGTTAAAAAATTCAAACTCATAGAAGTAGAGAGTAGAATGGTGGTTACCAGAGACTGGTGGGGAAGAGTAAAAGGGGAAAGGGGAGAAGTTGGTCAACGTGCAAAGTTACAGTTAAGAGGAACAAGTTCTGGTGTTCTATTACACAATAGAGGGACTACAGTTAATAATATTGCATTGCATATTTTACTTTTTTATTTTTTACTACCTTTTTGAGACAGAGTCTTGCTCTGTCACCCAAGCTGGAGTGCAGTGGTGTGATCTCGGCTCTCAACTCACTGCAATCTCCACCTCCTGGGTTCAAGCAATTCTCCTGCCTCAGCCTCCTAAGTAGCTAGGATTACAGGCATGCATCACTATGCCCGGCTAATTTTAGTATTTTTAGTAGAGACAGGCTTTCATTGTTTGCCAGGCTGGTCTCAAACTCCTGGCCTTAAGTGAACTGCCAGCCTAGGTCTCACACAGTGATGGGATTACAGGCATGAGCCACTGTGCCCAGCCTCCGGAACTGTGAGACAATAAACTACTGTTATAAGCCATCCAATTTAC
This sequence comes from Cebus imitator, assembly GCF_001604975.1. Taxonomy (NCBI): domain Eukaryota; kingdom Metazoa; phylum Chordata; class Mammalia; order Primates; family Cebidae; genus Cebus; species Cebus imitator. The sequence goes on from NW_016107632.1 coordinate 1,626,360, forward strand.
AACGTTGGCTACGGCAGCTCAGAAATAAAAACAGTGACACTGCCACAACCAAGTGAAGAAATGGATGCATCACACTGTGACTAGTACTAAAATTGAGGGTTGTATTAAGCAGGCTCTATTAAATCATTCATTCATTGAGGCAACCACAGTCTGACCTGGGTGGTTTGCTTCAAGCTAATGTTATGGCCCCCTGAGTGCAGCTCCTTATCTTCCTAACAACCCCTGTTCTTGGGTCTCTAGAGCTCCTTGCTCAAAAGCACGTTTACTTGTTCACATGTCAAGTAGTTGCCTGCACACAGCTGAAGCCAATAGTGCATGAGGACTTAGCCCCAGCTGACCCCTATGCCTGCACCTGGCTGCACCACTGGGACAGTGGCTGGTGACAGGTAAGTGTAACATATAGCCCAAAGGACCCAAGACCCCAGAGCTGCAGGAATCTCCCATGAGGAGCTACTGATGCAATTAGCTTAGGAAATACTTGCTAAGCGTTGAAGTAGAAAGAAGCAACCCATGGGGCAATTGGGACAAAAGACACACTTTTATGCAATTAGGTAGACTTGAACTGTGAGTTAAGACTGCTTATCAGAATGTCTTTTCTGCTCTGCAAACCATCTTTAAACAGTGCTTCCACTCAGGGTGGAGTCTTTCTCTTATATTTATTAAACTCTATGGAACAAGCATAATGCATCATGCCCCATGCATCACTATACTTCAGCCTCACCACAACAGGAAAATGGGGGAAAGTGCTATTTTAATCCTTATTTTATAGACAGAAAAACTGAGGAAATTGACCAAGGCCATGTAGCCAGCAAGCAGCAAAGCCTCGATTCAAACCCAGATCCATTGTTTCTGATTCGTGTGCCCTTGACCACTTAAAGCAATTCTGCCAGCCCAGAAATTATGCTTAATGAGCTCAGAAGACCAGTTTATTTATTGAACACTTGCTGAATTCAAATAAAGTTATTATACCCATATTTCACAGGGAAAAATACATATTAGCCTTCTTACACTTAAGTTTGTTCCTCATAATTTTTCTTTAAAATATCATACATCTGCTGGTCTATGTGGGCAAAAGACAAGCAAATGAACAAATAGAAACATGCTTTTTATAGAAAATTGGGATGTCTTTAAAATTCTTCATGTATTTTCTTTTAGGCTTGAAGACCAACTTTCACGTAACATAGTCAGATCTGAATCTGACCACATCATCAGCAATATTGTTTGTCGTTTGCTTTGTAGAAGAAAATGCAACCATATGTCACAGTATTCCATATAGAAGTAAATGTTTCAGAGTACTCTAACCCTTGAATAAATTAAATAGTTCGGAGAATTCTGGATTTAAATCACAGCTCCTCTATGTCAAATGAGAAACCAATCTTGACTTTGGATAGGAGAGACTATGACAGTGGGGAGAACACTGTGACTTCGGTGTCTTCAAGCATCTCCAAAGCAAACAGAATAGGGCTTTCTTTTCTAGGGAGGGGAACGCAGGGCTGGCAGGGACTTTGGAGGAGGCTGGCAGGCAGTGAAGAGAGCATATAACATGAAGGGGGAGTTTAACTGGATTTCTCTTTCTGGTCAGCCTCCCAGAACAAGCTGTTCTGCACCTGAGTGCCTGCTTTACCTTAAGGACAAGCAAAGTTTAGGAGCTTGCAGGAAGGAGAAGCCTGACTAAAGTTTGGCTGAGCCAAGTTCATGGGTACTAGGATCACTTGCTCACTCGCTTCTGAGCTGTGTGACCTTGGGTTGCTTAGTTTTCCACTCTGAGATTCAATTCTCCTTTTTTTTTTTTCAAAATGTGCACAATAACCAGTCCCTGCCTTACAGCATAGTAAGGAATAGATGAAACGCTTTGCAAAGAGCCATTGAGCTCTATTTCCTCAGGACCTAGAAGAGCACCTAATAACACAGTAAGTCCCTGTCTCCTGTAGCTGCCACCCTCGTATACCCACAAAATGAGGCTGGGCAAGGTCACTCGTGCTTATGTTCATAAAGTTCCCAGAGGCTGCAGTGCGAAAGCAAGGCCGTCCCCACTATCTCTGAGGTTGAGACCCCCTCTTTTCCCTGCAGTGACATCTCCAATGCACGCTTGGTAAATTTGTCCTCAGCCACAAGGGACATGGATAGCACAGCTGAATTAAAGAGAAAGCTTTCCATTCCGTTATTGTTTTAATGCATCTGGTCAGGGAAAATAAATACTTTTTATCGGCCAGGAAATTCTTCAGATGCACTTTAACCTGGGATGCCAGAACCAAGCACAATGCTCAGAATCTTCAGTTCTTAGGAATGACATCTAGAAGGTAGGAACTGAGGGAGGAAAAGGAACTAGGCAGCTTGATGAATGGGGAGTGTGGTTATTCCACCTCTGCTCCTTATCCAGCAGAGGGTGTGACAGGTGATGGCAAAGACCCATTTATTCAACTGACCTGTGAGCACCCATTAACTCATGCACTTTACATATACCATCTTATAGAACCTAACTCCAAGACCCCACCCTGAGCCCCGAACCCCCCATGGCCCAGCCCTGCTCTTCTGCCCTCATTTTCTCCCCCTCCCCTGCCATTCTCCGCCAGCCACACTGGCCTCCTGGCTAAGGCTATTCCTCCGCTAGAGAAGGAGGCCCCTCCCTCGGGCTCAGCTCCCTTTCCTGGGTCTCTGCTCGAATATCACCTCCCCAGAACGAACTTCCCATCCACCACCCCCGCTGTGTAAAACAGCCTTTCCACTGCCCCTGTATACCAACCCCGACATGATTCTTTTATAGTCATAGGACTTATTACCACTTAAAATGACTTTTTACATTTGTTTTCAATGTTCATGTTAAGCCCCACTACAATGTAAACTCCATGATATCAGGGACTTGGGTTTTTTTGTTTGTTTTTTCTTTTCTGAGGCAGCCTCACTCTGTTGCCCAGGCTGGAGTGCGGTGGCAGGATCTTGGCTCACTGCAACCTCCACATCTAGGGTTCAAGTGATTCTCCTGCCTCAGCCTCCCAAGTAGCTGGGATTACAGGGGCCTGCCAACACACCCGGCTAATTTTTGTATTTTCAGTAGAGATGAGGTTTTGCCATGTTGGCCAGGCTGGTCTCGAACTCATGACCTCAGGTGATGCCCCTCTTTGGCCTTCCAAAGTGCTGGGATTACAGGCATGAGCCACTGTGCCTGGCCAACTTGGGTTTTATTCCTACCAAATTTCCATTGTCTAGAACAGCTCCCGGCATACATGTAATAGGTGATTTATAAATATTGCTCTATTATTTCATTTAATCCAGCCTGGAAGGTAGATATTGTGGTCCGCATTTGACAGATGGGGAAAGAGACCTTCAGGTAAACTACGTCACTGGTCCAGGGCTGCACAGCTAGGAAAAGGGAGCCCCGGCTTTGAACCAGCATCCTTGGCTCCCTGCACCACCCCCTGCCTCCTTAGAAATAATGCTGTTAAAACTGACTCTCAGAGTTACCTGCAGTCTCCAGAGAACCAAAAACTCACTTTAATCCTAAAGTGCAGATGAACTCTGGCTCATCAGGGTACTGACAATGCACATAAACCCCAGGCACTCCTTCAAGGTATCAGATGAGCTAAGTTCAAGTGCATTCGAATCATCTGTCACCCCTTCAAAATTATGTACTCTAAGCAGTTGATAGAACACTTATAAACAAGATGCCCATCTGAATAGTATCTTAAAGTAACAGACAGCAGCTGCAACGGTTGACTAATGGTCTTCACTAAACATCAACTCAAATGGCCAAAATACTCCTTAATGGACCACCTGTATTAAAAGTCCAGGTGCAGGTGAGATGGGAAAGAGCCTTCAGCTATGCGTGCTGTGGGCAGGACCTGAGGCCCTAAGGAGGCAGTGTGGAATCTGGCAATGAACTCGGGCTTTGGAGCCAAGTAAACCTTAGAGTCTCCCTTCTCCCAGCCCTACTCTCTCCTTTCCTACTACAGCTAGTGCTCGACTTACGATCACGGTCGGGACCGCGGACCAGTCGTAACACGATTTGGTCGTAAGTTGAGTAGGCTATATGTACAGTTGAAATGGTGCACGTGGAGATGGTAGTGCTGCCGGAAGCTGGTCCGCACTGTCATACGCCCAGCTGGGCAACGTTTGTGCTGCCAGACGCGGAGCAGTCGTGGCTAGCAATTGTGGTCGTAAAGTCGAATGGTCGTAAGTTGCATAGGTGGTAAGTCCATCAATACCTGTACTTACTACTTATAGCCTTAATGGGAAGTGGGTTGTGATTAACTTCTCTGAGCCTTACTTTCAACATCTACAAGGTGTGGGATGAAAGACATAATAATGGTAGCCGAACTTATGCAGACTATGGGAAATAAACCACAGTGTACCTACAAAACACCTGGCACATTCCCCGGCACATGGCCGGTGTTCGATAATGACAGTTCACACATTTCTCTTCCGTGCACCTGTTTCCCTGAGACAAGTTACCCAGAAGCGGGAATTTCATTAACGTTTTAATAAGGAGGATATGAAATTATCTCAAGACTAGAGTATGCTTGCTCATTCTTTTTAAAAAACCCATTTACTTTTCACTTGTCTTACACCAGGCTCTGTGCTCAGCTCTGAAAGAGACAGAGATGAGTAAGACATGAACCCCAAGGATGAGACCTTGACAATTGCATCTGTGGAGATAATATTGCATTTTGCCTTCTAAATAAGTTTGTTTTCTCATGCTTAATTAGTACCGTTTCTTCTATGTGCTTAGTAACTGGTTCAATGGATTGTTGGAACTGTGGATCACTGTGGTGATAAAAGTACTTTTCAGTTCTGGGCTTTATTACAGTCTTAACTGTCTTATTCATTTAGTAAATATTTGGGGGCACTCACTAGGCAACAGGCACCATTTTAGATGCCAGGGATACCACGGTGAACAAAGCAAAGTTCCTGTGCCCACATACCTAGCTGGGGAATGTATGTGGTAGTTTTAAGACATGTCTGCCTGTAAATTCTTGTTTGTTTTTTTGAGATGGAGTTTTGCTCCTGTTGCCCAGGCTGGAGTGCAATGGTACGATCTGGGCTCACAGCAGCCTCTACCTCCCAGGCTCAAGTGATTCTCCTGCCTCAGCCTCCCGAGTAGCTGGGGTTACAGGCATGCGCCACCATGCCCAGCTAATTTTGTATTTTTAGTAGAGACGGGGTTTCTCCATGTTGGTCAGGTTGGTCTTGAACTCCCAACCTCAGGTGATTCACCTGCCTCTGCCTCCCAAAGTGCAAATTGTTTAATCTTTTTCTCATCAAGAGGTGGGCTCTCTATTCCTCACCTTAAACCTGAGTCCACCTTAATGATTCGCCGATCATCAGAGTAAAGAGGAAGTAATATTCTGTGACTTCCAGGCTGGGCCATAAAAGCCAAGCAGCTTCCTCCTGGTTCATGGAACACTTGCACTGGAGCTGCCATGTGAGAAGTCTGACCATCCCAAGGCCTCTTTGCTGTGAGGAAGCCCAAACCAGTTCACACAGAAATGCACTGAGTCTACAAGAAAAGACAGAGATGGCAGACAGAGATGCCCCTCTTGGCCACCATCTGATTGCAACTACATGAGGGTCACCAAGCCAGGACCACAGAGCCGAGCCTTTCCCAGGTTCCCGACCCACAGAAACCATAAGAAACAATAACATGATTGATGGTGGCCAGACGTAGTAGCTCACACCTGAAATCCCAGCACTTTGGGAGGCTGAAGTGTGAGGATCGCTTCAGACCAGGAGTTCAAGACCAGCCTAGGCAACATGGGGTGACCTTATCTCTACAAAAAAAAGTCTAAATATTAACCAGATGTGGTGGTGTATACCTGTAGTTCTAGCTACTCAGGAGGCTGAGGTGGGAGGATCACTCGAGCCCAAGGAGTTTGAGGCTGCAGTGAGGTATAATCACACCACCAGACTCCAACCTGGATGACAGAGTGAGACCTCATCTCTTTTTTTTTTTTTTTTTAGCCGGAGGTTTGCTCTTTTTACCCAGGCTGGAGTGCAGTGGCACAATCATGGCTCACCGCAACCTCCACCTCCTGGGTTCAAGCAATTCTCCTGCCTCAGCCTCCCCAGTAGCTGGCACTACAGGTGCGTGCCACCATGCCCAGCTAATTTTTGTATTTTTAGTAGAGACGGGGTTTCACCATGTTGACCAGGATGGTCTCGATCTCCTGACCTCGTGATCCACCCGCCTTGGCCTCCCAAAGTGCAGGGATTATAGGCGTGAGCCACCGCGCCCGGCCAAGACCTCATCTCTTAAAAAATAAACAAAATTAATGTTGTTTTAAGATACTAAGTTTTGCGATGGTGTGTGATACATCAACGGATAATGAGAATAGAGAGAAAACAACAAATAAACACATTTATCAGGTAGTAACGATAATAAACACTATTAAGGAAAAAAAGCAGAACAAGGGAATAAATTGGCATGGGTGTCATCAGGGAAGGCTTCCTTGAGGTGGTGACAGCTGCACAAATATCAAGGAAGGAGGCTCATGACTGCCTGCAGAAACAGCATTCCCAGTGAAGCAAACAGCAAGCGTGAAGGTCCTGCGGCAGGAGCATGCTTAGAATATTCAAAGTCAAGTAAGAGGGAAAGTGTAGCTGGGCCGCAGTGAGGGAAGAAAGGAATAGAGGAAAGTTAAATAAGAGAAGCAGGCACGGGTCAAATAGGGTCTTACAAGATGCCATCATCACAATAAAGATTAACACTCACAAAGTACTCACTTACAAAGTGTCAGGCCTTATTTGAAGCACTTTACACATAGAAATCCATTTCATATCACAACATCCTTCAAGATAAGTAAAAGTATTAACCTCCTTTTACAAATGAGAAAACGAAGGCACAGAGAGGTAAAGTAAGTTGCCCGAGATCACAGAGCCGGTGAGTGGCAGAAGAAGGATTTGAATCCAATCAGTCTGTCTCCGGAACCCACAACTTACTTAACCACTGCTCCTCAATGCCAGGGTGAGAAATTCGATGCGTTCTAGGTTGCAGGGGAAGACACTGAAACTCTGAACAGGGGCACAGCGTGGCATGACTGACATCACATCAAGGTTGTTCTGGCTGCGCTGCAGAGCATGGATTATAGAGAAGGAAGGGTGGAATCCAAAAGACTCGCCGTGGGACTATCCCAGTCCCAGTAAGAGACGATGTTGGCTTGCAGTGGGGCAACAGCTCAGGAGGGAGCACAGAGTGGGTGGGTTAGGGATAAAGCTTGGAGCTGAAATGACCTGCTGATGGGTAGAACCAGATGTGAAAAAAGCAGCAAGGATTCTGATATGAACTACTGGATGAGCAGTGATGACATTTAACAAGAAAGGGAACTGAAGAAGGGGCAGATTTGGGGATCAGTCCTTCTGGGGCACTTCTAAATCTCAGTCATTTCTACATGGACCCACCAGCCTCCAGCACAAGGCCTAACACATGTGAGCAGTATTGTTTGAACAACTGGGCCACCAAGATCCAGGTTTGGCCTTGTCAGAGTCTATCATGCAGAAAGATTAAAAATTGCAATTTCTGGCCAGGCACAGTGGCTCACGCCTGTAATCCCAGCACTTTAGGAGGCCAAAGCAGGTGGATCACGAGGTCAGGATTTCGAGAACAGCCTGGCCACCATGGTGAAACCCCATCTCTACTAAAAATACAAAATTAGCTGAGCATGGTGGTGCATGCCTGTAATCCCAGTTACTCAGGAGGCTGAAGCAGGCGAATAGCTTGAACCCAGGAGGCAGAGGTTGCAGTGAGCCAAGGTCGCACCACTGCACTCCAGCCTGGGTGACAAGAGCGAAACTCCACCTCAAAGAAAAAAAAAAAAGTCATAATTTCTCTCTAAAATCATCAAAGACTGCCTCAAAAATCCTTCTTCATCATTTATACTTTAACATGAATGATTTTTGTCACACCCTTTCCTGGGATCATGTTTTAAGATCAGGGGAAGAGGGGTGGAGTCGGGGGAAGATCGTGAACATTTGGGTAAGAGATGAGACCACACCTCTGTAAATTCAACGGGCAATTTCAAAGGCCTCCTGAACTCCTGTAGATCTTACATGCACAGCATCCAACGTGGAAATGATTGCACTGACTGAATGTTCCAGGCCTCACACTAAGCACTGGTCATACCTCATCTTGTTTGACCTCAACAACACCCTGTGAGTGCAGTCCTGTTACCCCTTCCAAGCGTTACAACTGCGTTCATAGCAAATAATTCACTGACAGTCTCACAACGTCTAAGTGGTAGAGGTAGTATTTTGCCCAAGGTTGATTCAAAAACGGGCGCTCTATTCACAATAGCAAAGACATGGAATCAACCTAGGTGCCCATCAATGGTGGACTGGATAAAGAAAATGTGATACATATAGACCATGGAATACTATACAGCCATGAAAAAGAATGAACTCAGGTCCTTTGCAGCAACATGAATGCAGCTTGAGGCCATTAACCTAATTCAATGAATGCAGACCCAGCAGACCAAATGCCACATGTTCTCACTTCTAAGCAGGAGATAAACATTGTGTACACATGGTCATAAAGATGAGAACAGACACTGCAGACTCTGAATGGGGGAGGGCAGAAGGGGGGAAGGGTTGAAAAACTACCTATTGGGTTCTATGTTCACTCTTTGGGTGATGGGTTCAATTCAAGCCCAAACCTCAGCATCACACAATATATCTATGTAACAGACCTGCACATGTACCCTCTGAATCTAAATTTTATTTTCAGTTGGTGCTTTTCCCACCCTGCCACCCTGTGAGAAAGACTGATGAGGTACCACAAGCACTACAAGGTGTCACACGCACCAGGTCCCTGGCATGGCTCCACCCCTCGCCGGCTGGGGACCTTAGGTCAGTGAGTTTCCTTATGTGTGCCTCAGTTTTCTCCTCTAGGAAAGGAATAGCAATGCGGTTCCTAACCTCATCATGCTTCTGCAGGGATGTAAAACGGTGCTGGCGACTTCTCGTTACAGTGCCAACAATCATGGGGGGCCTCCTGGAGGTGGAGAGCAGTGCCCTACAGACTAAATTTCGACCTCCCCTCCCCCAAATCCGTATGTTGCAGCCCTAACCCTCAATGGGGCTGTATTTGGAAACGGGGCTTTTTGGGGGTAATTAAAGTTGAATGAGGTCATAAGAGTGGCATTTTGACCCAATAGGACTGGTGTCCTTATAAGAAGAGACACCAGGGCCGGACACGGTGGCTCACACCTGTAATCCCAGCACTTTGGGAGGCTAAGGCAGGTAGATCACCTGAGATCAGGGATTCAAGACCAGCCTGGCCAACACGGTGAAACCCCGTCTCTACAAAACTACAAAAATTAGCTGGGCACGATGGCAGGTGCCTGTAATCCCAGCTACTCAGGACGCTGAGGCAGGAGAATCACTTGAACCCGGGAGGTGGACGTTGCAGTCAACCAAGATCATGCCATTGCACTCCGGCCTGGGCGACAGAGTGAGACTCCGACTCAAAAAGTAAAAAGAAGAGACACCAGAGAACTAACTCACTCTCCTGGCTGTACGTGCTCAGAGGAACGTGGCCATCTACAAACTAGGAAAAGGGCCCTCGCCAGGAAACAAACCAGCTGGCACCTTAATCTCATACGTTCTTGCCTCCGAGAACTAAGAGAAAATTAATTTCTGTTATTGAAGCCACCCTGTCTATAGCATCTCGTTACGGCAGCCCCAGCAGCGAATACACAGTTCCATGCCGCGCTTCCTCTCTCACTGCCCAGACTTTCCAGACAGGCCTTTCTGCCTCCTGCTCTCCCAGGGCCCTCCTCCTCTAAACATGCAAGTGGACTCACTCAGTTCCCAGGAAATGCAGAGCAGACAGCCCTGGAATTCAAAGCAGCCTGCAGACTGCAGCCTTTTATTTTAATGATTCTAATTTATCTCCAAAATTATCAATAATAAATCAAACTAAGTGGAACTAAAACAACTTTCCCTGCGGCTGTGTCATGTTCTGTTGGAAAAGACGACCCCTTCAAAAGGCTGTGTGATCACCAGCTCCTCCATCTGCCCAGCGAGCAGGTTCCCTGGGAAGGTACTCAGTGACTTTCCTCCACGGAGAAAGACGTTTTCCATTTGTGCCTAGCCAGCACAGTTTCAGGAGCACCACATACAATCCTCATTTAATTTCAGTTTATGGGCTAGGAATGAGTATGACCCCATTATACTAATGGGGAAACTGAGGCACAGAGGGGTTCAGTGACCCTTTCATAGTCGCAGAGCTGGGATACTAACCCAGCCCTCCCTAGACCCAGTCACACATTCCCTCCCATGAAAAAGTTGCCTCTGGTCTGCCGATGCCAGCCTGGTGCCTTGAAAAAGGCTCAGGCTTTGGAATTCAACGTCTGGGTCTGAGTTCCTCCTCTGCCTTTAATGATGGGCAGGCATTTAGGGAAGTAACTGAGTCTCACTGAGGTTCCTTTCCCATCTCTAAAAGGGGCATCTTATAATATCATGTAAGTAACTACAGAGAGCCCCAAGAACAAAGAACGCAGGAACAGCGCCCCTGGAGGTGATCCATGGGGTGGGGGGAATACATCCCTCAGCAGGTTGTAGGGAGACTGAATTAACAGCACCAAAGCACAAAGTAAGGTGCTTGTGGCTTAATCAATAATCACAATTATCATTATTTATTGTGGTGTTTGTCTGGGTTCTTGCCGATATTCATGAGCTGAACTTCAGGTGTAATAAGAACGGCATTGACTGTATTACCTCCTGCTTAGCCAGTTGAATCATTGTCAATCATGGTCAATAAACTGGACAGTGCTTGAAACCATGGGAATTCAAAAGCGCATCATCCACCCTGAATGGCTACCTTGGAAAATAAGGAAGATGAGGTCAAAGAAATCGTAAAATTGTTGAAGGTCACACAAGCACTGTCCCGTGGAGTCAGGGTGAGAAGACAGGTCTCTCCTCAGCTTCCTGGACTTCCTCCCCTGCAGAAAAACGGTGCTGGTCTGTTGCACCACAGTCTGCAGTTGAAATGTTGCTTTCACTGATATTACTACTTTTGGGTCCCCGTTACAGGAGATTTTGAAGTTCTAACCTCCTGTCCCGGTGAATTCTTGCCACCCCGATGGATCACCTCCAGGGGCGCTGTTCCTGTGTTCTTTGTTCTTGGGGCCCTGGAGTGCCTTAGATGGGGGTCCTTTAAGCATGATAAGCTGCCCCTTTTAGAGATAAGAAAGGAAGCTCAGTGAGACTCAGCTGCTTCCCTGAACACCTACCCACGTTAAAGGCAGAGGAGGAACTCAGACCCAGAAGCTGAACTCTTATTTGGAAATAGAATCTTTATAGCTGTAGTCAACTTGTGACAAGTCACACTAGAGTAGGGTAGGCCCTAAATCCAATATGACTGGCATCCTGGAGACGACATGACAGAGGCAGAGACTGGAGTGCTGCGGCTACAAACCAAGGGATCCCAAGGACTGGGGGGGGCCTCCCCACCTGAAATGCACAGACTGCTTGGAGGAGCAGGGGACTTAACCCCCTCGGTGCTCCAACTTGGATTCTTTTTTTTTTTTTTTTTGAGACGGAGTTTCACTCATGTTACCCAGGCTGGAGTGCAATGGCGCGATCTCGGCTCACCGCAACCTCCGCCTCCTGGGTTCAGGCAATTCTCCTGCCTCAGCCTCCTGAGTAGCTGGGATTACAGGCACGCACCACCATGCCCAGCTAATTTTTTTTTTTTGTATTTTTGGTAGAGACGGGGTTTCACCATGTTGACCAGGATGGTCTCGATTTCTTGACCTCGTGATCCACCCGCCTCGGCCTCCCAAAGTGCTGGGATTACAGGCTTGAGCCACCGCGCCCCGCTCCAACTCGGATTCTGTGCTTACCTCTTCCCTCCTGCAATCCACGGTCCACGACAGCCCTGCCAGACGGTGGGGCGCCGTGGGTAGTCATGCAAATCCGAGCAGCAGCTACCGCAGGACGCGGGAAGCTGTCGCAGGCACCTGGGCGGGGGTTTGGACTAACGCCAGCGAGACTGACCGTCCTGCAGAGGGAGGCAGCCTTCAAAGCAGGGAAACACCATGAGGCCAGGCAGGCCTCACCTCCGCGGAGCTCAAACTGAAGCCTAGCTAGAGAGCTTGGCAGCAAATACACCAGCTTGACCCCAACCAGGAAGCTCCAGCCGGGGAAGGAGAGACGCCATTGGGAAGGCGGGGCCCCACTCACCTGCCGACAAACTCCAGGGAAGGACCACCCCCGCCCCCAGCAACCGGACGGACCCGAGAGCCCAGCAGCGCCCTCTACGGGCCAGAAAATATACAGCTCCAACCTCAACAGGAAAAAACATCCACTCAAGAGATTCCTCCTGAAATCACCAACTTCAAAGATTAAAGGGAGATAAATCCACGAAGATAGGAAAAAAAAAAAAAGTCCAAAAAGGATGAAACCATCAAAGAACAGAACACCTCTTCTCCTCCCAGGGATCACAACTCCTCACCATCAAGGGAACAAAAAAAGACAGAGACTGTATCTGACGAACTGAGAGAAGTAGGTTTCAGAAGATGGGTAATAACAAACTTCTCTGAGTTAAAAGGCCATGTTCTAATCCAATGCGAAGACTAAGAACCTTGAAAAAATGTTAGACGAAATGCTAACTAGAATAACCAGCTTAGAGAAGAACATAAACAACTTGATGGAGCTGAAAAACACAG
>NW_016107632.1:1640888-1719026 GCF_001604975.1 Cebus imitator
AAAAAAAAAACCTTCAAAAAATCAGTAAATCCAGGAGTTGGTTTTTTGAAAAGATCAACAAAATGGACCACTAGCTAGACTAATAAAAAAGAAAAGAGAAAAGAATCAAATAGATGCAATAAAAAACGATAAAGGGGAGATCACCAGCAATTCCTCAGAAATACAAACTACCATCAGAGATTACTACAAACAACTCTATGCACATAAACCAGTAAATCTGGAAGAAATGGATAAATTCCTGACACTTGCACACTCACAAGACTAAGCCCAGAAGTTGAAACCCTGAACAGACCAATAGCAAGGTCCGAAGTCGAGGAAGTGATTAATAGCCTACCAACCAAAGAAAGTCCAGGTCCAGACAGGTTCACAGCTGAACTCTACCAGACACACAAAGAGGAGCTGGTACCACTCCTTCTGAAACTATTCCAAATAATACCAAAAAAAGGGAATCCTCCCTAACTCTTTCTATGAGACCAACATCATCCTGATACCAAAATTTGGCAGAGACGCAACTAAAAAAGAAAACTGCAAGCCAATATCCTGATGAACACTAATGCAAAAATCTTCAATAAAATACTGGCAAACCTAATCCAACAGCACATCAAGAAGCTTATCCACCACAATCAAGTAGGCTTCATCCCAGGAATGCAAGGCTGGTTCAACATACGCAAATCTATAAACGTAATTCACCACATAAACAGAACCAAAAACAAAAACCACATGATTATCTCAACGGACGCAGAGAAGGCCTTCAACAAAATTCAGCAGCCCTTTATGCTAAGAACTCTCAATAAACTAGGTATCGATGGAACGTATCTCAAAACAATAAAAGCTATTTACGATAAACCCATAGTCCATATCATACTCAACGGGCAAAAATAAGAGAAAGAGAGTAAATGTACTTAATGCTACTGAATTATACACTTAAAAATGATTAAAATGGTAGATTTTGTTATGTATATTTTACCACAATGAAAAACTGAAAATTTGAAAAACCAACAAAATAAGTCATTCCAGTTGGGATTCCTAGTTATAAACAACAGAGCCCAGTCTAGGTAGTTTAGCAGAAAGTGAATTTATTAGAATGTCAGGGCACTCACAGATCCCCAAGTGGGTCAGGAATCACTCTCAGAGACTGTGCAGCCAGGACCTGCTTCAGTAAAAGCTCCACAATGCCACACGAGCACTAACCCCACAGAGCTCAGCTCTGCTGGAGCCTCAGCCCAGCAAGACACGCCTGCCATCACCCTCACTGGGTGGATTCTACATGGCTTCTGTAGAAAGGAGCCACGCAGAATCCACATCAAGGGAGTGAAGTGAAAGTCCACGTTTTGCACAGACCTGGACTTTCTGACTGGACTTGCTTTCCTTGTAGTCATCATCAAGGTCATATGGCAGGGCTATGGCTGCAGGGAACACAAGTCTATGTGCCCTGTCTTAGAACGCATGAGCTTCCATGGTGGGGAATCTCCAAGTGTAAAGAAAGACCACAGAGACACTGTGCCACCAAAAGTCCCCTTACAAGTCCATTTCAGGTGAGGCGTAGTGCCTCACGCCTGTAATCCCAACACTCTGGGAGACCGAGGGAGGTGGATCACCTAAGGTCAGGAGTTTGAGACCAACCTGATTAACATGGAGAAATCTCATCTCTACTAAAAATACAAAATTAGCCAGGCGTGGTGGCACATGCCTATAATCTCAGCTACTCGGGAGACTGAGGCAGGAGAATCATTTGAACCCGGAAGGCAGAGGTTGTGGTGAGCTGAGATCAAGCCATTGTACTCCAGCCTGGGCAACAAGAGTGAAACTCCATCCCAAGAAAAAAAAAGCCTATTTCAGGGGTTTTGAAACCCAAGCTGACTTGGGTTTCAATATCACCTTTAGCAATTGCAGGCCATATAATTTGCAGCAAATAATCTCTCTGATTCTCCGTTTCCTCATCTGTGATAGAGGAGTATTAATATCTACTTTCAGAGATTTTATTCAAATATTGAAAATAATACATCCAAAAATAAGAACATATTATAGGTCCTTCCTCCACACACCCAACAAATGCAACTGAGCAATTGGACAGGAAAACTTTTTGACAACATACCACCATGAATGGCCCTGATGCTGGCGATGTCTGGCATGAGATATGTCTTTTCCATGAATACTCCAGATACCCTCTTCAAAAAAAGAAAGTCAATCTTGATGTGTCTTAGTCCATCTGTGCTTCTACAACAAAAATATCATAGGAGGCTTATAAACAACAGAAATATATTCTTTACAAGTCTAGAACCTGGAGAGTCCAAGATCAAGACAGTGGAACATTTCATATCTGGTGAGGGTCCATTTCCCGTAGATGGCACCTTCTCACTGCACCTCACGTGGCAGAAGGAGTGAGGTAGCTCTCTGGGGTCTCTTTTATAACAGCACTAATCCAAGAGCCTTCGTGACTTCATCACCTCCCAAAGACACCACCTCCTAATACCATCACTTTGAGGATTAGAATTTTCACACAAGAGTTTGAAGGGAACACAAACATCTAGACAATAGCATGAGGCAACTTGCCAATTTCCCACTGAATGATACCATGGCAGGCACAAAAAAGACCACAACACCAGGGGAGAGAACAGCCCAGCTGAGGGGAGGGCTGAGCAGTAGGAGGCACTTCCATTGCAGGGGTGTGTGCCTATATGTGACCTGGAAGAGAGGAAATGCAGCATCATGTCCCAGCAAAGGGACATATGACATAACCTCGATTAAGTGCCAGAGGTCACACAGTCCAGCTTTGGAATGGTCTTTTAATGAGCCCTGCATCAGAAGTATTTCCAATCTATATCTGAATCTTCCAGAAAACACTGCAGGAGACCCAAATCCTAATACAAAGCCACACTCTTTATAATTCTTACTTTCCATTCCTCCCAGTCTCCAATTCTCTCATCCTTAGCTGCTGCCCCAAAGCTTCTCTCCTTCTCTCACTGCTCTGCCCCAAGATTCTTCCTGAAATCACAGCAGGGGTTCTCATTTTTCTACCCTTTCCCACACTAGTTTTTTTTTCCTCTCTCCTTTACAAACCAAATCTGCTGCGACTAGGACCTCCATTTTTTCCAGATGTGTGTGTGTGCGTGTATGTGTGTGCGCATGCACATGTGTGTGTGTGTGTGTGTGTCGGCAGGGCAGGAAAATCACATACATCAGACAAAGCTAGATGTTTCCTTCATGTGCAGAGAGAAAGTGGGCATGACTCTGCATGTATTAATAATTTTGTCTCTGTTATACATATTTTGGGGATGACAATTAAATCTGTGAGTGACTCTGGTCAGTTGTAAGGTCTGGCAACCATCTTGAATGGAGATTTGCATTTTAGAATTCTCCAACTATAATAGACTTAAAAAATGGCCACAATGCTTTCCAGCTTCTCTCATTAAGAAGCCTGCTGCCCACTGTTGAATCTTGTGAGGCCTCGTGACTTGCCTTGGCCAACAGAATATGTCAGCCGTGGCACTGTCTGAGTCCTGAGCCTAGGTATCTGTCAGCTTTGCCAGCTGTGGCACTGTCTGAGTCCTGAGCCTAGGTCTCCGTCAGTTGCAGCTTCTGCTTTTGCAGCTTTGGCAAACTGGATACAGAGTATGAGAAGTACCGGGCTACCCTGCTGGAGGAACAGAGACAGTGGCCCAGCCTCCCTATTCCCCCAGCCAGCAGCCAGGCCGTCCCCAGGCACAGAGCTTCCTAGATGACCAACAGCTGGCCACAGACTCGTGTGTGAGACCAGCCAGAAGCAACAGAGAATAAACATCCACTGGAGCCCAGCCCAAAATGTCAACTCACAGAGTCATGAGTTAAGTAAATGGCTATTGTTTTAAGTCACTAAGTTTTGGGGTAAGCTGTTACACAATAGAAGGTAACTGATAACATATGGCACCCCAAACCATCAAGGTAACGGGTTCTAAAGGAGGCTCTAAACCAGTGTCTGCCTGCCATTGAAAGGGCTTCCCATCACCTATGGTTGTGGGGTACTCATAGGTCTCCCATGGAGCCCTTCTGTTGCCTTTCCTACCTGAACCTCTGGATCCCTGTTCCAAGTCCTGCAACCCTGGAACAGTTCTGTTTTCACCTGTCCCTCCTGCTGTCTCCCATTATCATGGGGACATCTATCAGAAAGGAAATATGGCGCATTTCTGCAAATCAGCTAAGCACTAGGTTTGGCAATTAGTGAGGTGGTTTTGTAGCAGAGATGGCTGCTGGGATTGCTGGCCCATTGTGGGGTGTAGTACCACAAAGATCGCTCCTAGAGACGCGATCCAGACCCACTGCTTGAAGCAGCTCTGTTCTCACTAACAAACATAAGGGTTTGGGAATCTAGTAGCTTTTCTAGGGCTGGAGATTGTGATGGAATTGCTAGTGACATGATGGAGACTACAGTGAAGGTCCCAGACCCAGAAACTACATCCTTCTTCCTCCATGCCCTGTTGACGTGTTACCTGAAATTCCAGCGTTCATTCCTTTAATTTTGTGTAGTGGAAAATGCTCTGACATTAACTGTGTACTGCATGTACAACAAAGCCAATATCAACAAAGGTAAAAGGCCACAGAATGGGCGACGTCTGCAAAGCAAATGCCTAACAAAAGATTAGTGTCCGGAATATGTAAAGAATTTCTACAAGTCAGTAACAAAAAAAAATACAAACAGCTCAAACAATGATGGATGAAGGCGGTCAGAAGACAATTCACAGATGAGTTCACTTGAATGGCCATGTGTAAACATGTGACAAGGACCTCAGCCCCACAAGAAGCCAGAAGGAGAGAAACAATAAGCAATAATAAGATATCAACTCACAAGTCACCGGATAGGCAGAAGTCATTGCAGGAGGGAACATCAATAGGTACAGCCGCTCTGATGAGAAATTCAGTAACACCTAGTAAATGGGAGATGCGCCCTAAGACCCAGCAATTTCACATCCCAGATCTAAAAAGAAAAAAATTTCTCGCACATGTGCATGGAAGACACGCCCCAAGGCATCCACTGTGGCTTTGTTTGTAATAGCAAAAAACTGGAAACAACATACATATCCATTTAGAGGGGAAATAATAAATTATAAAATATTCATACAAAGGAATTCTATACCAATTTTAAAATGAAGTTTTTTTGTGTGTATCATCATGAATAAAATATAATGTTGACATAAAATGCAAATTGTAGAAAGTTAGGGAAAGTTTGCAGTTTATGTAAAATTTTAAAACCCCAAAAGAATACTAGATACATATATATAAACGTGCAAAATTGGGCTGGAAGATTACCCACTAGCGTTAGAATAGGGTTACTACCTGTTGGGGACTTGAAAGGGGACAGGGACTGGGGAGGTTAAGAAGGGGGTTTCCAATAGTATTGGACACATTTTATTTTTTTAGAAAAGAAAGAACCTAGGGAAATAAGGCAAAGTATCAATACCCATCAAGCTGGATGGTGGATAGACAAGGGCTTATTTTCTTTTTCAACACTTTTCATTCATTCATTCATCCATTCATTCACTCATTCATTCAACAAATATTTATGTCAGGTACTGTTCTAGGTGCTGGGGACACAGTTGTGAATGTGACAAAAGCCCTGCCCTTGTGGAGCAGACAGGAGAGATGTGCAGACAATAAGCAAATGAGTAAAATTATTAAATTGTCAGATGATGATAAGATCTATGGAGAAAAATAAAACAAAGAAAGTTAATATGGAGTTAGAGGTGTCAGGAAAAGAGGGCAGAAGGTTTAAATTGAGAAGCCAGGGAAGACATTGACAAAAAGGAGATGCAAGGATCAAAACTTGCAGGAATAAGAGAGGGGCCCACAGGCATTGAGCAGGGAAGAACCCTCCAGGCAGAAGAGCAGCAGGTGCTGAGGCCCAGGGCGAGTACCTGGTGGGCTCACAGAACATCTCCCGGCAGGAGATGAGGTAACAAGGTGATGGAGCAAGGGACGGACTTGGCGGCGGGGGTGGGGGGGTGGGGGGGTGGAGGGCATCATGTATTTTTTCAATATCTCATAATTTTTGGCAAAAAAAAAAAACAAGAACAGAAAGAGAGAGGGATCTCCAAATGATGGTTGGTTGAGTTCAAACAAAAATATATCAGATTGGTGCAAACGTAATTGCGATTTTTGCCACTTAAAAAGTAATGGGGAAAAAACTCAATTACTTTTGCACCAACCTAATAGTTGGGAAGTGCAAATTTTACAAGTAGATGCACTCTTCAAAGTTGGAAATGTGCTACTAAGTCCAGTGAAGTTTGAAGAGGGGCTGGAGGGGTTGATCCCTATGGCCCCACACTGGAACCACGGGGACTTTTACAACATCCTGCTGCCCAGGTGGCACCCAAGTTACACCAATTAGAATGCCTGGAGCTGGGCCAAGCACAGGTTTACACCAGCCATGGTCTGATGATCCCAAAGTACAGCAAAGCTTGGGAACCACAAGGACAGAGTATCCAGTTTCCCTAACCTAGATGACCCTGGAACCTTCCGATTTTCATTACCTGTTTCCCAGACCAAATCACAGGCCTGGGTTTCCCTACAGAGCATCAGTTTGTGAAATGGAACTCAGTTGTTTGGAGTTATTTTTAACATAGTTTTTAAAAACATGATTTTTTTAAATTAAAAAAGCAACATATTCCAAGTCATTTCCATACAGGTGTAAAGTGCTTAAAATAGTGTCTGACACATCATAAAAGCTCAATAAATATTGCTCTTATTGTTCTTGTTGTTATTCAGACCTTAACATGAAGTTATCAGCTCCCTTCCTAAAAACAGGTCTTGGTTTAAACATCAAAACATTTATTAAGAATATTTATTACAGCCTTACGACATGTCAGGGACTTTATATGTCTGCAAGCCAGAATATTCTGATTTTAAAGATGAGAAAACAAAGGCTTAGAAAGGCAAAGCAACCAGCCGAGGGTCACTCAGCTAACTGGTGGCATAACCACGGCTATGTGCATGGATCTTGCCCACCACCAAAATTCATCCAGATTTTATAGGATGGTTATTCTTCCCAGGTATGTGCAAGTCGTTTTGGATTTTATTCTTGTGTAAAAGAATACAGAAACAAAAGAACCAGATGCTTTTCTGGGCTCCCCAGGCAGAACTAATTTCTCCCCTCTCTGGGCCTCCATGGGCCTTTGTACGTTCCTCCATTATACCTCTTAGCATATTGCTTTCCAGCTGGAGTTAGGATTCACGGTAAAGTCAGAGAAGGGGTGGCTGCCTCGGGCAGCTCCAAAAGCTGTTGTTCTGAACTGTGCTGTGGTTCTGAATTATGCTGTGGGTATGGGCTACCACGCATGGGCTGCAGATTTGCTGGTAATGCTATGACCCCTGTGTGAGGGATGAGATCACACAGAGGCAGCACATCCCAGTGCTTAAGAAAGGGAGTCTGGCGGCAGAATGCCAGGGTTCCAATCCAGGGTCTGGCCCTTGGTGGCCGTACGGCCTTGGATGACTTTCTGGACCTCTCTGTGCCTTCATGTTTTCATCTGTAAAACAGAGGGAATAGCAGTATCTTCTGCATAGGGTAGAAAGGATGAAAAGAATTAATGCATACAAAGTTCCTGAACAGTGCCCAGTATACATCAGTACTAAATACACAGCATCACGTTATGGTTGAAACTGACATCGGAATAAGGTTACCTTTTTGGAGGTTCGGAGGGGACAGGGACTAAGGAGGTGAACAAGGGGGCCCCCAATAGTATGACTTGGATGAGTTTCTGGACTTCTCTGTGCCTTCATTTTCTAAAGCCGTACAAATAGAACACAGACTGGTGGTTGCCAGGATCTGGAGTGAGGCGGGAGATGTAGTGACTGCTTAATGGGGTTCCCTTTTGGGAAGACGAAAATGTGTGGGCCTAGATAGAGGGTTGTACAACATTGGGAACACATTTAAGGTCACTGGCTTGTTCACCTCAAAATGGCTGATTTTATGTTATATGAATTTCGCCTCAATGAACAAAAATTAATAAACCTGGTCAACCTGTATTCCCATCCCACTTCACCATATCTCAGCCAAATCACCTCTTCCTCATATTTCCTCATCTGTCAAAAGGTAATGATAGTCATATTTTGATCACGGGTCACACGTGAGAGTTAAATTAGGTAATTATGTAAATTAGACCACGCACGTAAATAACTTGGCACACAGTAAATGTCCAAGAAATGATACTGGTTTGCTTTGGAGTTTAAAGGCTAAAATCATGAGCACTTTGGAAGTGACCATCTCTGCCTTTTCATGGAACAGAGTAACACATGTCACTTATAGAAAGATTGCACTGTCAAGCACATGCATGCAGGTCGTGTACAAATTAAAGATGAAGCATTCTCCAAGACGGACCTGCTGGGATTCATCTGGAAAATCCATTCTCAGCAACTCAAAGATTCTCATGCTTAGCTCTTTTAGAACTAACAATAAGTTACTTAGCAAATATTTGAAATAGACCCATCAATTCCAATGCAATGTATCTCTAAAGAGATTCTGTCTACCTCTATTCGGACATCAGGAAACAGTTCCTACTCCAATGATGGAAGACATTGGCAGAAGGGAATCTCTTGCATGCCATTCTGTGTGCAGAGTTCAATTTTGTTTGAAAAAGAGTCACCCAGGAATTTCTACAACAGCTGATCTGGCTGGGGGAGGGGGATGGCTTTCATTAAAGAAACACGTGTCTATACTGCCCTTCCATAATCTGATCAAACTGCAACAGAAGGAGATGAAGGAAAAAATAGAGAGATTTGTAAGATATAAATCATAAAACCAACAAAAAAGACAGAAATACTATAAACGAAAGAGCAGGTGCACTATTCCAAATTATGCTGAATTGAGCCCAAATCCCTAATGTCTCATTTTGTACTGGCTATCCAAACAGATGTCTTAGCCTTCAGAAAACTCACTGGAAATTGAAGTGCAAATCCTCCTTGAGCTGTTGCTTTACCCAGACCTCCTGCCGCCATGTTGACGCCGATGGTGTAAAAACACCAGTGGCAGAGGGGAGGCAAAGTCTACTGCCAGAAAGTGTCATGCGACTTTTCTTATTCACCTATTACATGTCAGGAAATACGCTAGAAACGTTAGCATTCATTAGCTCACTTAATCCTTAAAATAACTCTCAGGGGTAGAACTTATTAGCCAGTTTTTTAAAACATGCAAGAAAGCAAGCTCAAAGCCAACAGGAAGTCACCACGTGGGCATATGACCTGTACTGTCACACAGGGCCCACGCTTGGTTGAATGATCTGCTGTTGTTGTTTTAAAGTTTCCATATTTGAACAAGGAAACTAAGATTTTTCATTTTGTACTGGGTACTGCACATTTTGAGCTTATCCTGCTGCATACAGCCACGGTGATTCTTTCAACAGGTGCACCACCACCTTATGTACTTCCCAAGGCAGTAGAATTAAGCTCCGTGGTTCCTGTTCTTTCTGTTGGATCAGAGATACAGGTTCATAGTGAGGGTAAAAGGAGATCGCACATGCAAGAGAGCTCTTAAAAGACATCCGTTGGTGGGGCACGGTGGCTCATGCCTGTAATCCCAGCACTTTGGGAGGCCAAGGAGGGTGGATCACAAGGTCAGAAGATGGGGACCATCCTGGCCAACATGGTGAAACCCCGTCTGTACTAAAAATACAAAAATTAGCTAGGTGTGGTGGCACACGCCTGTAGTCCCAGCTACTCAAGAGGCTGAGGCAGGAGAATCGCTTGAACCCAGGAGGTGGAGGTTGCAGTGAGCCGAGAGCATGCACTGTAGCCTGGTAACAGAGTGAGACTCCAACTCAATTTTAAAAAAAAAAGAAAAGAAAGACATTTGTCAGTTACAGAGAGATAGATATTCCAGAGGTGTCCTAGAGCAGCATTATGGCCCACAGACCAAATCAGACTTGCTGCCTGAGTTTTACAACTCACAACCTAAGAATTGTTTTTGGTTTCTCACTTTGAGAAAAGGTTCTACTCTGTAACCCGGGCTGGAGCGCCATGGTGCAATCATGGCTCACTGCAGCCTTGACTTCCTGGGCTCAGGTGATCCTCCCCTTCCTCAGCCTCCCAAAGTGAGGATTGCAGGCATGAGCCACCATGCCTGGCCCTAAGAATAGTTTTTACCATTTTAAAACATTGAGATTTTAAAATAATATTTCACAGCACATGAATGTTACATGAAATTCAAATTGTAGTGTCCATAAATACAATTTTACTGGAACACATCCATGCCCATTCATTTACATAGCAATGATAGGCTGCTTTCCAATGGCAGGATTAGGTAGTGGCAACAGAGAATGTATGGCCCAACACCCTAAAATATTTACTATCTTACCCTTTACAGAAGTTTGCCAACCCATGCTCTAGATGTTTGATGAGTGAATGAATGCATGCATGCATGAATGAATGAATGAATAAATTTTAAAATGTTCTTAGAATTTCATTGTTAGTATTATATTTATACAGTATCATAGTAACTTGATAAAAAGTACAAAACTCAGTAATGGCACTCAGTACGTGTTCTAATTTTCCCCCAGAATTACCCAAATGTTTTGGAAAGCACAACATTTAAATTCCACATCTCAGCCTTAAACTTATGAGTAAGAAAATTCCACATCTCTTTTTTTTTTTTTTTTTTTTTTGAGACGGAGTTTCACTCATGTTACCCAGGCTGGAGTGCAATGGCGCGATCTCGGCTCACCGCAACCTCCGCCTCCTGGGTTCAGGCAATTCTCCTGCCTCAGCCTCCTGAGTAGCTGGGATTACAGGCATGCGCCACCATGCCCAGCTAATTTTTGTATTTTTAGTAGAGACGGGGTTTCACCGTGTTGACCAGGATGGTCTCGATCTCTTGACCTCGTGATCCACCCGCCTCGGCCTCCCAAAGTGCTGGGATTACAGGCGTGAGCCACCGCGCCCGGCCCACATCTCTTTATTTTTCAGTTTATGGTAGACTGATGGTAAAAAGAAAAAAAAAATAGCCCTAATTCTTCTCCATAGATCTATGCCCCTTGTAATATGACTTTGCAGTTCATTCTACCAAGAGCATGAATCCGTTTCTCCACCTGCTGAGTCTGGGCTGGTCTTGTGATGCGCATGAGTCAATAGAAGTAGCTGAAGTGATGGAGCGCCAGTTTTTAGTCTATACTTCAAGAGACCTATGCACTTCCACGTGCTCCCTTGAAACCCTGTTTGAAAAAGGGTCCCTGAGGACAAGACCAGGCTAGCCTGCTGGAGGGCAAGAGACCACGGGGAGCAGAGTGACAAGTCAGCTCAGATCAGCGGAACCTCTCAGTCAGTCCCCAGATCCATAAGCAAAAATAACTTCTTATAGAATGTCGCTGTGCTTTGGGACTGTGTGTTATGCAGAATTATTATGGACATAGATAACTGATACACCATCCATTTTTTGTTCACTCATGCATTACTTCTCCATTATCATCTGCAGAAGATTATTAGCAATGGACGTCAGTCAAACCCTAATAATAATGGCAATAAGAACTGCTTCTGAAAATTATTATGTGCCAGGCAATGTGCTAATGGTTTTCCCTGAATCCTCTCACTTAATCCTCACAAAAGTCTTGGGAGGTTCTGTATGATATGCAGCTTCTACAATGGCTCCCACTGATCCCTGCTTTCTGGAATTCACACCCTTAGTTAATCTCCTCCCCTGAAGTGTGGACCAGATCTAGTGATTCACCTCTAATGAATGAAATTGCTCATTCTGATGGAAGCGGCTGCCATGTTGTGAGCTGTCCTAGGGAGAGGCCCACGTGGGAAGAAACCAAAGAAGGCCTCAAGCCAATAGCCAGTGGGAAACTGAGGCTTCAGTCCAACAAGCCAGAAGGAACTGAATGCTACCAACAACCCCTTGATGAGCCAATAAGTGGCTCCTCTCCCAGTCTTGAGGTGGCTCCAACATCAGCTGACGCCTTCATTACAGCCTCGTGAGGGACCCCAAGCCAGAGAAGCAGCTAAGCCATGTCCAGATCCCCAGTCCTAAGAAACTATAAAACAGTAAATGATTGTTTTCTCTTTTTTTTTGAGATGGAGTCTTGCTCTGTCTCCAGGCTAGAATGCAGCGGCGCGATCTCGGCTCACTGCAACCTCCACCTCCCGGGTTCAAGCGATTCCCCTGCCTCAGTCTCCTGAGTAGCTGGGACTACAGGCGCGCACCACCACACCCAGATAATTTTTTGTATTTTAGTAAAGATGAGGTTTCACCATGGCCAGGATGGTCTCGATCTTCTGACCTCGTGATCCGCCCGCCTCGGCCTCCCAAAGTGCTGGGATTACAAGCGTGAGCCACGGTGCCTCGCCAATTGCTTGTTTTTTCAAACTGCTAAGTTTTGGAGCCATTTGTTATGCAACCATAGATAACTAATATATTATATGATGCCTTTTTTGTAGATGAGACAGCTAAAGCTTGGTGAAACGAAGGGAGCCTGCAGTTTACACAGCTGGCTCCCCCCGCACCCCGGGAGGCCCTGTCCACACCCACTGTTGGACTCCTGCTGCACTCAGAGGCTTGGAGTTGGTGGCTTCTCCTCCAAACCAGCCTCAACACTCACCCTCACTTCCTGCTCTTCAGGCTCTCAGCTTCGTTGCTCTTCCTAGGCTTATTTTTTCTCTTCCCTTTGTTTTATCTTTGTTTGTTTCTCTCTTTGTTTTTTTGTCTCCAGGGGAGTCCTAGTCTTAACATTTTCCTTCTTTAATCCTTTGTTCCCCTTCCTTTCTCGTTCCAGGCTTCTATAAGCTGTAGCAGTGTTGACAGTTAAGTCAACCTCCATCAAGGCCTTCAGTTGCTGATGTTGGAAAAAATCAACCTAGAATAACAACATATTGTCATACAAATGGCACCTCAGAAATAAACTGGTCACATATCCTTATCCCCCCAGTTCACATGGGGGAGATCTTGCCACCTGATGTTCTAATACGTAATCGTTGTTTTCTCAGTTACTAACTTTCATCCCCAATGTCTGTAAGCTCCAAGAAGGCAAAGATTTTGACTATTTCGCCACTCTTTTCTCCAGGTCTAAAACAGGTCTCGCTCCAAAATAGACAGGCAAAGGCTATTTTCTGAACGAATGAATATGAAATGCAGAAGATAACAGATAAAGAGGGAGAAAAGGGGTTGCAATTTAATGAATACCTCTTATGTGCCAGGCATTTTTGCCATTAATGGTCACAATCATTTTATGGGACTTCCCGTTTCGTAGGTGGGGAAAATTGAGGCTCAGAGAAGTAACTTAATTTCCCAAAATAACAGAGCCAGTCCGGGACAGAGCAAGGATTGGAACCCAGGCCCCCACGGCCTCTGAGCTTGTTCTGTTTGTTTCACATTGAGGCCTGTGAGGCCCAAGGATGGTGCCTCAAGCTCTCATACTAGAATCTACACCTCCTGGGATCTGGCTTCTTGGCAGGTAGCTGAATGGTCAGAAATCCCACCATGGCCCATCCTACAGCCTTACAAATGCAGGTCACCGATCCATCATGCTTAGCAGCACTCCTTGCTGGTAAGATAACAATAGAATCTCATGTAACTGTGGGAAAGGGATTAAGAGCACAGCTGCACTGGAATCCAGCCCTCCCCATTACCTGTATGTCCTTGAGCAAGTTACCTACCGTCTGTGGACCTCAATTTGCTCCTATGGAAAATGAGGAGAAGAAAAGCACCTAACTTCATCGGGTTGCCGTGTCAGTGAAATGAGTTAGTCCCTGTGAAATGCCCAGAAGAGTCAGAAACATAGTAAGTCCTCAATAAAACTAAGCCAAAATAATTATTGTCACTTAGCTTCTCACGTCACCCTCCCAATCCAGTTAAGTGTGACCCTTTTTTAAGGATGAACAAACTGCCTCAGAGAATGTTAGCAATTTGTCCGGATTGTATAACAAAGTGAGAAGAAATGAAGCTCCATGCAACACTCCCCGACCCATTCTGTGTACCTCACCCAGAACCCATGTGGCTCCTCCGTCAGCTCCTGCTCCACCCCTCCCGCACTAGCTCCAGATGAAGATGGAAACTGAGCAGGAGATGGGAAATACAAGGAGAGGGTTTCCAGCAGGGACCCCACCCGTCTCCATGAAGCTCAGCACACTCATTTCCCCAGCAAAAGTTGTCTTCGTTGCAGAATGGAATGGGGAGCCCACAATAATGAGTCTTTAATTACGAAACTCTTTTACCTTATTTCTTTTGTGTGGCCTCGATGAAAATGAGCAGTGGCAGTTTCTATTAGAAATGTTAATTACTTTCCCAGGTAATTAGACTCACTGGGTATCAGGAGCACCTGACCTCACCTCGTAACAGCAGAGTTGGGAAAAAGGAAAAACGTGGTTAGGGGTTGAGGGAAGTGGGGAAGAAAAGGAGAGTGTTTATAAATGCTGAGAAAAGCAAAATCATCCAAATTAGCTCATGGAAACTGTAGCCAGAGGGCCCCTGAGGATGGCTGGAAGAGGAAACCTACTAAGAAAGGGCTTTTGAATGCCAGGGACTTGTCATGAGGATGGAAACGGGGACAAACCCCTCTTCAAATGATGGGATCTTGGAGAGACTCCTACTGGGCCTCCTCTTGCAAATGAGGCTGCTGAGGCACCAAGCTGCTCAGAGACTTCCCAAGGTCACACAGCAAAGTGCAGGCAGGGCTGAGACCAGCAGGGCTCCTGCTTCACCCTGGCTGATACCAAGGGGGATTGATTCCTTCAATGAGTAGCCATCGACCACATGCTAAGGGCTACTTTGGTACCAGGAGAACGGCACTGACACAGTTCCAATTCCTAAGGAGTTTAGGGTCTAGGGATACAGAGAGAAAATGGCCATGCTGCTGGAAGGAAGCATAATAAAGAAAAATTGGTATAGATGGAGTAGTCAGGGAGGGCTTTCCTATGGAGGTGGCTTTTTCCCTGAGACTTAGAGAAGAGTCCCCCCATTTGGAGAGTTGGGGTGAAAGAGTGTACTAGGTAGTGTTGTGAATTAAATAGTGTCCCCCAAAATTCATGTCTACCCAGAACCTCAGAATGTGACCTTGTTTGGAAATAAAGGTCTTAGCAGATGTAACTAGTTAAGATGAGGGTATACTGAATTCGGATGGGCCCTGAATCCAGTGGCTGGTGTCCCTATAAGAAGAGGAGAGACAGAGCTGCACAGGGAAGAAGGCCAGGTAATGACAGAGGCAGAGTTTCAAGGGATGCAGCTGGAAGCCATGGATCACTGGCAACCACCAACGCTAGAAGAGGCAAGGAAGGGTCATCCCTTGGAGCCTTCAGAGGCAGTGTGGAGTGTGGACCTGCTGACACCCTTTTTTTTTTTTTTTTTTTTGAGACAGAGTCTTGCTCTGTTGCCCAAGCTGGAGTGCAGTCGTGTGATCTCAGCTCACTGCAATCTCCACCTCCCAGGTTCAAGCAATTCTCCTGCCTCAGCCTCCCAAGTAGCTGGAATTACAGAGGCACACAACCACACAGAGCTAATTTTTGTATTTTAGTAGAGACTGGGTTTCACCATGTTGGCCAGGCTGGTCTTGAACTGCCGACCTCAAGTGATCTGCCTGCCCTTGGCCTCCCAAAGTGCTGGGATTACAGGCATGAGCCACTGCACCTTGATACCTTGATTTTGAACTTCTGTCCTCCAGAACTGTAAGACAACAAATTTCTCTTGTTTTAAGTCACCCAGTTTGTGGTACTTTGTTATAGCAGCCCCAGAAAATTAATACTCTTGACTACTACGATCCCACCTCCCTAGTACCACAGAATACACTCCGAAAATATAGGATAAGGTTATGGAGAGAGTGCTGAATGAGGGCTCCAGCTCTCCTGCTGACCTGTAACCTTCAGCAAGTCACTCCCCACTTTGGACCTTATCTAAGTCAGGAAGAACTTGGAGTTCCCAAACACACAGGGCCAAGCCAAATCTCAATCACTTAAGGAAACTGTTTAATATGCAGATTCCTGGGCCCACACTCCTAGGCTTATAGAAGCAGCATCTCTCAGTGGGACTCCAGAAACTGTATTTCTTTCTTTTCTTTCTTTCTTTCTTTCCTTTTTTTTTTTTTTTTTTTTGAGATGGAGTCTTGCTCTGTTGCCCAGGCTGGAGTGCAGTGGCGCGATCACGACTCACTGCAACCTCCGCCTCCTGAGTTCAAGTGACTCTTCTGCCTCAGCCTCCTGAGTAGCTGGGATTACAAATACCTGCCACCACACCCAGCTAATTTTTGTAATTTTAGTAGAGACTGGGTTTCACCATGTTGGTCAGGCTGGTCTTGAACTCCTGACCTCATGATCCACCCACCTCGGCCTCCCAAAGTGCTGGGATTACAGGCATCAGCCACCATGCCCGACCATCAGAACCTGTATTTCTAACAAGCTCCCTGCAAGAGGGTTCTAGATGTGCCATTACATTTTTAGAATTTCTGAGTCCAAACACACACTCTAGGGCCTTTTTAGAGCAACGTGTGTCCTATTCTAAGGGCTGCACACTCTGGCCTTGACCTTGAGCTACACCTGCCCATTGGCACTGACCTAATGCACTGCTGAGGCCTGTTTGAAAACCCAGGCACCCAAGATGCCAAGAAATGCTTCTGCCAAAGGGAAGAGGCAGGCTCGGTCCTCAGAGTCATTAAAAAAGCTATTTACAGAGCCCTCCTCCTCTTTTAATTTGTCTTTTTGATTGTGTAATTGAATCCAAGCCACGGGGCTCAGCCAAGCCTTGCCAGGGAAGCAGAGATCCCTCAATACCCAGGAGTGACTGATACTCATTTCTGAGGCAAGAGGTGCTCTGGGTCTTGGGGGCAGGAAGGTCTGAACCTTGCCATGTTTCTGAATGGAAGCAGTGTGTGCAGGGGACAGTGCCTAGACTTTGCAAATGAGAGAAACCAAGGTTCAAATCCCACCTCTGCCATGAGGCAGCTGTGTGACCTGCACAAATCGCTAAGCCATGCTGTGCCTCTGATTCTTCATTTGTGAACCCAAGAGTAGCACACCTGCCTAGTGGGGTTGCGAGAACTACAAGAAGCAATGCACACACAGGCCCCAGCACATGTGGATGCCCAGCAAACGACACATTATTGCCATATTCTTACATTTGTTATTGTTGTTACTGAAGAGAAGGCTCGCATGGAGAATGCCAGCCCCTCTGGCATTTGGGATGGCACATGGCTGTTAGAGCCAAGAGAGTATAGAGAGAGATGGCAGCCTGGTGTCATGAAAAGAGCCCAGAATCTAGAATCAGGATTTCTTTCTTTCTTTTTTTTTTTTTTTTTTTTGAGATGGAGTTTTGCTCTGTTGCCCAGACTGGAGTGCAGTGGCACTATCTCAGCCCAGTAGCCGGGACTACAGGCACCTGCCACCACGCCTGGCTAATTTTTGTATTTTTAGTAGAGATTGGGTTTCACCATATTGGCCAGGCTGGTCTCGAATTCCTGACCTCCTGATCCACCCACCTCAGCCTCCCAGAGTGCTGGGATTACAGGCGTAAGCCATAGCGCCCAGCTGAGAATCAGAATTTCTAATTTTGAATTCCAGTTCTGCTCTATTCCTTCTGGATGGCCTCAGATGAGTTAAACTCTCTCATCTCCGAAGTGGAACCAGTATTCCTATCATACCCACCAATGCTTGTGACAATCAAATGAGACAACATATGTGAAATTGGGAAAACTCCAAATCTTTTCACAAACCCAGAAAAGAAATTGTTCTCTAAGTCCCTGGTTTATAAGTCTGGCTACACATTAGAATCCCCTGGGATGTCTTTTATAAAAATCTCAGTGTCTGACCCAGTTGAATGGCCACCTCCAGGAGTGAGGCTTAGAAGAGGAGACAGCCACTGAGAGTGGCTGACCTGGCCCAAAGCTCTTGTGCTACAGAGGAGGAAGGCTAGGCCCAGAGACAGAAGGGGCCTTTGCACACGGCAGGTTAGTTACACTCTGGAGTATCCTCACTCCCCACCTCTGCCTCCCACCAGGATGAAATTCCAACAGGCAGCATCTCAGGGATGAATCAGGAAGCCAGGAAGGATTATTTGCATTGTGGCACCCTCCTGGGAAACTAGGGAGTGCACAGTAGCTGTTAGCCAGGAGGGATATTCCCAGAAGCTTCTCAGCTTGTGGGCACTAACCTTGAAGAAGCGTCCCTGTTCTTGGATGATCAAGAGAGGCAGGGGTGCACTGGCAGGCAACTCAGAGGTGGTTACTGCAGACAAGCCCACAGGAAAAAGGATGTAGAATGGAAGGTGAGCAAGTCTCAGGGTCAACCCAGCTGGATTTGAGTTCCCCGTCCCCACAATTCCCTCCCCACCCGCCGACACTGACTAGCTGTGCATCATCAGGCAAGAAGAATGAATGAGAGTTTTGCTATTTAAACACCATGTTTCCCTGCTAGGCTGGCTTTGGTTCCTGCTTCATAAACATGCTTCCTTTAGCTCCGGTATTCCGTCTACTCCCTTGGATGAATCAGCCCTTTTTGGGAAAGAACAATGTCAGGCAGGCTCCTTTAACTACAATGGTACAGGTAAGGAATTGAATGAACAAGACTGGGTTGCTTGAAGATCAGGGAGCAAAGGCAGTGAGGCCCCAGCCTCCAAAAACCTGTGTGAGGAGGAGGTCCCAGAAGCAGGCTAAAGCTAGGACCCCAGATGGAAGACCCAGCAAGGAAGATGCAGTCCGGTGGAAAGAACTTTGTCAGCATAAAGTCGTGTAACAAAGGAACCAGCTGCCTTGAAAGGTCGGGAGCTCCCTGTCACTCAGGAATTAAAGTGGTGAAGGTTATATGGCCACTGGTGAGGATGGTATTAGTGGGATTTATGTATTCAGTGGAGAGGTAGACTAAACAAACTGGAAAGGCCCTTCCGTGCTCAGATTCTCTGTTCTCGCAAGTCTGAAGCCCCACTGACTGGATCTGCTAAAAAGAAGTCAGGCAGACTTTCAAATCCTGACTCTACCACTTCTCATGTGACCTTGAGCAAGTTGTCTAATCTTTCCGAGTCTCTTCTGTCATCTGCAATACAAAGATAATCATATCCATCTCGAATAACTGGGGTGAGAATTAAACCATATACTCTATGCATCGAGTGCCTTGAGCAGGCCTTCCACACAGTCAGGTCTGACATAGCAAACCACCACCCTGGCCGCCCTCCTAATCTCCAGCAGTAGCTTCCCGGTGGTCCTCAGGTTTTCCAGGATATGTGCTCATTAAGCAGATTAGTGCACAAAACCAGCCATTGCTCACATCCTTGGATGCCCAGGATTAAACGCTGGTTGCAATCTCCCTTCCCATTAAGCTCCTGCCTTGCAGAACCCAAGCTATTTCACAGGGAGGGAGGTATTAATAGCCATGCCTAAAGGGAAGCTGCTGTTGAAAGGCGAGGGAAAAAAATCTTGGTGTAAATGACCATGAAGAACGCAGACATGGTGTTCAAGCTGAAAATGCACATCACTGATTCTGGTCTGCAGTGCTAAGCAAGAAGGCAGATTCCTTCCTAGTTGCTGCTGCCAAACACTCTCTCCCCAGGGCACCAGCAGGCTGCCTCCCAAGTTTGTCTCCCCCGGCCCATCCTAAAAGTGGGAGGTGGGCATCAGCTTGCTGAGCAAATACCAGTCAGGGCCAGAAGGACATGGCTGACCCCTACCTCAGCACCTGCGTGCACAGTGTAAGTAGGGACCTTCTAGTCGGATTTAAGGATTCCAGCCATACTCACCTTGTTCCAAAAATCATCTCCCCTATTAATTTACTATGCATGCTTGGAACTTAGTACTTTTCCATTTTTCATTTTCAAAGTACTTTTACTTCTGTTTCCTAAAACTGAAGTCTTAGACCTCAAGAAATGGAGGCAAAGTGGTCAAAACTATTTCCCGCATCTAAGAGCTCCTAGTTGGTTTAGAAATTACCTCCCAGTTAACCCTGGTGACCTGAGGGAAGAATAAACATCATCCTTGGAAATTGAGGTGAAACTCACAGTGTCCAGGACCCCTCTACTCCTTTCCCTTCTCAATACACATACACACACACACAGACACACACACACACACACACACACCCCCCACCAGATTCCATCTTGAGCTATCAAATGCCCAGTCAGCTCATTTGTATTAATCCTTTCTCACATTGCTCTAAAGAACTACCTGAGACTGGGTAGTTTATAAAGAAAAGAGATTTAGTTGACTCACCACTCCACAGCCTGTACAGGAGGCATGGCTAGGGAGGCCTCAGGAAACTTACAATCACAGTGGAAAGTGAAAGAGAGGCAAGCACATCTTCACATGGCAGCAGGAGAGAGGGAGTGAAGGCAGAAGTCTCACACTTTTAAACAACCAGATCTTGTGAGATTACTATCACAAGAACAGCAAGGGAGAAATCCGTCCCCATAATCCAATCATCTCCCACTGGGTCCCTCACTCAACATTGGGAATTATAATTCAAAATGAGATTTGGCTGGGGACACAGAGTCAAACCATGTTACCATTCATTTACGATGATGGCAGCCAACACTCTTGTCTCACAGGTAAGGGACAGCAGTGGCCAAGGGGCTAGGTTCTCTACTACCTAACACTATAAATGCTCTAGATGGGCTCATATTACAGAAAATTAATGACAAACCTCCTGGTCAAAACACAAGGACAGATGGTTTCTCTGGTGGGTCAAATCAAAGAGGGTGAAGGTGAGGATGAATTAAGTATCATTGCATCCATTTTACAGATGATGAAGTTGAAGTGATAAGAAGTGATGGCTCATTACCACAGCAGATGGCAGAGGTAGATTCAAATTCAAATTGGCCAAGCACTAAAAGATGTGTTATTTTCATTATGTCACATGAGTCCTTACCCAAAAGCTCAACTTCACCTACTTCCCAGTGTTGGCTGAGTCTAGGTCTGGGCCTTTTAAAAACAAGGCTGCTCTCTTAGGCCTGTGACTGTCAAAACTTAACAGCATAAGAATCCTCTGGGAGCTTGTTAACCTGCCAAACATAAATGTGGTCTAGACCAGCACTTCTCAAACTTAACATGTGTATACCAATCACCTGGGGATCTTGTTAAACTGCACATTCAGATTCAGTGGGTCTGGGGGGGCGAGACAGCATTTCTAACAAGTTCCCAGATGAAGCCCATGCTGCCAGTCTGTGGACTACATTTTTGAGTTGCAAGAGGCTAGAGTTAGTCAGCCAGTGCTTGAATCCTGGTTCCACCACCTACTGGCTGTGTAATACTTAGCCTTTCTGTGGCTCAGCCCTTTCTATATTAAAGATGTGTGTCAATACAGTGCTACCTCATGGAGTTGTTTTAGGATTAAATGAGATGACTCATGTAAGTCACTTAGCAGAGCAAGCGGTACATAGAAAAATCTCAATAAATGGAGAGCTATTATTATTACCAGTGAATTTTGTGGCACATTATAAGCTTTCAATAAATAAATAAAAATTGTTACTGTTATATTTTTTCATTAGCTTACATTTATTCAGCTTTCCCAAATTCTATAGTTTCCCCTGGAAATGAATTTCAGAGCTAGCAGTTTGCATCTGTATAATGTATGTTCAAGTATATTTCCATTTTAGTTATCAATGCTACTTTAGCACTGAAAATGATTATAATGTATAACTTCTGCAATTCTGTGGTTGACTGAGTTTGACTGGCCGGTTCTTCTGCTCCACACGGTGTAGCCGAGGTTGTTCGCATGCTTGGGAGCTTAGCTGGGAGCAATGCTGAGGCTGAAACATCCAGATTAGCCCCTCATCCTCCATGGCTGTCTCTCCACATGGTCTTTCATCATTCAGTAGTCTAATGTGAGCTTTCTTCACAACATAATGGCTGGTTTCCTAGAGTGAGTATTTCAAGAGGAGGTGTGCAAGTGCATATCAATCCTCAACTTATATTAATTATGCTTACTAATGTCCCATTGGCTCAAGCCAATCACATGGCCACACCCAGAGTCCAGGTGGGAGGGGACTACACAGGAAGTGTG
Source organism: Cebus imitator (assembly GCF_001604975.1). NCBI lineage: Eukaryota > Metazoa > Chordata > Mammalia > Primates > Cebidae > Cebus > Cebus imitator. The sequence continues at coordinate 1,662,813 of NW_016107632.1, forward strand.
ATTCATAAGAACACACCCATGTGAAGTCTACCATGATGAACTCATTTCATTATAAGCCCTTTGAAGATAGGAGCTCATACGCTTGGCACCATCATATCCCCAGTCCTAGAAGACTGTTGAATACATCTGAGCCTCACAGTTAACCCAAGAAGCAATTAAAGCAAAAATATTCTCCCCATGTGCAGATGGCTATGAGATCTTGAAGTCATGCTGCCAGTTACAGTCTGCTACCCAGGATCCCAGGCTCTGGCCCTCATTCCTTCCTTTCCACTGTCCTGCCAACCTTGAAGCTTAAAGCTTTTCTGCCAGCCCTTCTCTCCCTGTGTGACTCCTTCTCCAAGTCTCCTGGTGACATAATTATTTATAAATAAACATTTAAATGCACCAGAATAAGTGCTATTTAAGGGAACCCTGCGGTGACTCGTTGAGTAATTAAAATAATCATTTATTCCATAAGCATTTATCAGGTTCTCAGTTTGTACCAGGCACTGCAGGGGCAGAGATGGACAAGAAAGAAGTACAAAGAGTTAGAAGATGTGGTTCCTGCCCTCAGGGAGCTAAATTGCTTATTCTTTCATGCCACAGATAGGTATTATGCACCTCCTACTTACGTGTCCTGCTAAGTACTGGGCAATGGAGCTGAACACAGCACTGTTTCTGCCCTCAAGATGCTCACAGACTGGCAGGGAGTTAATAAGCCCATGGTATGTAACCATTATCCTTTGCAAACAGAGAAGGGCCTTAACTCTGCCTGGTGCAGAGAAAGGGGTCAAAGAACTTTCCAGGAATAGTGACCCTGGACACAGAAGAAGTTGACCCATTAGACAAGACACAGGAGGCCTTACGCACAGAGCCAAGAAGGCAGGAAGAACAGTACAAGTCACAGAGATGGGAAGGGAGGGCTTCTGTCTTCTGAATCTTACTTGCAGAGCCAGTTTTCCAAGACAGGCAGCCCAAAGCTGTTCCAGCCAAAGGTACCAGCAAGCATCACTGGGGCAGGGTGAGGCCTCCCCTCTTCATCCTTTAAGCTTCTGATCAATGCCACCTACTTGCACAGGACTCCCCTGATGGCCAAAGTGGGTTCCCCACTTCCTTTGCTATCACACACCATGTTTGCCCCCAGCTTTGCTTATGTATTTACTATCTGTCACTTCCCTTTGAATTAAACACTGTGAAGTAGGGACTTTGCCATTCCTTGATATCCTGGTTAGAATGTAAGGCACAAGGCAAGGACTCTGTTTTCTTCATATTCACCCCAAGCATGTAACAGAGTCCCCGGCACATGGTATCTTCCTAAAGAATGAATGAAGGGAAGGGTCCCTGAAGGAGGAATGAAAGGTCAGTGACATGGGGGATATTAACAGTAAATACTAGGTGTACTGTGGCTTTAGAATAAGACCGATCTGAGTTCTGATCTTGCCTCTGTCCCTTACTCAGGAAATATAGTAAAGCAATTTTTCCTCCTCAGATTCTCCACATTCCTCAGCCTGGTGTCAGACATCCTTTTTCAGATCAAATTTTAGAACAGACATGGGGCCGGGCGAGGTGGCTCAAGCCTGTAATCCCAGCACTGCGGGAGGCCGAGGCAGGTGGATCACGAGGTCAAGAGATCGAGACCATCCTGGTCAACATGGTGAAACCCCGTCTCTACTAAAAATACAAAAAATTAGCTGGGCATGGTGGCATGTGCCTGTAATCCCAGCGACTCAGGAGGCTGGGGCAGGAGAATCGCCTGAACCCAGGAGGCGGAGGTTGCAGTGAGCCGAGATCACGCCATTGCACTCCAGCCTGGGTAACAAGAGCGAAACTCCGTTTCAAAAAAAAAAAAAAAAAAGAACAGATATGAGGGTTCTATTTTTGACAGGGTTAGGGATGAGGGGGCCTTCTGAGTCCACCAAAGAGGTCAGCCTGGGAGGAGCCCAGCCAACAGCATATGATCAACATTGTGATAAGATATCAACTGCAAAGCCTAGCTGAGCTTGGTTCCCAGGTCATAACACCCAGGTTCCAAGGGGAGCTAGTAGAGTTATGTCTGGGCTGATGGAGCATTGAGAACCCATAATACACAGGGATTCAGTTATTTGGCAAGTCTCTCTAGGACCTCAGCCTAAGAGATAGAGAGATAAGGCAAGGGAGCTCTGTTTTCATATATGGTGACCCCTCTTGAGAAAAAGTCTTCCTTGCCTTTTACACGGAAGACTTTTATCCATCCTTCAAAACCCCATTGAAATATCTCTCTTCCCTAAATCTGTTCTTCCTTTCATACAAAGGTAGTCACTCCCTCTACTTCACTCCTGTTGTAACTGGAACATGCGTCTACTGATCATTATCATCTTTTCCATTAGTCAGAGAACTTTCCCAGTGCAGAGTTGGCCTTACCTCTCTGTAGCTTCAATGCCCAGCACAGTATCTTGCACAGTAGCCCTAATAATCACTACCTTTTATTAGACACACACCCTGTTTTCAGGATTTTTACTAAAAGCTTTGTGTGCATTACTTAATTTAATCCTTACAACAGCCCAGTGAGTTAGGTTCTAATATCCCATGTTACAGTTGAGAAAACTGATGAAAACTACATACCCAATGAATGTGCGTTAAATAAATGGGCAAATAAGAAAGTGACACAGTGAAATAACCAGAAGTAAAGTTCTTTTTTGGCTGTCTTTGTCTTCAAAAGAGCAGATAATCGCTGGGACATCCTACTGGGTAGAAGTGCTCTATATCCATGTGCTTAGACTCCTTGAATGCCCATAATGGGAAAAAGGTTGAATAAAATGTTTGACTGGCTGGGCACAGTGGCACACGCCTATAATCCCAGCACTTTGGGAGGCCAAGGCGGGTGGATCGCTTGAGGTCAGGAGTTCAAGACCAGCCTGGCCAACATGGTAAAAACCAGTCTCTACTAAAAATATTTTAAAAAAGAAAAAAAAAAAAGCCAGGCATAATGGGGTGTGCCTGTAATCCCAGCTTCTTGGGAGGCTGAGGCAGGAGAATTGCTTGAACCTGGGAGGCAGAGGTTGCAGTGAGCTAAGATCACACTACTGCACTCCAGTCTGGGCGACAGAGCCAGACTCTGTTTCAAGAAAAAAAGAAAAGTGTGGCTAAAATCCCTGGTTACAAGACATAATTTCTCAGATCCCCTAGAATGAACAACAGGGCCTCTAAACCACGGCCTAAGAGCAGATCATTACCTGTTGAGGGGCTGCTCATTCTGGAATTTCTTTCATTCCATAATCCACCCACCTTGGCTACCCGGATGGTCCTCCAACCACCTCGTGGAGGAATGTGCCTACAACTTTCATGTCTCCTAGCTTGAGTGATATGGACAACTGTACGCGTTAATGCATACACACTTCCATTCCTATCCAGTCTGACTTTTGTGGGCGAGAGCCTTCATCAGGAACGCTGTGTCCTATGTACTCAGAGATTAAAATGGACTTCCTCTTTAGTTGCTTTTCTTTAAAGCTTTGGGCTGGTGAATAGCTGGCTCTTATGATTATAGCAGATTTGTTGCTCAGGTCTGAATATAAGAAGTTCTAGACTCAGTCTCAGAACTTTCATAAGGTGCTGTTACACTGGTTATGGACCTGAGATAAAAGTTGTGGGTGGGTGAGCCCTGATCCCAAAGAGACAGCATCTTCTCAGGTGCACCATCCAAATGAACGTAAAGGTTCTCAACCTGGTCCATCCCCAAAGCTATGTGCTAACTGCCCCAGAAGGGCCAAAGAAATGCTCCCAGGCAACAGCTAGAGCCACAGAAATTGTTTCCACATGAAAAAGGCATGAAGGTGGATGTATAACATGCTAAGCCCTGCAACAGATTTTACAGTAGTTTCAAATTAAGACTGTGTAATTCAGATAACGATCATATTTGGGCATATTTGGAAGACTTACAAATTAAACTGCCTCTAATGATATTATTTAATATTTATTGAACACTCACTGGGGCTAGGCCCTGTACTAAACATTCTACAGACAACCTAACCATTCATCAGCAAATGAATGAATGAAGAAACTGTGGCATATATACACAAAGGAATATTATTCAGCATGAAAAGAAGGAAATTCTGTCAGTTTCAACATAGATAAACCTGTAGGGCATTATGTTAAGTGAGATAAGTCAGCACAGAGAGACAAGTACTGCACGACCTCCCTTGTACATGTAATCTCAAATAGTTGACGTCATAGAAGTAGAGAATAGAATAGTGGTCACAAGAGGCTGGGTGGTTAGTGGGGATGGTAGGTTGGAGAGAGTTGGTCAGAGAGTACATAATTACAGATAGATAAGAAGAAGAAGTTCTTCCTTAGAAGAAGAGATCTAGGGCACAGCATGTGACTACAGCCAACAACTATATATTATACTCTTGGGAAACAGAGAGTGGATGTGAAGTGTTCTTGCCACAAAAATGATAACTGGCCAGACATAGTAGCTCTTGCCTATAATCCCAGCACTTTGGAAGACCAAGGCTGGTGAATCCCTTGAGCACAGGAATTTGAGACCAGACTATATAAAACAATGTGAGGTAATGCATTTGTTAATTAGATTTACCTATTTCACAATGAATTAAAATACACACTTCAAAACATGTTGTACATGATAACTATATATCTTTTTTTTTTTTGAGATGGAGTCTTGCTCTGTCACCCAGGCTGGAGTACAGTGGTGTGATCTTGGTTCACTGCAACCTCCATCTCCCGGATTCAACCAATTCTCCTGCCTCAGCCTCCTGAGTAGCTGGGATTACAGGAACTCACCACCACACCCAGGTAACTTTTGTATTTTCAGTAGAAACGGGGTTTCACCATGTTGGCCAGACTGGTCTCAAACTCCTGACCTCATGATCCACCCGCCTCAGCCTCCCAAACTGCTGGGACTGTAGGCGTGAACCACCACACCCAGACAAATACATAAAATTTTATATATTTTTTAAAACTTGTTTTCTAATTAAAAAAAATTTAAAAATTCACAACTATAAGAGGGAACAACTGTTAATATTACTCTAATTTTCCAGCTGAAGACATTGAAGTTCAAATAGATCCAATTGCCTGCACAGGGTTTCATAGCCGTGGGGTAGGGGAATGCAGATTTGACCCCAGGTCTGTGTGACTCCCAAGTCTCTGTATTTTTTTTTTTTTTGGAGATGGAATTTTGCTCTGTTGCCCAGGCTACAGTGCAGAGGCATGATCTTGGCTCACTGCAACTTCTGCCTCCCCGGCTCAAGCAATTCTCCTGCTTCAGCCTCCCCAATAGCTGGAATTATAGGCATGCACCACCATACCATGCTAATTTTTTTGTATTTTTAGTAAAGACAGAGTTTCACTATGTTGGCCAGGCTGGTCTCGAACTCTCGACCTCAGGAAATCCACCTGCCTTGGCCTCTCAAAGTGCTGGGGTTACAGGCATGAGCCACTGCACCCGGCCAGGAATTAGACTAGATGTACTCTGATAACTTGGTCAGCTTTGGCATTGCCAGATATTCTAGAACAGTTCATGTTCTGCTGTTCAACAGAACTTTCTGCAGTGATGAAAATGTTCTGTATCAGTGCTGTCACATACAGCAACCACTAGCCACATGCAGCTATAAACACATGAAAGGTGGCTGGTGTGATGAATTGAATTGTTAGTTGTATTTAAGTTTCCTGGATTTAAATTTAAATAGTTGCATTTGGCTGGTAGCCACATATTAGACACTGCAATTTTAGAGCTAATATTAATATTAAGATAGCTTCCGGGCTTCACAAGATATGTAAGGTCATGGGGGGTAACCAGTAATATGACTCTAATAACCAAGAGGACACTGAGGAGTAGCTGGAGGGGCTAAATCCTCCCAGCCTCTATCAGCCACTTAGCAAAGACACCAGAAAAAAAAAAGTAATTTTATTTAAAAACAAAATGGCTTCCTGTGCAAACAAGCTTCAAAACTGTTTATTCAGTAGCCCCGCATGACTGCGTTGTGTCCCTAACCTCTTCCCATCCAGACATTCTGCGGCAGCCACAGCCTCTCCCATCAGTTCAACGTTGTTTGAAGTTTTTAGTCTTGCCACATCCATTATCTCTTTGATCCTCAAAACAGCTCTCTGAAGAAAGTCCCATTATTCCCATTGTTTAGCCCCAAACTCTGAAATTCAAAAGACTTAAACACTTCAACTGAACCAAAGAAAAATCCTACTCCATGCAATGAGGCTTGAGGCAATTGTCTGATCTTCCCACATTTGGAAATGATAGAAACTTGGGTCTGCAACTCTTTTAAATAGATAGGTAAATTCTCGGTACCTTGCTGGCCTGCAGGTGTTACCGAATGCACAAAGCAGTGAGAAGGGCTGCAGGCATGGACAGAGAGCAGATGGTGGCTATCCCGATGGGAGCAGGGTGCATCACACAAGCACTAGGGGCCATGTGTAAGGCTCAGTTCAACGTCAGTGCTCTGTGTGATGTCCAGTACATCTCTCCACCTCTCAGGGCCTTAGTCACCTTCTCTGGATAATAAAGGGATATACCAGATAATCTCTAAGGCCTCGGACAGACTAGGACTTAAGGACTTCATGAAGCACTGCTTGCTCTGAGTCTAGCACCAGGCAGGAGATACAGGGAAGAAGGAGGCAGGGCTGTCTTCCCTCAGGAAGCTCTGCCAACTGGTCACTGCCATTTGCAGAGTCATCTGACCTGTGGCGGTGTGTGTAGAGGGGATAGAATGAGACTTAGGAGTCAGCCAGATGTTGGTTCGCCACCCTGCCCTGCCTCTTCAAGCTATACAGGCTTGGGCAGATCACATAACCTCTCTGAAAACCTCAGTTCTGTCAACTACAAAGGAGGACCACCAGGGCCTCTCTCCAAGGTTGTGGTGAGGACCACATGAGCCAATGCATGCCAAGTGGTGCCTATCAGCGCGGCATGTAGCATGAATGTCACTTCCTTTCCTTTTGCTTCTTCCACCAACTAACAGAGAGAGCACTTGCTGTCTGCCAGAAAACTCCCGTCATCAGTCTTGATTCATTGCAGGTTCCCCCACCTACTCCACTCTCCAGCCCTGATCTATGCTTCCAAGCCCTGCTGGGTGCCTAAAACATGCATACCAGGCCTGCCTGGTGAGGCAGGAGACAGAGACAAGAAGAGATGCAGGTTAGGATGACAGAGAATGAAGACTCCCTCCCCACACAAGATCTTTAGCCAACTTTTCCCCCGTCTTGGCCGAGACAGGCTGGAAAGTTGCTCTCCTGAGGGCTCCCACCCAAAGATCCCACTCATACATCAGCCTTCAAGTAGGATCAGTTCCCACAGCTACAAGGAAGAGACATCTGTGCCTCCCCTTCCCACTGACACCCAGAATGAGTCTAATTAGATTGTCTCTGCTCTCAGCTGCCACTATGGTCGCTGCCATGGAAGTGAAGCAAGAGGGTGACGTGAGACATGGATGCCCAGAAATGTCAAGCATTTGCCAGCCCCAGAGGTTGGGCACTTTGGCTGGATGGAGAGCCAGCAATGAGCCTGTCAAACCACAGAGATCTGTAGAGGGTGGACAGTGAGTTGAGGCCAAGATAGGGAACTGTTTTTCTGGAATGAAGTGAATAGCTTTTCAAAATAGGCTCTGAGCCAAGCTAGCTTTCGAAATCTTATTCCCCAAATTTTGGATCTCTGATTAGAAATTATATCAGTCAGGGTCTTGGCAGGAAACAGAAACTCATCCGGTATTCTGGGGGAGATTTTTAACAAAGAGGCTATGATGGGTACACAGGGTTGGGCAGAATTCAGACAGCCCAGAGAGAATGTTGAGACAACCCAGGCACTAGCAACAGCAGGAAGCTGTGGCCACTTGAAACGAAAAAGGGAGGAAAAGTTGCTATCAGGGTTGAGAGCTGGATTCTTTTCAAGGGGCCACCTACCAGAAGCTATAGAAAGAGACGCATCCATCCATCACCAAAACCACAGAAAACAGGCAGGACAGGATGAATTCAGACCCCCAGCATCTCTCTCTTCCCAAGCTCCAACTCCCACAACTGGCCAAACCCAAGCAGAAGTTAAAAGGCAAGAGCCCTGCGGGTGCAGTCCGCAGAGGTCAGGCTCCTGAGGAGCCCAGAGTAAGGCAGAGAAAGAATCAAGACTGATATGACCAGATGAAGAGTATCCAGATCAAAAGAGAAAAACTCTTGATTTTGTTTTGGAGTTCCTGACCTAGGATCAAGTCTTAACTCCAGCACATATTAGCTAAGTGACACTGTGCCAATTCCTTACCTTTTCTGAACCTCAGTATCCTTATTTAGAACTGTCCTGTTATCAAATTCAGAAGATTAGAAATAATGCCTGCAAACAGAATTTATAGTGCATGGCACAGAAGTGTTAGATGATGACATAGAGGTGGGTAAAAAACAATCATTGGCTTTGAGATCAGGTACTGGGTTTCCTATTCTGGTTCCACCACTTTCTTGTGTGACTTTTGGCAAGCAGCTGGACCTATCTGAACCCAAGTGTGTCACCTGCTAAATAGGTATAAGAACATCTGCTTCACGGGGTGATGTTAGTTGAATAATATATATACATAGTTTACTTGGCTGGGCAGAGGGGCTCATGCCTATAACACCAGCACTTTGGGAGGCTGAGGAGGGTATATTATTTGAGGCAGGAGTTCAACACCAGCCTGGCCAACATGGCAAAACTCTGTCTCTACTAAAAGTCAAAAAATAAAAAAAATAAAATAGCTGGGTGTGGTGGCGTATGCCTGTAATCCCAGCTACTCATGAGGCTGAGGCATAAGAATCGCTTGAACTCATGAGGAGGAGGTTGCAGTGAGTGGAGATCACACCACTGCATTCCAGCCTAGGCAACAGAGCGAGACTCTGTCTCCAAAAAACCACAAAACAAAACAAAAAGTTTAGCACAGTGTCTAGCACAGACAGTAGCAATAAATACTTGTTATTGCCTTCTTGTTGTTGACAAAGATTGAGTGAAATTATGTCTCCAGTGTACCCAGAGGCATGTGATTTTCTCATCTTGACTTTGTTCCCTCCATCAGAGGCTGGTGAACTTGAATTTCAATGGTTCTTCACTCAGCAGAGACTCTTCTAGGCTTGGTATTCTCTTCAAGCTGAGACCCACAGACTGAGGTCAGAGAGACCAACAATCTTCCTATAAACTTGGCACCATCCTCCATGATCTGGCTGTTCCCTCACCCAAAGAGGAGAGCAGCTCTTGGATTATGGGTCATAGAAGGACACTCAGCTGGACAAAAGAAATTTTGGCCCCTCCACATCCAATGTCCTGATTTCCTCAAAGCACAATGAATCTAGAGATACTGCCCTGAAGACCTGAGCTTTGACAGCCTTTGGCCAATTGAAGGAATGGGTGTGTTCTGACCCAGGCTCACATCTCGATGGTGAGAAGCTTGGGGACTGAGATGGTCCTACCCATCTTTCTGCTTCTGCATCTGACACAGGGCCTTGGTGACTGACCTCAGCACCCACACTGTGCCAGGCCCTGGGCTGGGCACCAACTGTACTTCACTGAACAAAGCAGTCATAATCTGTGCCCTCATGATGCTTATAGACTGGCTGAGGAGTCAGAAATTTTACAAGTAATTACAAATGTTATTGTGATAGAAGTTAATGTAGGAGATCCACTGCCAGTTAGAATGCACAAGGACCAATGTTCCCATCAGTAACAGAATAAAATACCAGATCAACTCAATATTATATTTCTCTTTAAAGTCACACAAGAGTGGTGGATGCAAAGAAGTTTAAATGAACCAAATGTCAGAGAGGAATGAGCCCTTCATCAGTGAGGAAAGAGCAACTGCTACTCTCATACCTGGGCCGATTGCCAGGTCTGGGTATGTGTGGGTGGAGAAGAAGGCCTGCCATAGGCAGAGGAGCTTTGCTGGAACAAGGATAAACCAGCCAAGCTTTTAGTGACAATGTGGGCTGGTGTGACAGATTGGAATCTCCAAGAGTCCAAATGCAATAATAAATCTTTTGGCACAACAGCTCTCCCCCACAGGAATTGTGCTGAGCCAGCAGCTGTGGGGGAGGAGCTGGAAAGCAGAGAGAGAGATCCTGCAGTCTTGTGCAGTGCTTAGGCTAAATCTGGAGATAAACTGAAACTTACTAAAGCTGCAAACCAACTCTCTCCTAGCCCAAATACTGATAAGATCAATGGATCAGTCCCTCACCAGTAGCTGCATAGGAAGTTGGACACTGGGATAAAGGAAGATGAGGGATACCTGTTGTTTCATTTGAAACGAGTGGCAAACTAAAACTAAACAAGGTTTCAACTCAGCCCAGTTCAGCTTGATCATGGTGGAATATGAATGATTAGCCTCTCACTCTAGATTCCTGATAGGGAAAAGGGTGTACACTCTCTGCAGAAAACAAAATAAAATGTATCATCTCATTCATTCTGTACTGTTCTTTTAATCAAAATGTCCAACACATAACTGAAAATTATGAGACATGCAAAGAAGCAGGAAAATGTGACCCATACTCAAGAGAAAATATAGTCAATAGAGGTAGGCCCACAAATGACTTAGACTTGGGAATGAGCAAACAACAACTTTAAAATAATTATTATACACATATTAAAGAATTTTAGAAGAAAATTTGTACAGTTTAAGAGAGGGGGAATTTTCGAAGATAAATGCAACATTTATAAAAAGAACTGAGTAGAAATTCCATAACTCAAAAATACAATATCTGAAACGAAGAAGCCAATGAATAGACTTAACAGCAAAGCAAATTCAGCAGAAGAAAAAATTAGTGACTTAAAAAGCAATCAATATAAAACCCTCAAACTGAAGCACAGAGAAAATAATGTATGGGGGAAAGAGTTTGTTGTAATATACTATCTATTGACTTAACATATGTAATTGCAAAGGTAAAATGGCATTACTACGGGAGCATGTAACCCATCAGCATGTTCCCATCTTAGATCTTTAATTGTGCTGATCCTTTTGCCTGGAACACAGATAGCCACATAGATCATTTCTTCACATCCTTCAGGATTTTGCTCAAATGTTTTCATCTCAGTGGAGTCCTTCCTGACCACTCTATACAAAATTTACATTCACCTACCTTCCCACTCATAGCTTGGATTTCTCCATCTATTTGTTTTATTTTTCCCTTAACTCTTGTCACCATTCATAAACTAAATATTTTATTTATCTTGGTTGTTACTTCTTTCCTCCAATTTAATATATGTTCCCTGAGAAGTTTTTATCTGTTTTGTTGACTCTCTAGCACCTAGAACCTAGTAGATGCTCAATTAAATTTATTGATCAAATAACAATGAGATTTAAACCTTCTCACATATAAAATAAGGCATGAAGAAAGAGCTTTAGGCTTTAACTGGAGAGACAAGTGTTTCAAGGCAGGTCCCTTTTAAATGCAAGGGGCAGAAATCTAATTAAAAATGATCAAAGTAAAAAAGAAAATATATTGGTTCATACAATTGAAAAATGTAGGGTTTCTTGCTTTAGACACGACTAGATCTAGATGTTAAAATGACATAACAAAAAAACGGCCTTTCTTTGTCTCTGGGTTCTATTTTCCTCTGTGTGAGCTTTATTCTCAAGCAGACTTTCTCTATGGCAGTGGTAAAGAAGACCCCGGAAGCTCCAGCTTCGCATGCTTTAGATAAACCACTCCAGGAGAAGAAAGCTTCTTTCCCAACATCTCCAGCAAGAACTTCAATGCTATGCTCGTTGGCCAGACTTGAGTCGCAGTAAATTTCTGTATAGATCCACTGTAACCAGGAACTGGGGTATTGTCACACTCCTACCAAACCACGTGGCCTAAAAGTGGCAATTCCTCAAAGAAAAGTCAAGGTGCAATTTCCAGAAGAGGTAGAAAATACCGGGCAGGTAAAAACATGCATCTATGTCCTTAAGAATCATCTGAAGTGTGGCGATTAGGACAAGCCAGAGTATATCAAGCAAAGACTTGTGGTGGGGGGAGCATGAAGAATTTTAGAAAAAAACGATAATTTCTCTTTAGTTAGAAAGAGCATAAAAAAGGTGGCAAGAAATGGGGAATTAAAGGAGAAAACAAAATTTGGGGACCTTGTCAACCATGTTTAGAAGTTTGAATATAATACTAGTAAATAGCAAAGGGAAGCCCTTGAAGTATTCAAGGCAGGACATTTAAATGGTTAACTTTTGGTTTTGAAGAGACCCCGTTAACTGTCCTATTTAGAATGGATCAGACAGAAACAAGACTGAAGCTGACCACCTGTTTGGTGTCACAATTGTCTATAAGAGAAAGATGATGGAGACCTATGAAGGTGACAGTGGGGATGAAGAAAGTAAAACTATTTGGTATACAATTTGTAGAACACAATTCAAGAGTGTGGTAAGAAGATTAGGGTTTATCAATAGCTCTCGAAGCCTTGCCCAGAAGATCTCAGGCTCTCTTTCATGTCTATGCTCTTCCTTCATAGGTTGTAAAGTTCTAGTAGGAAGACAATGCTGTACCTGCTGCTTTCTTTCTCTTCCACTTCCTTAATCTTACTACAGGGCAGATCCAGACAAGCATTTCCAGGATTCGGTCCCTGCTCTGAAATCTATACATAGAGGAGAGGTTTTAAAATGTTTACATGGTAAGGGTAAGTGAAGAGAGCCCATGCTGGCACCACCAAGGGCAAGTATATTGCTCTAGAGTCAAACAGAGCCAAGTTTTATTCCTGCCTCTGCCATTTATTAGCTGTGTGACCTTGAGCAAGTTACTTAACCTCTCTGAACCTTAGCTACCTCATTTGAAAAATGAATATATCAAATTCCTTCACAGAGTGCTTATTAAATTTAAATGGCTTTGTGCATCTGAAGGCTGGGAACAGTGCCTCCCACACAGAGTGAACTCAAAGGAGATTGGTTCCATTTTCCTCCCAATCTTTCTTCCTTAGGTGCCTAAGGACGTATTTGCACCTATTTTCCTTTTTGACAGCAATCCTTCATCATGCCCCAGTTTTGTTATATAATTTTTAAAAATTAAATGCAAAAAGTCGAGAGTCATCTAATTCATTACATTCAGTTTCAATGACAATTACTAACTGTACCAAGCCTCTGGCAGGACACTGGCAACTGTTGGGCGGCTTCAGAGTATTGATTAGACCCTCCTGGGCCACGAGGTCACATGTTTAGGCTAATAAGAAGGAAATGACACTTATCAAATGGAAGGTTAGACCCATCCCTTTAACTACTGGGGCATTTTATTTTTTTGAGATAAAGTTTGCTCTGTAACCCAGGCTAGAGTGCAGTGGTGCGATATTGGCTCACTGCAACCTCCGCCTCATGGGTTCAAGAAGTTCTCCTGCCTCAGCCTTCTGAGTATCTGAGATTACAGGCACCTGCCACTGTGGCCAGCTAATTTTTGTATTTTTAATGGAAGGGTTTCACCATCTTGGCCAGGCTGGTCTTGAACTCCTGACCTCATGATCCACCAGCCTCAGCCTCCCAAAGTGCTGGAATTACAGGCGTGAGCCACCCTGCCCAGCCACTGGGTCATTTTTGAGATCCCCCTAGACATTAGAAAGTTCCTAATGAGTTCCCCAGCAACAAGCTGCTCCCCTTATCTAGTCCCCCAGCCCCTCCCCCACCTCACTTATGCTCATACACGATATACACCTGTGCTAATCATCCCTGCTGGAGCTGGCAATTAGAAATTATGGAGGGAATAAGAAAAGGACACCTGAAAAACTCCGAGTGTGGGTAAGACCTGTGACTTATTTCTAACCAATAGAATGTAGCTAAGGCAACGGAATATACATGTTTACATGTAAGTGATTAGGTGACTATGTTACATTAAATTGTAGTGCCCCTCTGGGTGGAGTCTCTCACTCTGTTGCTGATTTTGAGAGAGCAAACAGCCATATTAGGGAATGCTTTGTGGCAAGTAGCTACAGGCAGCTTCCAGTTGCTGAAAATAGCAATCACTAACAACCATCAAGAAACTGAAATCCCCAGTCCTATAGCTCAAGGAACTGCCTTCTACTAAGAACTGTGAGTTTGGAAGTAGTTACTTCCCCAGTCAAGCATCCAGATGAGAACCCAGCCCTAGCAATTACCTTAATGACAACCTTGCAAAGGGCCCACATAAGTCATGTCCACACTTCAAACCCACAGAAATTGTGAGATAATAAATGCAAGTTGTTTTAAGCCACAAGATGATAATATTATTATGCAGCAGTGGATAACTGATATACATGGTAATTCTAGAGGAATTAATTAATGAGGAGTGAGAAAATTTTCAATCAGAAAAGAGACAGACCAAGACAGTTTGATTCAACACACATGTATCTATCAAGGTTCTATGTAGGCAGAATACTAGCTGATTGATTGTGCTAAGGGCTGGTGGAATGGTTTATTAATCAGGATAGGCCACTGCTATAAAAAAAAAAAAAAACCCAAATCCTTAATGAGGATTCACATCAGAACCCAATGCCTGTCATAGAACAATAAGAAGAGAACTTAGTTCTACTCCATGCAGTCATTCAGGAACCCAGCCTCCTGCCATCCTGTGGCTTCCCCATCCCCTAGTCTCAGAGTTTTCCACTGGAACCTCTGCATCCAGCTTGTAGACAGGAGGAGAAACAGATCATAAAGAACCATAAGGGTGGATTTTTAGTAAGGAGTAATGTCAGAAAGTAGACAAGTCACTTCTGTCCTCATTAACTCAGGCTCATGGTTTCTCCTGACTGTAGGAGATGCTGAGAATTATAGCCTAGCTCATGCTCAAAGAAAAAGGAAAGACTTTGGTGAACCCATCCTAGTGTCTGCTCTGGAAACTAGTAGCATTTTTTTTTTTTGAGACAAAGTCTCACTCACTCTGTGGCCCAGGCTGGAATGCAGTAGCACAGTCTCAGCTCACAACTCAATGCTACCTCTGCCACAAGCGATTCTCCTGCCCCAGCCTCCTGAGTAGCTGGGATTACAGGCACGCACCACTACGCCCAGCTAATCTTTATATTTTTAGTAGAGATGGGGTTTCGCCATTTTGACTAGGCTGGTCTCAAACTCCTGGCCTCAAATGATCCTCCCGCCTTGGCCCCCCAAAGTGCTGGGATTACAGACATGAGCCAGTGAGCCCAGCCAGGAATAGTAAATGTTCAAGAATAACTCAAGCACAACCTTGACCTCAACTTATAATGTGCTAAGGAAAGCAGGAAAGTAGCAACAAATGATAATACATGACAAAATATGAAATATTCTTGAGAGAGAGAGAAAAGTTGGTGAGAGAGAGGGAGAAGCAACTTGATATAATAGAAACTATGAAACTATGACCCAGGTTTCTTCACTTACTGATCTTATGTTTTCTCCCATTTAAATTTGCAAAAATAACTGAATCTCGCAGTGCCTCAGTTTCCTCACCGCTAAATGAGAATAATAGTGCTTCTCTCAAAGGTTGGCTGTGGATATAAGACAATCCATGCAGATAAAATGCTTAGTATAGTATCCGACACACAGCAAGATTGTATAGATACTAGTTATTATTATTAATTATTATCATATCATTATAAATTCAGGGAACTCAAAATGATTTGGAAGTGCTTCCTAAAGTATAAAGAGTTTTTCTACATGCAGCAGATATTACACTCAAGTGCTTCTGCTGTTCAGAATAAGGGGAGATTGATTCTGGCCCTAGGAGATTTGGATGGGCTTCTGAGAGGAGGCGGCATTTCAGACTTTGAAATGTCAGAACTGTCTTCACTCCACAGATGGGCTGCTGCCGGACAAACTGGACAATTGGCCTCTTCATTCTGGAGAGTTACAGACTGAGAGGGGAGGAAATGAAAACCCCAGAATTCAGGGCAGGCTGCGAGGTGACCATGAGCACGTTCACCAGCTCCTGTTTAGAAGCAGATGCCGCCACCACCCCCGTCTTTTCGTGGCTTGGATGATTTAAAAAAGAAATTTAAAAAGAAGCACCAGGTGATGCAGCAGGTAATAAACTTATGGAACTCATTTCCCCAGGAGGCTACTGAGGTGAAAATTTTGAATCATTTCCCAAAAGGCTTAGTTAAATTCATGAGTGATTGATTCCTAATGGAATATCAAAGCCTATTAGGAAGAAAATCCTTAAACTTTAAGGTTGAAGTCTTGGAAAACAGGTGTACTCTCTGATGAAACTTCTCTCTACACTTCCATCACAGACAAAATATTAGGCTGCATCTGTCTCTCTGCGTTGACTCACTGTGACAATTCAGTTAGAGAGTCACTGCAAGGAGATGCCTGAAATAGCACTTTGGACCAGAGAGGGCCACCAAGGGCCCTTGCACCATCACTCTTCCTGACAGATTTGTGGCAGACATCACTAGTCCATCCCAGCACCATTTCCCACGAAGCCCCCATGATAGCTCCAGTCTCTTTCCTAGCATAGAAACAACTTGGCCATCCCTGATCGACCCCACACCTTTACTCAGGATGAAATGAGGCCCAAGAAGTAGAAGTCGTTGGTCCAAGATGTTTGCTCCAGGGTTGTCCCTTTAAAATCTCTAGACAGGCAGGTTAGCGTGGGAGGCAAATAAAATCTAGTGTCCAGTCTCACGTTGGTGCCTCTATCCCTTGTGATTCAGAGACGTACAATCCTACAGGTCCTTCCCTCCTTTCATGTTAATAAACCCACTATTCAGTTTATGTAACAGATGACTAGACCCAGAGAATAATACACTAGTCAGGAAGAGGAGGAGTAGAAAGAAGAGGGAGGAAGAGGAAGACATGAAGGAGAAGGAGAGAATCGTGTTTGCATTCATTTGACATTTACAAACACCTTTATAACAATCATTATTATATTTAATTCTCACTATCTTCCCAGCTTCACAAAGAAAATTAAAAGATAATGAGGCTCAAGGAGGCAAAGTGACTCGCCTAAGTTCCCACAGCTCCTCAGAGGCACAGCTAAGGTTAAATCAGGTCTCGGTACTACACTGAGCTTGTTTTTCACTCCCACAAACCAGGATTTATTTGGAGGTAAACCCTTCCTCTAGGTGTCAGAAGCACCAGTCTTCCACATCGACTGAAAGGGCAAATCAGCTAGATCACACCCTGTGTCCCAAAAGCACGACCGATTCCTCTAGACCATGCTATTTTGTCCCTGGCTCTCCTGCTGCCCAGAGAATGAAGACATATCTGTTGACACATTAGCAGAGAATGTCATGCTATGACAGCTGTGGCTAGCATTTGGGTACCAGATGTCCTCCATCTCCCAGGCCAGTTCTCTGTCCCTCTCTAATGGAGATAACAGTGCTGCTAGAAATAACCTAATTAACCAACTACCTGTTACTGACTCACCGAACAAATATTTATTGAGTGTTTACTATGTTCTGGGCCCTGGGCCAGGCCCTGGGGACAAAGGCAAGATAGTTCATAGAGCTTACATTGTAGAAAGTAGCATAAATAATGAACGTATTTATAAGTAATTGAAGAAAATAACATCACGAGTGATACACAGAGTCACCACAGGATTAACGAGGGCGTGCCTACATTGGACAAGCCTCTTTGCGGAGATGACATGAAGCTGAGCCTTTAAGGATGAAGAGAAGTCATTCATGTAAAGAGAAGACAGGAGAGGATCCCAAACAGTGTTAAGCACAAAGGCTCAGAGGCCGCAGAGCTTGCGTTGAAGGAGTAGAAGGCAAACAGGAAGCTAAAGCAAGATGAGAAAACCAAAGCCCTGGGAGTTGGAGCAACTTGTCTACAACCTCACATGCATTTTTGATGATGTAAATTAAAACAGACATCCCAAAATGGATTGCAACGTTGTAAACAGTTTCCCCAGGTCTTTGTCAGAAAGCTGCCCCAACTGCAGCTCAATATTTACCGCTTCTCCCTGCTCAGTCTCCTGTTGGCGTCCTAATGTTCCCAGAGTAACTTCACAGTAACTCCCAAGCAATTGACAGCAGTGTCACCAGCCGGAGACGATCATCGGAGCTGAGGCAGGCTACAAGGAAGGAGAGGACACGCTCTCTGAACAAGAGTTCTTTTCTGCTCGCAAAGGACCTTCTCCAGCAGGAAGAACAGCAAAGGCGGGGGAAATAGCATATTAAATGACATGAACCACTAGGCAGGTGGCTGGCTTGTTTTTCCAAAAGCATGAGCTGATCTAACTGGGTCTGGGGGCTGGGGAGTGGGGCAATCCTCTGGGTTCTCTTCATTCCACTTCTGCAAACTACTTCCTATGCAATTATTTTATCCCTTGCTCTGGGTTTATTTCTAACCTCAAGAAAAGCTCTTGTATCCAGTAGGCACCTAATAACTATCAGCAGAATAAATGAACAGGTTATGCACAGTAAGACAAAGATGCAAAGGTGTATAAGCCTGGGTTACTCAGAGTTCTACAGAGAAACAGAACCAATCGGATATATATCTGGAGACATTTAGAGTGAGGAATTGGCTCACATGATTATGAAGTTCCTAGAGCTGCCGTGTGCAAGCTACAGACCCAGGAAAGCCAGTGGTATAATTCCAGACCAAGTACAAAGGCTTGAGTACCATGGGAACCAGTGATGTAAACCCCAGTCCAAGGGCAGAAAGTGATCTATGTCTCAATTCAGCAGGCAGGAAGCAAAAAGGGGGAATTCCTCCTTCCCCTGCCTTTTTGTTCTATCCAGGTCCTCAATGGGTTGGATGATGCCCACCAACAAAGGAAGGGCAAACTATTTTATTGAGTCCACCAATCCAAATGTTAATTTCATCCAGAAATACCCTCACAAAAACACCAAGAAATACGGCTTAATCTGGGCACCCTTGATGTAATCAAGTTGACACACAAAATTAACCATCATCATTCATCATTCCTTATCCATAAGCACTATATGCCTGCTGTACGTCCGGCACTGTGCTGGACATGAAATAAAAGAAGCTAAAGATGGAAAAGGCATTCATTCATTGATTCTTTCCATCATGCAGCCCACGTTAAGTACATGGACTAATGTTTCACAACATTTTGTAGTTGCGTGGCTTCATTTTATAGTTGCCATTTAATAGCACAGGAGTCAACCCTGTCTTTGAATCAGGCCAGATCATCTGGACAACCTTGGGCAGGTTACTTAACCTCTCAGTTTCACCATCAGAAAAATGAGAATAATAAAAAACTTCTTCCTGTGTTATTAGCAGAGATCTTAGCACATGATAAGTTCTCAACAAATGGTAGCTTGTCTATTATAATGTATGTTATCTTTTATCATCCCACCAATACTTTGAAGAAGGTATTTCATCCTCATTTTACAATTCTGAAAGTCATAGAAAGTTATGTGGCCAAATATCTCAAGGAACCAGAACTAAGCTGAAGCCTTTGCCATCCATGGCAATGATATCTCCAAACTCACGCCTTCTGATCCAAATAAAGTATTTGGGAGGCTTATTAGACACCATAGTAGCAAGCTTCACAGTCAAGCCTCACTTTATAGGTGGAGTCACTGAGGCCAGAAAGGTTAAGCAAATTGTCCAAGGTCAACAGTCTTGGTGGAGCTGGGAATCAAATCAAAGTTTCTTGGGTTTTGAAGTTGTTACTAAATGTCAGACAAGACGCTCAACTCCAAAGACGCTGATTTAAGTATGGCCCGGGCCCTACCCTTGAGGACTCTCAATCTAGGAGGTGTGGGCAATTAGAATGGAGATGCATCTTTTGAGGAGAAAGATTCTTCAAGACAGTCTTCATATGTATATGAAGCACTATCCTTTAAAAGGCAAAGTAATAAGGTAGCATGACACATTGACTTTGGGTCAGGCAAACCCAGGTTCAGCTTCCACCTCTCACTCTCAAGCCTTGTGACCGTGGGCATTTAAATCGCTGGGCATTTAACTTGCTGAGCAAACCTCAGTTTGCTCATCTCTAAAATGGATGTGATAACAACACTTACCTCCATAGGCTGCCCACAGCCAATCAGGAATGGGATCCATCTTTAGTTCTTCCCCTTTCCAGAGCATTTAAATCAGAGTAGAGCAGAAACTCTAGGGATCTTGTTCATTGCAGTTTGGCACGTAGCATGAGCACTATGTGGATGAAGAGGGCGACCAGAGAGAGGTGTGCCAGACAGAGGGGAAAGCATTAGAAAATCATGAAGGTGTGAAACAAATGGTGTGCATTCAGAACACTGGAAATAATAAGTAGGGATGGCCGCACCTACGAGGAGTATGGCAAGGGGAGTGATCAGGGACATTGGCAGTGGAGGGGGAAGGTGGGAACCTGTGGGCCGTGGTGAGGACCTGCCCTTTAACCCCTGGTTTTTTACCTTGAATTCTGCATCGAGTCTGTTCATCCCTGTATTTCTCACAAGGGGGCTGAGCCAGACACCGCGAATCGTCTACCCAAAGACTAATTATAAGCAATTTCTCCTGGTCTTTCTCTATTTCAAAGGTTGAGAAGGGTAAAATAACCTATTTCCCACCTGCCTGGAGAGCCTTATACACAGTTGTGGCCAATGCGATGTAGCAGAAGCCGCAGGGGATGCTTCTCCTTCCAGGAGAAGTCGTGTGTATGCACATGTGTGGATATGTGCGTGTTCGTGCTGTGTGTGCGTGTGTGCATGTGTGTGTGTATGTTGCCCTTTTCTCCTTGGTGCTGTTTGCCTTTCCCCCTTCTTTCCTGATTCCTGGCAATGTAGCAACCACGGTACAACTATGAGGTAACGAGCGTGAGAGTCTAGTCCTGAGAGTACAGTCCTACATGGTAAGAAAGGCGAAGCACTTGGTCTATTTGACAAATAATCTTTATGTGTTCAAGCCACTACGGAGGTGTTTTTCTATTACGTGTGGCCAAAAGCAATCCTGGTTTATGCAAGGACGTGCCAGCCACCCTACCCAGGTAGCGCTGCTTGGACAGATCTTTGCTGATTCCTTTTCTTTTTGGACCAGTCTTCTGTATGTTTCCAACTGGGGTCATCAAGATGCACCCCTAACCCCATAAGGTTTAGACTTGAAGTGTTCCATACCATGATCCTGGCTTCGTGACCAAGACATTTATTTCCTTTCGTTATCAGGGTGAGACCTAAGACAGAAATGGCTTACCCACTGATGCCGGCCTCTGTTTTGTGGCTTTGTCTCATGCTGTTTGAGCTCCTAGCTTCCTGACTGCTCTGTCTGCCAGGCTGAAAACACTGCCACTCCCGGGATACCAGGCTTAGAAGAAGCCTTTCAGGGAATTGTGCCGGAGCAAGAGCAAATCTCAATATGTTTATCCTTATGCTTTCTCTTTTCTGCATTGCCTGGAGGATAATTAGGATTATGATAATTTCTTTACTGTATTCTTTTTTTGCTTCCACAATAAGCTCTTTGGAACCACAGGGAAGAACCCAGAGGGAAGATGGACATGGAGCTTATGCCGTAAGGACAGACCAGAAACAGAAGGAAGAGAGTCAGGAGGCCCTGTCACCAGGGAAACCAGAGGAGGGTTTCTGGTGTCAGCAAAAACTGACAAAGACTTGGAAATGAACGAAACCAAGCACTGGGTGTTCTCTCCCTGGAGTTTCGAGTGTTATCCCATGGCTCTCCAGGGATTACCTACTCTTACTGAGATGAGTACCTATGGCCGTCTTCAACCAGCTGGGCTCTTTTACAACTCTCTATGGGTAAAAGTTACAGAGCTCACAGTAATGCAAATGATTCTTGTCCATAGCAATGAAAATGAATTTTATTGGGAAAAATATAACCCCGACCATTTCATTTTATTGCCCAAGAGCAGTGGCTCTCAAAGTGTCACTTGGATACATCAGGAGATTGCCTGCGGCACTTTCAGGGAGTCTGTTAGCTCAAAAGTATTTTCATAACAATGGCTAGGCACTGTTTGCCTTTCTCACTCTCACTTTCTCACGAGTGTATGGTGATGTCTTCCAGAGACTCCATGACTGGTGATGCTCCTAGCATGGCTCTGACAGCAAATGGAATGTGCGCTTGCGTATTTTGTGTTTTAAAATGGCCTCAGTGTTAACTTCTAAAACAGCAACCATTGGGTGGGCAGTGGCTCACTCCTGTCATCCCAGCACTTTGGGAGGCCAAGGTGGGCAGATCACTTGAGGCCAGGAGTTTGAGACCAGCCAGGCCAACATGGCAAAACCCCGTCTCTACTAAAAAGGCAAAAAAAAAAAAAAAAAGCTAGGCATAGTGCCACACACCTGTAATCTCAGACTCTGTCTCAAAATAATTTATGTATGTATTTATTTATTTTAAAAAGAGCAAATATTGATAGACATAACCCACATAAACAAAAGCTCTTTGAGAGGTCCTCAATAATTTCTAAGACTGTAATGATAATCCAAAACTGAAAAGTTTGTGAACTATTGCCCTGTAGACTATGAACTAATGTAACTAATTTGGCATTTATCAGCAAATTTATTTCAGCATCCCTGATTGGGGGGGAGGGTGTGTGTGTGTATGTGTACATGCATGCGTGCATGTTCTCCTTGAAACTGTTTTAATATCTTACTGATCCTTTATTAACTGAGTTCAATAAAACATTCATTTTATAGCTGAACATCATGTTTTTAACTTTTTTAAAAATGATGCTTAAATACTAGGCTTGGAGCAGAAGAGAGAGATGTGAGGTGTGGCCAAGAAGATCAAAGGGCCAAGACCACATGGAGGGCAGACAGGCAGCCTAAGATGGGTCTCATATTCTCCTGGTGCCCAGCTGTACAGAGCCATATCAGAGTCTGGTCAACACGCCACACTATGCCTCATCGTTCAGGCAAGGACAGCACTTGAATCAAGTTCTGCCTAGCAGCCCAGGTCACCCATGGACTATCCAGCAGCAGGACTCCAGCCACACCCAGAGGCTTTGCTAAGCCTCTCCAGAATTTCCAATGTCGAAAGCCCACTTTTCAATGGCCCTTTGTTTTAGTAAGGCCCCTCAAAACAAAAGGCAAAGCTCTCGACACCCAGAAGCAGGTATAGAAGGGGAAGTCTTGCTCCCAGTTTTAGAGTAAAACTGGGCAAGGTCACCACACCATCCAATCACGTGACCCAAACCCCACAAAAGACAAGAGACCTGCCCAAGATCATACAGATTCTTAGAGGAGTAGACAGGAGGAAAATGCAGGCACCCATCTCCCAGCCCAGGGCTCTTCCTGCGTTCTACTGTCTCATTATGCTGACGAATCCACTAATGCATGCACTCGATTTTCCTAGGCATCAATACCTTTATAAAGGCCATCAGAGCTCCCAAGAGGAGACATGATGTGGATTTTGTCAGCTCCATCACTGGCTCTGGTCTCTTTTACCAGCCTCTTATCCTGACTGAGCCTCGGTTTCCTCGCCTGATTGTGAAGATGGTAAGAGGAATAAAACAAGCCAGCCAGATGTTGAGCCCACAGGAGTTGCTGAACAAACATTTGCTGACTCAGAATTCTTTTCTCTTTACATTAATTCCTGCCTATTGCTCTTCAGCCTGGATGGAATCCAAGGGCTGGCCGGTGGAGGCACCAGCAGTGGAAGGAGAGCAAGGGTAGGGGCCAGGAAGGTAAAGAAGGAGTGGCTGGGCCAGAGGGAAATCACTCATGGTCAAATGGAGTCACATCATATGGAAGAGTTTTGAAGGAATCCCTTAAAATGTGTGTGTGTGGTATGTGCGTGTGTGTGTATGCATAAGAGAGAGAGAGAGAGAGAGAGAGAGAGAGAGAGAGAATGTGTGACACCACCTTAGTGAAGCAGAGAAAATATTATAAACGCCTGAGTATTCCTGTAGTCCTCTCCCTCCAGATGTTAAAAGGGGAGAATTCTTGCCTGCAGTCTCAGCCTCCATCTCTCCTTTGCTGGGGAGAATTTAGGGTAATGGGTGAGATGGAACTTAACGACCCCTGAGAGGCTATAATAATCCAGATAAAGCGTTTGGCCTAGGGGCCAAATACAGTCCTCGTCCTGAGCTAAGAATGGTATTTAGATTTTTATTTTATTTTAGAGATGGAACTTTACTCTGTCACCCAGGCTGGCGTGCAGTGGCACGATCTTGGCTCACTGTAACCTCCACCTCTCAGGTTCAAGAGATTCTCCTGCCTCAGCCTCCTGAGTAGCTTGGTGGCACCTGCCATCATGCTCAGCTAATTTTTGTATTTTTAGTAGAGATGGGGTTTCACCATGTTGGCCAGGCTGGTCTTGAACTCCTGACCTCAATTGATCCACCCACCTCAGCCTCCCAAAGTGCTGGAATTACAGGTATGAGCCATTATACAAGGCAGGTATTTAAATTTTTAAATGGTTGAAACAGAAATCAAAACAAAGTACTATTTCATGGTGTGAAGATTATATACATTTCAAATTTCAGTGTACACAAATAAAGTTTTATTGGAACACGGCCACGCTCACTAATTTAAATATTGCCCGTGACTGCTTTGAGGCTATAGTGGCATAGCTGAATCGTTGCTACAGAGACTATGTGGCCTACAAAGCCTAAAATATTTACTCACTGGTCCTTTGAAAAGAAGTTTGCCAACCTGATCTACACAATAAGCCAAGAGAGAGGAAACAGAATGCAGGCAGATTGAGCCTCAGGAAGAATGTGAAGGCGGGAGGTGGGAGTTAAAAGGAGGCAAAGATATCCAGGGGTGAGTGAAGCAGCCACCATCTCCATGAAGATACCGACAGACAGAAGCAGCATTTGAGACAGGGGATCTTCAGGATGTTTTTGTGTTTTAAGAATACACCAGCCAGACACAGTGGCTCGCACCTGTGATCAATCCCAGCACTTTGGGAGGCCGTGGCAGGCAGATCGCCTGAGTCCAGGAGTTTGAGTCTGGGCAACATGGTGAAACCCTGTCTCTACAAAAAATACAAAAAAAAAAAAAAATTAGCCAGGCATGATGGTGGCGCATGCCTATAGTCCCAGCTACTTGGGAGGCTGAGTTGGGAGGACAGCTGGAGCTCAGAAGGCAGAGGTTGCAGTGAGCCAAGGTCATGCCATTGCACTCTAGGCTGGGTGAGAGAGTAACCCCGTCTCGAAAAAAAAAAAAAATGTTGGTAAAGATTTGTTGATACATATAAAAACATCTGTCATAAAAATTAAAAACCCTGTAATCCCAGCACTTTGGGAGGCAGAGGCGGTGGATCATGAGGTCAAGAGATCGAGACCATCCTGGTCAACATGGTGAAACCCCGTCTCTACTAAAAATACAAAAATCAGCTGGGCATGGTGGCGCGTGCCTGTAATCCCAGCTACTCAGGAGGCTGAGGCAGGAGAATTGCCTGAACCCAGGAGGCGGAGGTTGCGGTGAGCCGAGATCGCACCATTGCACTCCAGCCTGGGTAACAAGAGTGAAACTCCGTCTCAAAAAAAAAAAAAAAATTAAAAACCATATATGAGAGTAATATATGTCACCAAATTTAAGATAGTGATTCCCTCTGGGGAAAAAAGAGGGAGGGGAGATAAAGCTATATCTGTTATACAGTGAGTCTTTCAGATTAAAAAATTATATATTTTAAGAAAATGAGCTGTTAAGAAATAAACAGTGAAAAGGTTAGTTAGGGATACAGATGAAACAATGGCTTTTTTTGTCATTGTCTCTGATGTCCAGGACTAGGGAAGTGAGAGGCCAAGTGAGCTTCTCAGTCCTAGGCCCCTCCACACTACTTTTTGTTGTGGTTGTGGTTGTGGTAGTGGTGGTTGTTATGCTATGTACATATATTTTGCAGTGAATCTAAGACATACACTTTTTCACATTTTAACAACTCTGAAACAGGCCTGCGTTTTACAATGGATGCTAGAAGACAATTAAATCGGAAGAGTTTTTTCCTTCCTTGGTGCTACAAAAAAATAATGATTCATCTTATCATCAGTATATTAAATCTGCTTTCAGAGGGATAAATATTCTCTTCTTTGACATTCCACTGAGAAACCAAGTGAGGAATGAAGCATTGCGGGTTTCCTTTCTGGTGACTGAGGGGGCTTTTTTGAGTGAGATGCTGTACTAAGACCTGGTCACAGACAGCACCAGGATTTACCTGTTTAATTACCTAATGGGACGAGGAGAAAAGGGGAGTTTGAGTCATGTACTGTTGTTTGAGATTATCCCTTTCTAAAAAATGAAGATAGTCAAAGTCATATTGAGTTGCTTTGATATAGATGATGTGATGAATCAAAGAAAACTCTGTGCTGGTCAGCAGAGCCCGACCTGGGAAAAATATTTGTCCTAATTTCTAAGTGTTATTAAACTTTGTCTCCCAGAGTAAACTAAAGTACAGAGTCAATAGTAATTAAGCCTCTTTTCCTCTGAGATAGTCTTAGAAATAAGGGTTATTAGCCGGGCATGATGGCAAGCCTGTAATCCCAGCTACTCGGGAGGCTGAGGCAGGAGAATCACTTGAACCTGGGAGGCGGAGGTTGCAGTGAGCCAAGATCACATCTCTGCACTCCAGCCTGGGCAACAGAACAAGACTCCATCTCAAAAAACAAAAAAAACAAAAACAAAAGCCACCATAAACCATTTATGACCCTCTTATGCCAAGAAGAGAAATGATGAGAAGGGAGGAGGAAATGGAGTTTCCTACTGCCTGGAGCGGCCGTGAGACGTCAGTCCTTGGAGGAAACTCAAATAGCGAAGAGACATGGAAGCTGGGTTGGCAGACCACAGCCCCCACACCGACGTTCCCCCACCCTGGCCCTAGACAGCCTGGCCCTTTGGCTGCCAGCCCGACACTATGCCCTGCAAGTGGCTGACCCTCCCTTCCCTTGCCTCCCTCCCTTTCCAGCTGGGGGTCTGTCCTTCCCTTTTCCTCCGTCTCATCGTGATTTGACATGTTGTGGTTTCCTAAAAGGAACACTGGACAAAACGGACCGAGCTACATCCAGAAGGAAATTTAAGCCCTTCAGCAGTGGACACAGTACAGACCCTGACTAATCGAATGCTCGCTGCCATGTTCATTTCACTCTCGCAACTACCCTATAAAGTAGAACCCATTCACAGCTCGGTTTTACAGATGAGGAAACTGAGACACCAGGGCAAGTTGCTCATGTGAGTTATCAGCTTCCAAGTGGCAGGATTAGAACCCTGCTCAAGGTCATGGGACTTCGTTATGGCAGCCCTATAAGCCATCACAGCGTCTATGGTCAATTTCCACCATGTGCAGTCCCCATTTAGGGGGACTGCAAATTGTCCTCTTTCCACCAAGAGGACAATAGATGTAATAAATGATACCTACACAGCACTTACTTTGTGCCATGCACTGTTCTGTTTTTCATATCTTAATTCTATTTGTAGCATCCCCATGAGGAAAATGCAACTATTAGCTCCTTTTTAGAGATGAGCAACCCAACGCTCACAGAGGGGAAAGGTCTTCCCCAGGGTCCTGCAGATGAAATGGCAGAGTGAACATCTGACCCTAGACAGCTGGATTTTAAGGTCCAGGCTTTTAACACCCATCCCATGCTGCTCATCATTATAGTCTGGCCCCATGTCAAATTTAAAGTACCATACACCTGGCCCTGTCTTTATACGGACCCCAGGTAAATGGAGGTGGCTATAGTAACCCGTGAATGCTTAATGATCACTTTTAAGCCTTTGTGGAGGTTGACTCCTTTCCCTACACAAACTCCATCTGTCCTCACTATCCTTCCTGTCAACCCCAAGCATGCCAGGTATAGTCCCCTCTGTGATTTTCTCACACAGTCTCACCTGCCCAGAAGGATCACACCTTGTTCCCGCTCAACCCAAGCCTTTCTGTCTGCAAAATAGCAAGAAACTCAGATGAGGTGGTATCAGACAGCTGAGGAAGCACAGGGGTGAGGAAATGAGGCCTTTATCCTCACTCACCAGCTGTGTGACCCAGAGCAAGTGCCTGCGTAAGTGCTCTAGCTCTCTGGGTCTCGGTTATCTCATTCATTAGGTCAGAAGCAACAGCAACTAACTCACAGAGTTGTAGTAGAGAATTAACGAGAAGTCAGTGTGCTGAGCACCTAGTACATGACAGCACACAGTAGGTGCTCAAGAAACTGCTGCTGTGCAAGGGGCTCACGTGTGAGCCAGGGGACTGGGGACACCACTTGGTGCCAACTTAAATCATTCCAGAAACATTTTGTGTCCCAGCCTTAACTGGGGACCCCACTCTGCTTGTGAGTCTTCTAGCCTTTGGGGTTTCTGATCCCACTAAGGATGCAGTCGCCCTGCATTTCTCAGGGAAAGCCAAGGCCCTGGGAGGCAACTCCATGAGCTCTGCTAGCCTCCCCTGCTCAGCCCCCTGTATCTCGCACTTCATCATCCTACAACACAGTCTTTCCCAGACTCTGTGAACAAGAGGCCACCCTGGTCAATGGAGCTGACACAGGGACTGACTGCCCTCCTCACCAGTGACCCAGGACTGCCTATGGTGCCCACTGACCCATGGTTTCTAATGACAGCCCTATAGAAAGTGACCGAATCTCAACCCAATGCCCTTGGGGTCTTGTCAAGGATGGTTGCCCACAGAGATGGCAATACCCAGAGACTTTCAGTGCCCTGGTCTCAGACTCACCCCTCCGCCCCAACAGCCCCATCAGTCACCTTGTCAAAGGGAAGAGCAACCTGCAACTCTGCATGCAAAATAAACGTTGGCCCCTCAGTGTCTTTCAGCATCCTTTCCTTAGCCAGCCAGGCCCAGCCATCCCCCCTGGCAGTCAAGCTCCCACCAACACCACCACCCGGGTGATGTCTATTCTGAACACAGAGGGAGACATGGGCAGATGGGCCAGAAGGGAAGCTGCAGTGAGGAGGGGGGTACTCTGGACTCAGCATCAGGACGCTCAGCCTGAGCCTAGCAGCAGCTCAGGAAGAAGAGGGAACCCCAAGAATGTGGCCCCCTCATTTATAACCACCACTTTATCTTTTGGGTTGGAAAACCTGGGCTCAAAAGCAGGGAGCGACTTGGCCAAGGGCTGAAATAAAATTTCCTAGCAAAGCCCAGCCTGGCTTCTAAAGCCACACCTTCTCCCATGCAGAGCTGTCTTTGCCCATCAACCCTCAAGCAAGCACATAGTAAGAACTGCCAGGCACCAGCCTGGCTCTATATTGGTCACAGCCATGAGATTTACAAGGCGTGTTCACATCTAAGATCTCATAATCCCCAACAGCAAAGCTCAGCATCCTCTTCAAAGCCAGGTGCATGCACATGTCTCCCCAGTGCCTGGGGTCTGCACTACCCTTTGGGAAACAAAAAGACAGGTCAACCCTGCTTGCCAGAGACAGTCAAGCTCACAGTGACACAGCGTAAAATGTCCAAGCTCAGCGTCTCTGAAGCAACAAGCACTGAGTGGAACCTGACTGGATGGATAGGAGGGTGGGTGGGTGGATGAATGAACAGAAGAAATCATTTTTTTCCAATGTATCCTCTGTGATTTTACATTTTTTTCCAATGTATCCTCTGTGATTTTACATTTTTTTCCAATGTATCCTCTGTGATTTTACAAAGAGGATGGGGAGTTTCCAAACATGAGCTGTTCCCTTCTTGGTGGAAGGAATATACAGGCCTCCCCTGAGGGCCTTTCCATTTGAGCTGAGCGAAAGGTCATGGTCCCATATCAGTGCCTGGAACCGCTAAACCATATTGCCAGCTTCCAAAAACCTGGTCACAGTGGGGAAACTGAGGCAAATTTGTTTGTTGAAAGATCACAGGCTCTTGACCCAGACTACCACATACTTTGCGTGGGACCTCGATAGAGTTATTTAACTGCTTAATAGCTAAACTTAACTGCTTTGCCAAGAAAAAGGAGAGAGATGGTGAGGCCTCAGGAGAAGACCCCCATGGGAAACTGGTTAAAAACACAGGGTATGGAGCCAGACCGTCAACCCACATGAAGTTATGACAACTCTACGACTCAGTTTCCTCCCTGGTAAATGGGGATCCCACCCTTTCCTCATTGGGTGATGGTGGGAATGAAGCGAGTGCCAGGAACACTACCTCTCCCAGCAAGGACTCTGGGGGACCTGGGATTCTCAAGGAGGTGCCACCTCCATTGGATGCCCCTTTTTTCGAGAAACCCCAAAGCTCCTTCAGAGGCTGCTCAGCTGTAACCGCACTCCAGGGGTGGTTTCTTAAATCCCAGTAGCCTTCCTCTTCATGTTATGGTGGTGTCAGAGGCATGAAGAGAGTGTCTTCTGCAGACAGGGGGCACCAGGCAAGGAGAGCAACGTCCTGGAATGAGACACCCATGAAGAACGCGGCCCCCCACCCAGCAGCCCACTCACCCGACAGAGCATTTTTCCTAACCAGCACGGTGGGCCTGCACAAGGACCAGGAAATAAGAAAATGAAACAAAATGGTCCATAATTAGAAAGGCAATAAAAGCAGGGGGGAGGAGAAAGGCAGTGAACTCTATTAATAGCGCTAATAAATGTTCTGCAATAATACCGCTGTGTTCTCAGCCTGCCTGTGGGAGGTGTTGCTTATACTCATTTGCATATTGATTTGGAAGGAAAATGCCGGGCTCTTTCTGCTGGGATAAATCAATTCCAGTGGAAGTTCTCAGATGGGAAGCGGCTAATTCTTCTTCCCTTTTCCTCCCAGCAGGAAGACACCCATTTGCTGCCAGGAAAATATTTTTAGGAGCCACCATGGTGTGAAAAAAACTAGGCCAGAAAACTACAGGCAGAGTGCAGACCTCGCAGATGGCTGGAGCCATGCCAAGATGGGCTTAGGTAAAGCCCAGCTAAACAGGACTCAAGAGCCAGGATGAACCAGAGAGAAACCTGACTTCCCTTGAACAACATCATTGGAGCGAAGATGGCCACCTTGAATTCCAGGGTTTATTGATTGATACTGGCTGGTAATGGAACCACAGAATTGAGAAGGATTTGAAGTCCAGGACCAGACTCAGAGGACAGAGTGCGGTGATCAATTGATGATGTCTGCCACGGGAAACAGTATGGTCGTAGGCATGATGTCTGCCATGCTGCCCTGAGGAGAGTCACTGCTCAGCATCTGACACAGAGCATTATAGGCCATTCAAAGCAGGCTGGGTAGAAAATGGGAACAAAACTTCAGAGCAGCCAAGCAGAGAGGCCAAAAAATGTAGAGAGACATAGTCCAAAGAACGCTGAGAATCTACTACGTTTTGGACATTGTGTCAGATCTGGAGGATACGGAGATGACTAAGGCAATGCTTTCTTTTAAGACATGAAATCTAATAAGGACAGGCATGTAAACAGGACTTACGCTGTAATGAGACATCACTCCTCTGCTTCTTCTAATTACTGGGCTGCCCCTTCCTGCATCCTCCACAAGCTGCTATTTCTCCACTTCTCTTGTTTATTAATACCCCACAGAGATTCCTTCCTTGTATCCTTTAGCTCCTCTCCTCACTGTGCATACTCACAGGGGAATCTCTCACTTCCCAAGCTTGAACTTCCTCCACTGCACCAACAGCTCCCAAAAGTTAGTCTCAACCCACAGTTTTTCTCCCCAACACCTTTCTCAGATGCACGTTAGGCATCTCCACTCTTATAATCCCCATTTTGGAGTTGGGGAAACGAAGGCTCCGAGGGATTCCATAACTTCCCCAAGGCTAAACAGCTAGCAGGTGGTAAAGATTAGACCCAAGGTCTGTGTGACCCAGGGCCTACACCCCAACCCCCGGACCATTCTGCTGCCAGCCGACACTGCCTGGAACAGCACCACAAGACCCCAGGAAGAACCTCTCTCACAGGGTGAGGTACCTGAGACAAACATGGGACACTTGGGTTCCTCTCACTTCTCCTGACCACAGCCTATGCTGCTTATGGTGAGATGTGGACTACAGAGGTTACTGGAGGGGACAGTAACCAGATATGAAGGAGGCTTGTGAATGCAGGAGAGGGTTGGGGTTCTGTGACTTTGAGAAAGTCTGTTTCTTTTGAGCTGCACATTCTTATAATGTGACATCGTTCACTCTCCTATATCATGAGGCCAGCAGTCACCAGACGTCTCCAGTAAACAAGATCCTAAAAGCAGAGTCCTAAGGAAGTGACACCATCTTCACCTCCTTGCTGTGAAGCTGGAGCTCAAAGAGGTCACCACCTTTCCCAGGCATGCAGAGCCCCAGCAGAGGAGAGACCAAGCCCAGAGCGCCCAGGCTTCCAGCCCCAGGAGTTTCCTTTCAATATCAGAATTCTTCCTCTAAAACGGGCCCAAACTAATTCCAAGTGGTGTTTACTAAGCATAGAAATAGAGAAAAAAATGTTAGCAAAAAAAAAAAAAAAAAATGGCAGAATAGAAAGTTGTGTGTGTGTTTGCCACGGTAAGGGAGTAGTGGTCAAAAAAGATAATGAAAAAAAAAAAAATAAAAAAAAAAAAAAAAAAAAAAAAAGATGTTAGCAAGAAGAACATGTATACAAAACATGAATTTTTCGAAGGATCTATCTGTCCAGGAAAATCCTTGGTGCCATGTATTCCATGTTGCTGAAGAGAAAAGGGCTGTGACCACTGGGCATCTGGGGCCATGGACCCGGCACTCTAGTATTTGAAGAGTGGACACTCCCTGCATCACTTCCACAGAGAAGGGAGAGACTGTCCAACATCACCCCTCAAAGAGGTCTTCTCTCTGACCACCCTCCACGTCCAGAAGAGCAGCTCCGTCCTCCTAGGTGCCCACCTGCTCATTCCTCAGAGCACTCCCCATTTTCAGGGAAAGGGTATGTGGCATCAGGGCCAAAAGCAGATGGCCTATGTTCCAACCCCAGCTATTTTCCCCTGGCTGGGTGGATGCAGGCTCACCTCCCTGTGCCTCAATACCCTCATCCCTAACATGAAGAAAATAGCAACACCTACCCCATTGGGTTATCATGAGGATTACAGGAGTCAAAAGACGTGAAGACTGGCCAGCTGTGGTGGCTCACACCTGCAATCCCGACACTGTGGGAGGCCAAGGCAGATGGATCACTTGAAGTCGGGAGTTCGAGACCAGCCCGGCCAACATGGTGAAACCTCGTCTCTACTAAAAATACAAAAATTAGCTAGGCATGGTGGCACATGCCTGTAGTCCCAGCTACTCAGGAGGCTGAGACACAAGAGTCACTTGAACCCATGTGGCGGAGGTTGCAGTGAGCTGAAATCACACCACTTCACTCCAGCCTGGGCGACAGAGGGAGATTTTGTCTCAAAAGAAATAAAAAGATATAAAGACTTAGAATGGTGCCCAGCACACAGCGAGCATTAGCCCTCATCAGATTCTTTTTTGCTGCTTTCTGTCTTCTCCTCCAGCAGGGAAACTCTACCAAGGCAGGGATTTTGTTTTGTTTGACACTGAATCCTCAACGTCTAGAATATTGCTGGCACTAATCATGGGTCGATTTGCAGAAAATTTGTTTAACACAAGCCGGGCCAGGCACAAGAGCAGGTCAAGGTAAAATAACTCAGAAGGTACAGAGTGGAGGTGTCTACAGGGAGGAAATGTGACCAGGGTGTCAAAATGTGGAGCGCAGAGATTTGTGATCCAGAGGAGGGAGGCTTTGGAGTCAGACAAAGCTGGGTCTGAGCCCTTGCAATGCCATGGTCTGGAGGTGGGCCAGGACACACTGCACCGCTCAGAGGCTGCCTCCTCACCTGTGACACGGGAGTTCTCCTCCTGCATGTGGGTTATAGTGAGGTGGAAAAGGTCACATCTACGTGGTGTGTGCAGGAGTTCAGCAAACGTCAGGCTCTTTTCCCTGAGCCCAGGCTTCTGCAGAGCACTCTCCCACCATGCATCTCCCCCAAGCCCTACTGACTGGGAGATGGCTGCCTCCATTAACAAGCTCCTCTTCCCTGCCAGACCTCATCTCCGCTTCCCGATTAAGAGAGACGTGCTGTTTCAGTCACACTCCTAGCTGGAGGAGGGAGGGGGTTAAGCTCCTGTTTTTGTTTTTACAATGCAAAATTTGTCAACTTGGCACAGTTGACAGACTGTCTCTGTGTCACCGCGCTGGTTTCTTTAATTGCTTTCTCTGCATGTGAGCATCTGTATGCCTGTGTCTGCGTGTCCCTGAGAAAGACATGCTTGCTTCGGCAGAAAAGGCACTGATTCTAGAAGATGGGCCTGTGCCCTAGTACATCTGACCAGGACCTCTGGGACACAATATGGGGTGGATAAAGGGACCTTTCTGAGACCCAGGAAACTGGGATTCTGGTCCACATTCTTCCCCTAAAATAATAGTAATAAGTGCATCAAATTCAGTAATAATGGCATGGCATATGCTAAAATAGGACTCTTTCTAGCTCAATTTCCATTTCACGTTTCAGGACATTCCATATTCAAAGTGAGTCCTCACCCCCTCTCCAGGATGTATGAAGGTGGCGACCCCTGTTCTCCAGTCCTGGGGTGACCACACCTCTGATCCAGTAAAAGTTACAGCAGCTTCAGGAGCATCTGGATACTGAGGGACTTTTATTTGGAGAGCCAAGCCTTGCCCAAGATGGTGGAATAGGGATAAGCACACGTCCTTCCCACCTCAAGCCCAGTGAGATGGTCTTCAAGGAGGCCAGTGCGGACCTTCCCTGGCTGGGTCTGGGTGGTTTGTACACCATGGTCTGCCACGCGACCCACGCCTACAGAATCTAGGGGTGAGAGGCTGTGGCCACCAGCCTGAGGCAGTCAGCAGGAGCGGGGAGGAACAACACATCAAGGTTGAGCTACCCACCCTCCACTGTGGACAAAGCCAGGCTGGATGAGGGCCACAAGGAAGAGGCAGTCTGGAGCCTACCCACATGGGCTGAGGCAAGGCGATCTGAAAAGCGGGATTGACTGACCGTCGGGTTCCAGGTGCAGAGGGAGAAAATTTAAGTAGGGAGTTGGTCATCTTGTGGCTCCAAGGGGAGCTGATACAAGCTAAAAATGGAAGAGCATTGACCCTGGAAACCCTCAGTCCCCAGTGACCTCAGCGAGCCGCTGAACAAGCCAACCTTGGCTCCTCCAACTCAGGACTTCCCAGCACGTAAGGTACTACGTCGTCCTCGTTTATTTAAGCCATCTGAGCTGGCTGGTTCTTGAATCCAAGCCGATACGAGTAATTTGCCCTGAAGTCTGCAACTAGCAAGTGGAAAAGCTGAAACTGGATGACAGGCCTGGGAGCCTCAGACTCCAGCCACTGTCATGGGTCACTGGGCTGAGACGTTCAGATGTCCGTGGGAAAAGTGCCGTGGATGCTCACATCACAGACACACGAGCCCAAGTCACAGCTGAGATATGGGTAGCATGCAAAACCGAGGAAACAAGATGGCAAGAAGCTTCACGAGAGCAAAAGCGGAAGCTCTAAGCACGCATCATCAGGATACAGCAAGGACTCCATACAAGTGTATCCTGAGAAACTGTCATAGACCAGAGGAGACGGGGGAGGCACGGCGTCAAAATGCATGGTGGTGGCTGAACTGGATCATGGAAGAGAAAGAGGACATTAGTGGAAAACGGATGAACTCCAAATAAAGTCTGCAGTTCAGTTGATAGTAATATACTAATCTCAGCTTCTTAGTTTTGACAAACGTACCATAGTAATGGAAATGTTAAGAATGGGAAACAGGGCAGGCTCCTTCGACCCAACACCTATCTGACATTAGAGTTAGCGCTGGGTCAGAGGCTGGGAGGCCCCCTGCCTTCTCTTCACGACCACTCCAGGATCCAGCCACTCAACTTCATGGCCTATGCTTAGAAAATCCTAAATGCAGACTGGGCACGGTGGCTCATGCCCATAATCACTTTGGGAGACTGAGGCAGGCAGATCACGAGGTCGAGAGTTCAAGACCAGCCTGACCAACATGGTGAAACCCCGCCTCTACTAAAAATACAAAAATTAGCTGGACATGGTGGCGCACGCCTGTAATCCCAGCTACTCAGGAGGCTGAGGCAGGAAAATCAGTTGAACCCAGGAGGCGGAGGTTGCAGTGAGCCAAGATCGCACCACTGCACTCCAGCCTAGATGACAGAGTAACACTCTGTCTCAAAAAAAAAAAAGAAAGAGAGAAAAGAAAATCCTAAAAGCAAACAGCTATACCCTCTCCATGTCCCTGAAATCAGCACCATAAATCTCAATTTTATAAGTTAATAACATTTGTTTTTGCGTTTATGGAATTATTATTATGGAATAGTCTGCCCAGGCTCAAGGTGGCTACAGCCACCTTGGTGGTTTTATTTGATGGACTGCCTCAGCCTGTCCCCATCAAGTTGTGATCTGGCCTCTCCTAATGGAGGGATAGCAGAAGCTGTAGGAGGGATAGGCTGGCCATGATGATTCAGAATGGCTTGGGGGTTCCCAATTAACAGTGTTCAAATAGGGTCAGTGGGTTTTTCTGGAGATCACACTTACTGAGGATGCCCATCACTCCAGTGTTTAGGGACACACCTGCCTTGATGGCAAGAATTCTAACAGAAGAACACAAAGGAAATGGGAAATATAGAGTAGAAACGTGAAACCGGCTCATCTTCTCTCTTCTACCTGTTCCTCCCCTGACCTACCAACCTAAAAATCAAAATCAAATCCATCCTTCGGAGTCCAAGTCAGATCCCATCTCTCTCTCTCTCTCTCTCTCTCTCCCTCTCTCTCTCTCTCTCCCCCCCCATCACACACACACACACACACACAGTGGCAGTCCATCTGTCACTCCCCTAAGATCCTGTCAAAGCTTGCACCTGTGCCTCTATATAGCGCTCATCAGAATCAACCCAAATGGAAGGAAGCACTCATTCATTCATTCACTCAGTGAATATTTATTAAGCACATACTATGTTCTACATTCTAAGGATATAATATATAATTCCAACCAAAACAGGCAGGAACCGTGGAGCCATGCCCTCATGGAGCCAGCAGTCTAATTGCTCATATGAGTCTATCCCCCCATGAACTGTGGTGTCTGGAGTCAGGGACCTGTATCTCCTTTGTCTCAGACCCCAGTGCTCAGCACAGTACCCAGCATATGTGAGGACCACAAGACATGTTTTCTGAAGGCACAATCAAATGGATTAATCAACCAACAACCAAAACCCACCTGTCTTTTTTTTTTTTTTTTTTTTGAGACAGAGTCTCGCTCTGTCTCCCAGGCTGGAGTGCAATGGCGCGATCTCAGCTCACTGCAACCTCTGCCTTCTGCCTCCCAGGTTCAAGTGATTCTCCTGCCTCAGCCTCCCATGTAGCTGAGATTACAGGTGCATGCCAACATGCTCAGCTAATTTTTGTATTTTTAATAGAGACAAGGTTTCACCATGTTGGTCAGGCTGGTCTCCAACTCCTGACCTCGTGATCCACCCGCCTTGGACTCCCAAAGTGCTGGGATGCTGGGATTACAGGCATGAGCCACTGCGCCCAGCCTGTCTCTTTCTTAAGACCATCAAGTGACCCCAGTTGTCTGCATCAGGGTCTGAAAACTGCAGCCCATGTGCCCAAACCCAAACATGACCTATTTTTCTAAATAAAGTTTTATTAGAACATAGCCACATTCATTTGCTCATACACTGTCAATGGCTACGTTCTTGCTACCCTTGCAGCAGTGAGTATTTGAGACAGAGACTGCATGATTCACAAAGCCAGAAATATTGACTCTCTGTTTCTTTACCAAAAAAAAGGCTTGTGAACCTCACGTCTGCAGCATAAAGCCCAAACTTAGAGTAGCATCAAGGCCCGTGCACACATCTCCCCATTTCCTTCTGGGTTCTGGATATGTCTAACTGCCCATATTTCCCTGACAGGCCCCGTCTACTGGCGCCTCTGGGACTTTTTTGCCTGTTTGGAATAGTCTTATTTCCAAGCCTTTCCACCCAGCTAACTTCAAAACTACACACAGGGTCAGCTCAAGCATCTCCTTCGTGTTGTCTACCTCCTCTCCCTCCCCTTCCCCGCCTCCCGACCAATTCCGGCATTCCCCTAGGCTCCCACCACATTCAAATTCTTCTCTATTGTGGCTCTTATCGCCAGTACTGAAAGTCTCTCTCTCCTGGTGTTTCTCCCCAACGAGTTCGAATTTCTTGCAGACAAGAACTTGTCTTGGATGGAGGTTGTCCTGGTGATGTCTTATTTATTGCTCTCTTCCCCAGGACTTGACACAGGGCAAGTTCTCAGTGAGTGATGTGGACAGAACTGTGTGCCTCTCTGTCACTTTCCTTAGGTCCAAATACTCCCCGCTCCCAGTGCCCAGCCTCCCACTAGCTCAGAGAGAACAGGAGCACAGAAACTTGAGTCCAAGGGAAAAATTCTAGTAATATAAACCAGGGATGATCCGGGGTTTGGTACCTGTGAGTGGGAGTTGATGGTGATGGGGGGCCTGCATGTTATGATAACACAACAGGGGGCAGGAGGGGCAAGGGCAGAAACACAGGAGGGACCTTACCCAGGTTCCAATCGGCTGCCTCACCGGGAGAACAGCTGGACCATCTTTCCTGGCAGCTCAGAACCCAGGGTGCTGCCAGGGTCTCGCTAACGGGGTGGAGTTAGCCCCGTTCCCATTCTAGGAAATAAACGGGATTCATGCCTACGGCCTGGCACAGGGAGGTCTCTCACCCCCTGATCTCCTCTCCACAGGTAGCCTTTTGTAAAATAAGAGCGATCATACCACGTCCCTGCTCTCTGCCCCCCCACAGCTTCCCAGAACCCCGGAATCTAACCCCATGTCCTTGCTGTGGTCCATCAGGCCCTACATCAGCATCAGGGTCTGCTCCCAGGCTACGAGGGTCCTCACTCGAAGCCCCGGGGCTGATGGATAGCCGCTATCCAAAATGTAGCAGCTGACTTGCCAGACAGAAAAGAGAATGTGGCAGCATGAACGCCGGCATTCATAATTTCACGCAGACTTTATTCTGAATGAACGAGGCCCACATTCAATGGGATGGGGAACATAATCATCTTCCGGGAAGGGAAGGGTAGTGACCAGTAGTAGTCAGTCTTCGGAGGTTAGGAACCCTGCTCTATCCATAGTCTCGAAAATGGGAGGAAGACCTAGGAAACCTGAACCGAAGGTCAGAGCAGGGCCAGTGACAGACCCAGCGGGACTGCAAGCCCGGAGGAAAGGACTCCAAATGGATAGTGGGAATACCAAAATGGCATTCGTGTCGCGCATTCTACACACACAGCAGCCCAGACTCTCATTAGGAACTAATTCATTTAATCTTCCGTATAGCCCTGCGTAGTGGGAACAGTATTACCCCATTTTAGTAACAAGGAAACTAAGACACAGAGAGGTTAAGCAACTTGCACAAGGTCACACAGCGAGTCAGCAAGGAGCCAGGACTTGAACTTGGGTCTGGTCCCACGTTTCACCACCACATTGCAGGGATCAGGGAGGTCCCAGGCACAGAATTGTGTGAACACAGCAGCTGGCCGCAGGGCCCTGCTTGAGCACATCTGGGAACAGCACTGCTGTGCTTCCTTAGGCTCAGTCATCCAGAAAGTGTTCCTAGCCTTGGGAGATTCTGGCTTATCTAGGCTGAAGCTATCCCTCCCGTAAGCCTCTCCCACCGGCCCTACCTCTGGCTTCAATGATCACAGGGATTAAGCGTACCCACCCACTCGCTGTGTGCCCTCTTCTCCGTTTTCAGTGTCCCCATGCACCCAGCCCTCACCCTGTCCTCCTCATCCTCTGGATAAGGGCTGCTGTGCCAGCATCCTCTCAAGCCCAGCGGTCCTGGCTCTCCAGACACCACTTCCGAGCACACGGTCTCAGAAGAGATGCCCCCAGGTCTTCTAAACATGCACCCTGATTTTTCACACAACTACTGCCAGTTTTCTGTCACACCAGGCACAGTAGGCAAGGGTTTATTTTCCCAGATCCTCCAAAGAACGCCCCTGGGCACATGCAGGCTTGCTCTTTCCTGGACTCATAAAACACGGCATTTACACAGGTGCGATGCGGGGCGCCGCCCAGCTGAGCCTCTCTCCAACCCGGCCGGCGTCCAGGCTCCAGAGATTGCATCTGCCCATCTGGGCCAGGCTCAGTGCATCTGTCCTCATGGAGCGGTCCTGGTGGAAGTTCTGCCCCCACTACTATGTCCCAAAGCTCCCTAACTCTTCTCTTCAGAATCTCTGCCCACATATATCCTCTGGACAGGGCTGGAACCGGACAGCAATTGTCAGAGTGTGTCCTGCAGAAGGGCTGGAGTTGACGGGAATGGAGCAAGAGAGAGGGTGGATTCCATGGTCAAGTAAGACCTCAACAGCCCTGTGTAAGACAAACCTACATCAGTTCCTTCACTGTCAACTTCTCAGGGCCTTCAGGGTTCCCAAGTATATTATAAATCTACGATGGCCAGGCGCAGTGGCTCGTGCCTGTAATCCCAGCATTTTGGGGGCCTGAGGCAGGTGGGTCACCTGAGGTCAGGAGTTCGAGACCAGCCTGACCAATATGGTGAAACCCCATCTCTACTAAAAATGCAAAAAAATTAGCCAGGTGTTGTGGCATGCTCTTGTAATCCCAGCTACTCAGGAGGCTGAGATGGGAGAATTGCTTGAACCCAGGAGGTAGAGGCTACAGTGGGCTGACATCACACTGCTGTACTCCAGCCTGGGTGACATAGTGAGACTCCATCTCAAAAAATAAACATGGAAAAAGAAATCTAGTAAAGGAACATTGTTTGATTCAATAAATGTTTATTGAGCACCTATTATGTGCTGAGCATTGTTTCAGGCACTGGAAACACACCAGTCAATATAATAAACTGAAAACAGAATTATTTGTTGACAGACAAGACATATAGGGAATAAGCAATAGGCAGAGGATGCTAGAAGGTGGTATGTGCTACAAATTTTAAAACAATTTTTTTTAAGTGAGATAAGATGAATGAAAGGGCCCCGGAGGAGGCGCAGGCTGCAGCTGTCAATACGGTGTGGTTGGACTAGATCCTGCTGAAGGGTGGCATTTGAGCAAAGGCCTAGAAGACATGGAATGAGCTAGCCAGGCAGATACTGAGGATGAACTAGCCAGGGTAAATGCTCTCAGGCAGGACACGTTCGGGGAACAGCAGAGGCCAGTGTGGCTATGTGGAGGGGGACAGTAGCTGGGGACAGTAGCTAAGGGAAGTGATGGGGCAGATTGCGTAGAGACGGTCCCTCAGCCTTGGGACTACTGACATGCGGACTGGATAATTCTTTGTCGTAAGGGGCTGTCTCATACATTGTAGGACACTGGCCGGCATCTCTGGTCCCTACCCACTCAAAGCCAGTAGCACCTCCCACCCCGTTGTGACAACCAAAATATCTCCAGATATTACCAAGTTGTTTCCTGGGGGGCAAAATTGGCCCCAGTGAGATGCGAGGCATGGAGAAGGGAAGCCACCTGCCCAAGGTCACTTTGACTCATGCTAGTCTCATCCCATGCTAACCCATGAGGCAGCCACTGCTCCCAAGTGCAGAGTCCTGAAGCTCTGTGTGAGGGACCAGCCTGGGCGGAGCTGTCTTCTCTCCACCAGAGCACATCCACACAGCAAGCAGCCTCCAGCCGTGCCTGATGCTCCTGATTGTGTCTGAGTTCTTATCCCTTCCCCACCCAGCAAACTTACACTTCCTTGGTCTCATTTCTGTTCAAGGCAAGACCCCAGGAAATGTGGGACCCGAGGGCGTGAGGTAAGCAGCCTGCCGCGACCCCCAGCGGCAGACCCAGGCTAGCCTGCACTTGAACCGGTTCTGCCTCTTCTCAGCTGTTTGGCCGTGCCAGACAGATGAGGGTGTTAATTTAACCTACTGCCTGTGGCTGTGGTGAGGCTCACATGGGAAAACATTCATGAACACATCTAGTGAAGCACCTAGATGCTGGTTCTTTCTAACGCCTTGTCGCAGCTTCCTAGCACCGCCAGAACAAATGACCACAAATTGGGCAGCCTAAAACAAATCATTTTTATTTCCTCACAGTCCTGGAGGCTACCAGCCTGAAACCGAGGTGTCGGCAGGGCCACACTCTCTCTGAACAATCAGGAAAGGATCCTCCCTTGTCTCTTCCAGCTTCTGGTGATTCTTGGGTTCCCTGGCTCGTGGTAGCATTACACCAACCACTGCCCCATCTTCACAAGTTTGTTTGTTTGTTTTGAAACAGAGTCTCGCTCTGTTGCCCAGGCTGGAGTGCAATGGTGCAATCTCGGCTCACTGCAGCCTCCGCCTCCCGGGTTCAAGCAATTCTCTTGCCACAGCCTCCCAAGTAGCTGGGATTGCAAGTGCCCGCCACCATGCCTGGCTAATTTTTTGTATTTGTAGTAGAGATAGGGTTTTGCCATGTTGGCCAGGCTGGTCTCGAACTTCTGACCTCAGGTGATCCACTTGCCTCAATCTCCCAAAATGCCTGGATTACAGGCATAAGCCACTATACCCGACTCTTCACAGGAAATATGTGTCTCTCTGTGTCCCCTCCTCTTATAAGGACACCAGTCATTAGATTTAAAATCTGCCCTTCCCCACCAAGGGAGCCATGGGCAGATCTCCCTTGCTCACAGTCTGTGCCTCTGTTTTCCCTCCTGCATACATGACCTTCCTGGTCCCTGGGCCCTAGGTGTCCTGGGAATATCCTGGGGCTGGCCAGGGCAGGAGAAAGGAGTTCACTTCCCTGACATGTTTTATGCTGGATTAACCCAGCGGATCTTTGGGGACTGCGAGGGCACGGACGCGGTGGAAGCTCACGTGGAAGAAGGCGAAGTGGGCGGGAGGGGAGAGCGAGCGTGTTTGTTTCAACCTTTTTCTCACGCCCAACCCAGCCATCCAGAGCCAAGGTCCCAGTCAAACCTGAGACCGCAGCGCCCCCTGGCGCTCGGCACAAGCCCGCACCGCTGCTCCCCGGCGCTAACGCAGCCAGGCGCGGCGGAGGTGGCTGTAAATGAGTTTAGCGTCAGCACAGTTACTTAAATTGTTTTAATTAATCACAGATTGAGCAGTAAACGAACCACTAAGTGGAGAGAGAGCGCGGGAGCGAGCGAGAAGGAGGCGAGGGGAGGAAGGCAGAGCCTAGGTGATGGATCGAAAAAGCACAGACAGCTTCCGAGGGGGGCAGAAGGAGGGGGTGCAGGCGCGGGCCGCAGAGCTGTGACCCCCACTCCTGGTGCCACACGTCGGGGCAGGGGGCGTTTTAGCCCCAATGGGGTTAGGAGGAGAGAAGAGCCTTGAGGCTAGGGGCTGCACTCTTCCTTGACAAAAAGGTTGGAAGGTTGGCTAAAGAGAAGACAACGTAGGAAGTGGGAGTAAACTTAGCAAAAAAAAATTATTATGTTTTACGTTCTGGGATACACGTGCAGAACGTGCAGGTTTGTTACATAGGTCTACACGTGTCATGGTGGTTTGCTGCACCTATCAACCTGTCATCTACATTAGTTATTTC
This sequence comes from Cebus imitator, assembly GCF_001604975.1. Taxonomy (NCBI): domain Eukaryota; kingdom Metazoa; phylum Chordata; class Mammalia; order Primates; family Cebidae; genus Cebus; species Cebus imitator. Next base: position 1,705,967 of record NW_016107632.1, read on the forward strand.
TCCTAATGCTATCCTTTAGCCCTCTACTCCCCTGACAGGCCCCGTGGGTAATGTGCCCATCCCTGTGTCCATGTGTTCTCATTGTTCAGCACCCACTTATGAGCGAGAACATGCAGTGTTTGCTTTTCTATTGTGTTAGTTTGCTGAGAATGAGGGTTTCCAGCTTCATCCATGTCCCTGTAAAGGATATGAACTCATCCTTTTTATGGCTGCATAGTATTCCATGGTGTATATGTGCCACATTTTCTTCATCCAGTCTATCATTGATGAGCATTTGGGTTGAGTCCAAGTCTTCGCTATTGTAAATAGTGCTGCAGTAAACATACATGTGCATGTGTTTTTATAGTAAAATGATTTATAATCCTTTGAGTATATACCCAGTAATGGGATTGCTGGGTCAAATGGTATTTCTGGGTCTAGATCCTTGAAGAATTGCCGAATTGCCACACTGTCTTCCACCATGGTTGAACTAAATTACACTCCCACCAACAGTGTAAGTGTTCCTATTTTTCCACATCATCTCCAGCATCTGTTGTTTCTTGACTTTTTAATGATCGCCATTTTAACTGGCATGAGATGGTATCTCATAGTGGTTTTGATTTGCATTTCTCTAATGACCAGTGATGATGAGCTTTTTTTCATGGGTTGGCCACATAAATGTTTCCTTTTGAGAAGTATCTGTTCAAATCCTTTGCCCACTTTTTGATGGGTTGGTTTTTTCTTTTAAATTTGTTTAAATTCCTTATAGATTCTGGATATTAGCCTTTTGTCAGATGGAGAGACTGCAAAAATTTTCTCCCATTCTGTAGGTTGCCTGTTCACTCTAACGATTGTTTCTTTTGCTGTGCAGAAGCTCTTTAATTTAATTAGATCCCATTTGTCTATTTTGGCTTTTGGTGCCATTGCTTTTGGTGTTTTAGTCATGAAGTCTTTGCCCATGCCTATGTCCTGAATGGTATTGCCTAGGTTTTGTTCTAGGGTTTTTATGGTTTTAGGTCTACATTTAAGTCTTTAATCCATCTTGAGTTAATTTTTGTACAAGGTATAAGGAATGGGGTCTAGTTTCAGTTTTCTGCATATGGCAACACCATTTCCCAACACCATTTATTAAATAGAGAATCCTTTCCCCATTGCTTGTTTTTGTCATATTTGTCAAAGATCAGTTGGTTGTAGATGTGTGGCATTATTTCTGAGGCCTGTCTTCTGTTCCATTGGTCTAAAACTGTTTTGGTACCGGTACCAGTACCATGCTGTTTTGGTTACTGTAGCCTTGTAGTATAGTTTGGAGTCAGGCAGCGTGATGCCTCCAGCTTTGTTCTTTTTGCTTAGAATTGTCTTGGCTATGCGGGCTCTTTTTTTGTTCCATATGAAATTTAAAGTAGTTTTTTCCAATTCTATGAAGAAAGTCAATGGTAGCTTGATGGGCATAGCATTGAATCTATAAATTACGTTGGGCAGCATGGCCATTTTCACAATACTGATTCTTCCTATCCATGAGCATGGAATGTCTTCCATTTGTTTGTGACCTCTTTTATTTCCTTGAGCAGTGGTTTGTAGTTCTCCTTGAAAAGGTCCTTTCACATCCCTTGTAAGTTGTATTCCTAGGTATTTTATTCTCTTTGTAGCAATTGTGAATGAGAATTCATTTATGATTTGGCTGTTTGTCTATTATTGGTGTTTATTGGGAATGCTTGGGATTTTTGCACACTGATTTTGTATCCTGAGACTTTGCTGAAGTTGCTTATCAGCTTAAGGAGATTTTGGGCTGAGATGATGGGTTTTCTAAATATACAATCATGTCATCTGCAAACAGAGACAACTTAATTTCCTCTCTTCCTGTTTGAATATCTGTTATTTCTTTTTCTTGCCTGATTGCCCTGGCCAGAACTTCCAATACTATGTTGAACAGGACTGGTGAGGGAGGGCATCCTTGTCTTGTGCCTATTTTCAAAGTAAATGCTTCCAGCTTTTGCCCATTCAATATGATATTGGCTGTGGTTTTGTCATAAATAGCTCTTATTATTTTGAGATAGGTTCCATTGATACTTAGTTTATTTAGGGTTTTTAGCATGAAGCAGTGTTGAATTTTATCAAAGGCCTTTTCTGCATCTATTGAGATAATCATATGGTTTTTGTCATTGATTCTGTTTATGTGATTAATTACTTTCATTGATTTGTGTGTGTTGAACCAGCCTTGCATCCCAGGGATAAAGCTGACTTGATCATGGTGGATAAGCTTTCTGATCTGCTGTTGGATTTGGTTTGCCAGTATTTTATTGAGGATTTTTGCATCGATGTGCATCAGGGATATTGGCCTGAAATTTTCTTTTTTAGTTGTGTCTCTGCAAGGTTTTGGTGTCCGGATGATGCTGGCCTTATAAAATGAGTTAGGGAGGAGTCCCTCTTTTTCTATTGTTTGGAATAGTTTCAGAAGGAATGGTACCAGCTCCTCTTTATACCTCTGATAGAATTCAGCTGTGACTCTATCTGGTCCTGGCCTTTTTTTGGTTGGTAGGCTATTAATTACTGCTTCAATTTCAGAACTTGTTATTGGTCAATTCAGGGATTTGACTTCTTCCTGGTTTAGTCTTGAGAGGGTGCATGTGTCCAAAAATTTATTGATTTCTTCTAGATTTTCTAGTTTATTTGCATAGAGGTATTTATAGTATTCTCTGGTGGTAGTTTTATTTCTGTGAAATCAGTGGTGATATCCCTTTATCATTTTTTATTGTGTCTATTTGATTCTTCTCTCTTTTCTTCTTTGTTAGTCTGGCTAGCAGCCTATCTATTTTGTTAAACTTTTCAAAAAAACAGCTCCTGGATTCATTCATTCATTCATTCATTTTGAGACGGAGTCTTGCTCTGTTGCCAGGCTGGGGTGCTATGGCACAGTCTCATCTCACTGCAACTTCCGCCTCCCAGGTTCAAGCAATTCTCCTGCCTCAGCCTTCCAAGTAGCTGGGACTATAGGCACGTGCCACCACACCCACACCTGGCTAATTTTTTTGTATTTTTTAGTAGAGACAGGGTTTCACCATGTTGGCCAGGCTTGTTTCGAACTCCTGACCAGGGTCTGCCTACCTCAGCCTCCCAAAGTGCTGGGATTACAGGTGTGAGCCACCATGCCCAGCTGGATTCATTAATATTTTGAAGGGTTTCTTGTGTCTCCTTCTTCAGTTCTGTTCTGATCTTAGTTGTTTCTTGTCTTCTGCTAATTTTTGAATTTGTTTGCTTTTGCTTCACTAGTGCTTTTAAGTGCTATGTTAGGGTGTCAATTTTAGATCCTTCCTGCTTTCTCCTGTGGGCATTTAGTGCTATACATTTCCCTCTAAATACTGCTTTAAATGTGTCCCAGAGATTCTGGTACATGATGTCTTTGTTCCCATTGGTTTCAAAGAACTTATTTATTTCTGTCTTAATTTCATAATTTATCCAGTAATCATTCAGGAGCGGGTAGTTCAGTTTCCATGTAGTTGTGTGGTTTTGAGTGAGTTTCTTAATCCTGAGTTCTAATTTGATTGCACTGTGGTCTGAGAGAATGTTATGATTTCTGTTCTTTTGGTGGCATTTGGTGAGGAGTGTTTTACTTCCAATTATGTGGTCAATTTTAGAATAAGTGATATGTGGCGCTAAGAAGAGTTGTATATTCTGTGGATTTGGGGTGGAGGGTTCTGTAGATGTCTATTAGGTCCACTAGGTCCAGAGCTCAGTTCAAGTCCTGACTGTCCTTGTTAGTTTTCTGTCTTGTGTTCTGTCTGATATTGACAGTGGGGTGTTAAAATCTCCCACTATTATTGTGTGGTAGTCTAAGTCTCTTTGTAGGTCTCTAAGAACTTGCTTTATGAATCTGGGTGCTCCTGTATTGGGTGCATATTTATTTAGGATAGTTGGCTCTCCTTGTTGTATTGATCCCTTTACCATTATGCAGTGCCTTTCTTTGTCTTCTTTAATCTTTGATGGTTTATACTATGTTTTATCAGAGACTAAGGATTACAACCCCTGCTTTTTTTGCTTTCCATTTTGCTTGGTAAATATTCCTCCATTCCTTTATTTTGAGCCTATGTGTGTCTTTCCACATGAGATGGGTCTCCTGAATACAGCACACTGATGGGTCTTGACTCTTTATTCTATTTTCCAGTCTGTGTCTTTTGATTGGGGCATTTAGCCTGTTTGTTTACATTTAATGTTAATATTGTTACATGTGAATTTGATCCTATCATGATGCTACCTGGTTATTTTGCATGTTAGTTGATGCCATTTCTTCATAGTGTTGATGGTCTTTACCGTTTGGTATGTTTTTCCAGGGCTGGTACTGGATTTTCCTTTTCATATTTAGTGCTTCTTTCAGGAGTTCTTGTAAGGCAGGCCTGGTGGTGACAAAATCTCTCAGCATTTGCTTGTCGGTAAAGGATTTTATTTCTCCTTTGATTATGAAGCTTAGTTTGGCTGGATATGAAATGCTGGGTTGAAAATTCCTTTCTTTAAGAATATTGGATATTGGCCCCCATTCTCTTCTGGCTTGTAGAGTTTCTGCAGAGAGATCCACTATTAGTCTGATGGGCATCCCTTTGCGGGTAACCCAACCTTTCTCTCTGGCTGCCCTTAACATTTTTTACTTCATTTCAACCTTGGTGAATCTAACAATTATGTGTCTTAGGGTTGCTCGTCTCGAGGAGTATCTTTTGGTGTTCTCTGTATTTACTGAATTTGAGTGTTGGCTTGTCTTGCGAGGTTGGGTAAGTTCTCCTGGATAATATCCTGAAGAGAGTTATCCAGCTCGGTTCCATTCTCCCTGTCACTTTCAGGTACACCAATCAAACATAGGTTTGGTATTTTCACATAGCCCCATATTTCTTGGAGGCTTTGTTCATTACTTTTCATTCTTTTTTTCTCTAATCTTGTCTTCATCCTTCATTTCATTAAGTTGATCTTCAATCGCTGATATCCTTTCTTCTGCTTGAGTGATTCAGCTATTGATATTTGTGTATGCTTCACAAAGTGCTCATGCTGTGTTTTTCAGTCCCATCAGGTCATTTATGTTCTTCTCTAAACTGGTTATTCTAGTTAGCCATTCCTCTAACCTTTTTTCAAGGTTCTTAACTTCCTTGCATTGGGTCAGAACATGCTCCTTTAGCATTGAAGAGTTGGTTATTACCCACTTTCTGAAGCCTACTTCTGTCAATTCTTCAAAGTCATTCTCCATCCTTTGCTGGCGAGGAGTTGTGATCCTTTGAAGGAGAAGAGATGTGCTGGTTTTTGGAATTTTCAGCCGTTTTGCGCTGGGTTTTCCTCATCTTCATGGATTTATCTCCCTTTGTTCTTTGATGTTGGTGACATTCGGATGGGGTTTTTTGTGTGCACGTCCTTGTTATTGATGTTGAAGCTGTTCCTTTCTTTTTGTTAGTTTTCCTTCTAAAAGGCCCTTCTTCTGCAGGTCTGCTGGAGTTTGCTGGAGGTCCACACGAGACCCTGTTGGCCTGGGTATCACCAGCAGAGGCTGCAGAACAGCAAAGATTACTGCCTGTTCCTTCCTCTGGAAGCTTCGTCCCTGAGGGGCACCCACCAGATGCCAGCCAGAGCTCTCCTGTATAAGGTGTCTGTTGACCCCTGCTGGGAGGTGTCTCCCAGTCAGGAGGCACAGGGATCAGGGACCCGCTTGAGGAGGCAGTCTGTCCCTTAGCAGAGCTCGAGCACTGTGCTGGGAGATCCACTGCTCTCTTCAGAAATGGCAGGCAGGCAGAACGTTTTAAGTTTGCTGAAGCTGTGCCTATAGCCACCCCTTCCCCCAGGTGCTCTGTCCCAGGGAGACAGGAGTTTTATCTGTAAGCCCCTGACTGGGGCTGCTATTTTTCTTTCAGAGATGCCCTGCCCAGACAGGAGGAATCTAGAAAGGCAGTCTGGCTACAGGGGCTTTACTGAGCTGCAGGGGGGTTCCCCCAGTTCGAACTTTCCAGTGGCTTTGTTTAACTGTGAGGGGAAAACCACCTATTCAAGCCTCAGTAATGGTGGACATCCCTCCCGCTGCCAAGCTCAAGTGTCCCAGGTTAACTTCAGACTGCTGTGCTGGCAGTGATAATTTCAAGCCAGTGGATCTTAGCTTGCTGGGCTCCATGGGGGTAGGATCCACTGAGCTAGACCACCTGGCTCTCTGGCTTCAGGCCCCTTTCCAGGGGAGTGAACGGTTCTTTTTCACTGGCATTCCAGGTGCCACTGGGGCATTAAAAAGCACTCCTACAGCTAGTTTGGTGTCTGCCCAAAAGGCTGCCCGATTTTGTGCTTGAAACCCAGGGCCCTGGTGGTGTAGGCACCCGAGGGAATCTCCTGGTCTGCAAGTTGTGAATACCATGGAAAAGGTGTAGTATCTGGATCAGAGTGCACCGTTCCTCATGGCAGTCCCTCACAGCTTCCCTTGGCTAGGGAAGGGAGTTCCCCGACCCCTTGCACTTCCTGAGAGGTGACACCCGACCCTGCTTCAGCTTGCCCTCCATGGGCTGTAGCCACTGTCTAACCAGTGCCAGTGAGATGAACCAGGTACCTCAGTTAGAAATGCAGAAATCACCCATCTTCTGCGCTGATCACACTGGGAGCCACAGACCAAAGCTGTTCCTATTTAGCCATCTTGCCAGCCAGCAACTTAGTAAAATTTTAACACGTGCCTTGAATTGTGTTCAGCACTTTTACACTTATTTCTATATCTTTAAAACGCAGTTTGAAACACCAAGCATCCTCCCAGCAATGTCAGGAGCTCACTTTGCGACGTCAAACCATACAACGCTCCTTGGCCTCTCTGTCTGCAGAGTGGGCACAGACACCTATAACTAATTGAAAGAGATAACATCTAAGAAAGCTCCCAGATCCAGGATTCTTTTCTCTTGAGCAAGATATTTCAATGACTCTTCTGGGCTTGACTTCCTCATCTGTAAAACAGGTTTACCACCTTTCATTGAATTCAACATAGGATTCGACAAACATCAACCCAAAGGCCCATTTTTGCACAGCCCACACACTAAGAATATTTCCTCACATTTTTAAATGGTTAAAAAAAAATCAAAAGAAGAATAATATCTCACATGGCATGTGAAAATTATGAAATTAAAATTCCATAAATAAAATGTTACTAGAACATAGCCACGCTTATTTATTCAGACAATATCTATGGTTACACAGCAGCACAGTTAAGTAGTTGTAACAGAGGCTGGATGGCCTGGGAAGCCTTAAATATTTACTATTTGGCCTTTTATATAAAAAGATTGCCAACCCTTGATTTCATCTATCATCATTTGTAAGATGCATGATTTTTATAGACAACTAAAGCAAAAAAAAAAAAAAAAACCCTGCCAAATTAAGCTAGACCCCAATGCTTTCATAATACTTAGATTCTTTAAAATTTAGATTTATAAAAGTTATTTTAGATTCTTTAAATACAGAGCCGCATCACCTATCTCACTTGTGAATACATAAAAAGAAAAATACATGCAAAATAATTAGGTTAAGATATTCCTTAAGCATCTTCCTATTCAACAACTAAATCTTCGGCATCACTTTTTGATTCAAAATCACGTTTGTCCTTGTTTTAAACACAATGCTGTCCTCAGCGCCTCTGTGTCACACTGCTTAAAAGAATGCTTCGCTATTGTCTTAGGATTTTCTTCCCAGCTGCTCGCACCTGTGCTGGAAGTTCTGATTTTAATCCACGTGCTGGGACAACTACCTTATGACTTGCTGCCAGGCCAGGGGCGACGTTAACAAATATCCCAATTTCAGAGATGTTTAACTGTGGAGGGGAAACGACACGAATAATAAACTTTTTCAAAATTAAAACCATCCTCTTCTGGCTCCCAAGCAGCAAAGAACAAAACAGATCAAAGTTCTGTCCTCAAGGAGCTGCGATGGTTTAAGAAGATAATAAAAAGTATATATATAAGGGTTGGATCAGTGGGTAACGAGTGGGTGGTGAATGTATTTAAGTAAAATAAGCAGAGTGGGAGAAGGAGGAGAAAGAGGAAGAGAAGGAGAGGAGAAGAATGAAGGACAGAGAGGAGGATGGAGGAGGAAGGAGAGAGAGGTGGGGAGAGGAGGGGAGAGGAGGAGAAGGAGAAACAGAAGAAGAAGAAAATGAGGGGAAGTGCTATTGAGATGGGGTACTATCAACCAAAAACAAATCAGAGAAAAAATATCTGCAGATATGTCGCAATTATAAGGGAATTAGAAAAGAAAATTCTAACCCCCCATATACAGCTATGACCAGCCGCATATGCATCTGAAGAGAGAAACTTTTATTGGCAGAAGGAGACATTCACATAAGCTGCTGGGAAACAGTTCACTGGTGTCAGAGGCTCGAAGGTGTTGGGGTCAGTTCATTGGTAGAGGTGCTGTTACTGTCAGGTTCTTTCCAGAGCATCTTATCTAAATTCACTGTCCTGACCCAGGGCTGTGGTTTCTGATGGCTGTTGTGTAGGGGGTTCATCCTGGTGTTCTGTCGGGCTGTGAAAGCCCAGGTGAAGAGTGTTTCCTGGGGCTCTAAGTGTCCATGGTCCTCATTCACTCTGGGTGGCTGTGTCGAGGCAAAAGAGAGATGGTTCCTTGGGCCCGAGGACCTCAGTGGGCAGCCTCGGCAGCTCCTGCCTCTGTCTAATGAGAATGAAGACAGACAGGTCCCAGGATGCAGCAGGCGGCTGCTGGACTCCACACCTGTCTCTGGAGATAATTACATTCCCTGTGTGAAGCAGGTTGGGTCAGGGTTTCCATCACTTGCAGCCAAAAGCATCCTAAGTGAATCACAAAGAGGGTGTGCTGGGCACAGGGTCCAGGGCAGAACAGCCGAGAATGTAGGGAAGCCAAGATTTGGACAATTGAACCTCAAAAGAGGCCCAGGAGCCAGGCTCTCACCACCAGCACGACCTTGACGATCCCAAGTCAGGCAGCCCTCACGGAAGGAGGGCAGGGCCCTGTATGAGTGCAGAGCAAGGACTCAGGACCTCAGGCCGTTTCCTAGTGTGCAATGTGACAAGGGTACCAGCCAGAGAGCACAGACACCCACATGGAGCCTGAGCCCCTGCACATACTAGCTGTGTCCCCTTAGACAAACCCACACCTCTCTCTAAATCAGTTCCCTTCTCTGCCACATATGGATGGTAAAAGGACCTGCCTCTAGGGTTACCACATGGACAGATGAGATCATCCTTGCCAGGTGCTTTGCACAAGGCTTGGCCACGTTGAGTAGGTGACAACTATGAATGCGACTCAGCCTTGTCTGTTCCCCTGAACACAGAGTGTTCCCACACTCTGTCTGTCTGACTTTCAGATGCAAGCTGGGGTGCCCTCTCCTCCAGGTAGCCTTCCCAGCTGTCCTCCCACTCCAAATCTAGGAAGATGTCTTCTCTGTGCTTCCATCTACTGTGCTTTTAAAATCTGCCTCTCCAACACCTGTTACAGTACGTGGCACGTGGTATGTACTCAACAGTTGTTGAATAAACAAAGTGAGAAAGCGGGCTCTGGGTTCCAGGAACAAGGCAGAGGCTTATTTATCAAAACTGAGGACCAAAGGACAAGTGGTGGGAAGGACTTGGTGCTGAATTTCCTGATGCCTTTTCCTGCACATTCCAGGTTGTATTGGTCTCAGTGGTGTTTTTCATTTATGCAACAAATATTACTAAGTTCCTACAGTACTCCACACTCCGTTCTTCACATGAAGATGCAGAAGTGAACAAGATAATCATAATTCCTGATCTCCTAGAGCTTGTTATGTTCTAGTGGCAGAAACAGACATGCAAGGAAATACATAAAATATGAGATAATTGCAGATCAAGGTATTGGGAAGAAAAGAAAGGAATGTAGTGAGGGAGAGGGACTGGGGCAGGGAGCTCCTTTTGTAGTCAGGGAAGACATTTGAACAGAAATTGGCATGAATGATGACAGGGAAGGAAGCCAGGCCAAGACCTGAGAAAGGACTTTCCACAGAGAGGGAACAGGCAGGCAGTGCAAAGGTCCAGAGGTAGGGTCAAGCCTGTTGTGTTAGAGGCCTGGAAAGAAACCAGGGAGGCGGAGCTTGGGGAGCAAGAGGAAAGGGTGGTAGGAGGCTGGAAGGCAAAGGGCGAGGGGAGAAGAGGGAGGCCAGTGAGGATGCTGTCACGACTGTCTGGCGGAAGGAGGCGATGGCTTGGAAAAGAGCCATGACGGGGGATGGAGGGAACTGGGACTGGAACATATTTCGGGAGCAGAGTCAACAGGACCCTGTGACCTCGTTTGGAAATAGGATTCTTATAGATGCAAGTTAAGATGAAGTCCGTAGGACGGTCCCAATCCAATATGACTAGTGTCCTCATCCAAAGAGAAGAGACACAGAGACAAACACACAGAGAGAAGGCCATGTGATGAGAAGGACGGAGACTGGAGTGACGTAGCTACAAGCCAATGAACATCAAGGATTGCTGGGAGCACCAGGAGCTAACAGACCATAGAGGGGCAATCAGATGGCCTGAGCTGGGAGAACGAAGACGGGGCTATTTTCTTTCCAGCTTTGCCCTGGCTGAGCACCCACACCCTGAGCCCTGCTCCAGGAATGGCTGCCATGAGTCGTGGATGGAAGATTCCTGCCCTGGCATGATTTGCCCTCTCTCTCTGCCTTCTGTGTCTAACACCTGCATGTGAAATTCTGCATTATCGCCAAGCTAGCTCTTCCTTGAGAATTTCTGTCTCTCGTCTTTGTCAGAAGGCACCTCCTATTAGTTCAAAGAAAATAACGACAGCACTGCCCTCTGTTTTACCATTTGCAAAGGGACTTGGTTTACTTTGTCTCTCCTTTGAGCCTCACAAGTAATAATAACAGCTAATATTTATTGAGTACTTACAAGGCATTGGCACCAAGCTAAGGGCTTTACTTACTGTGATGAGTTTTGTTATGTCCTCCAAAAAAGAGTGTTGAAGTCCTAACCTCCAGAACCCGTGAGGGTGACCTTATTTGGAAATAGGATTCTTGCAGATGCAATCAAGTTAAAATGAAGTCATTAGGACAGGCCTTAATCCAATGAGTGGTGTCCTTATAAGAAGAGACACAGAGACACACACAGAGAAAAGACCACAGGACAGCGGAGATTGGAGTGCTACAGCTACAAGCCTATGCATGTCAAGGATTGCTGGGAACACCAGGAGCTGAGAGAAAGCACAGAGGAGATCCCCACCTACAGTCTGCCATGGTTTGAATGTTTTCATCTCCTCTAAAACTCAGGTTGAAGCCTAATCCCCAGTGCAACAGCGCTGGGAGGTGGAACCTAATGGATGCTGCTTAGGTCATGAAGGCAGAGGCCTCATGGATTAGTACTGCTACAAGAAGGGCTTTCAAGAAGGAATTCTCTCTCTCTCTCTCTCTCTCTCTCTGTGTGTGTGTGTGTGTGTGTGTGTGTGTGTGTGTCTCTGTGTGTATGTCTCTGTGTGTGTATGTCTCCCTCTGTGTGTGTGTCTTCCTCTGTGTGTGTATATGTGTGTGTGTGTGCCTCCCTCTGTGTGTGTGTGTGCGTGTGTGCGTGTGTGTGTTTGTGTCCCTCTCTCTCTCTTTCTCCTGCCATGTGAAGACTCAGGGTTTATCCTCCATTGCCCCTTCTGCCTTCCACCTTGTGAGGATGCAACAAGAAGGTCTTCACCAGATGCCGACACCTTGATCCTGGACTTCCCAGCCTCCAGAATGGCAAGAAATAAATTTCTGTTCTTCAAAAAATAACCAAGTCTGTGATATTCAGTTATAAAAGCACAAAATGGACTAAAATAAGCCTCCATAAAGAGCATGGCCCTGGCAATACCTTGATTTTGGACTTGCAGCCTCTAGAACTGTGAGATAATTAATTTGTGTTGCTTTAAGTCACTTTGTTGGTGGCCGTCTGTTTCAGCAGCCCTGGGAGGGTGTGGCCAAGGACAGCTGGGCACTGGTAGTATCTGCTAGGGTGCCACAAGCCAGGGTTAATGGGCAGTATCTTAGTCTGTTCCTGCTGCTGTAACAAAATATCACAGACTGGGTAATTTATAAATAATGGAAATGTATTTCTTACAGCCCTGAAGGCTTGGAAGGCCAAGATCAAGACTCCAGCAGTTTCAGATCTGGTGAGGGCCCAGTCTCTGCTTCCAAGATGTTGCTTTAAATACCACATTCTCCAAAGAGGATGAATGCTATGTCCTCACATGGCAGAGGAGATGGAAGGGCAGGAGGGCCTAGCTAGCTCTCTCCAGCCCTTCCATAATGTCACCAATCTCATCCATAAAGGCAGTGCTCTCATTCCTAACCACTTTTAAAGGCCCCCACCTTTTCTTTTTTTTTTTGAGACAGACTCTTGCTCTGTGGCCCAGGCTGGAGTGCAGTGGTGTAATCTCTGCTCACTGCAACCTCTGCCTCCTGGGTTCAAGCAGTTATCCTGCCTCAGCTGCCCAAGTTACAGGCACATGCCGCCATGTCTGGCTAACTTTTGGTATTTTTAGTAGAGACGGGGTTTCACCATGTTGGCCAGGCTGGTCTCGATCTCCTGACCTCGTGATTCACCCACCTAAGCCTCCCAAAGTGCTGGGATTATAGACATGAGCCACCGCGCCGGGCCAAGGCCCCACCTCTTAATCCCATCACCTTGGTGATCAAGTTTCAACATATAAATTTGGGCAGACACATTCAGATGATAGCAGGCAGGAAACCACCCACCGGTTAGTTTCTCACCAAAGGCTGGGCGCTTCTAAGTCTCCTGCACATCACCAGCAGGGAACTGCTCTGCCGCTGTGGAAGCCACTTGCTCACAGCCATGCCCTAGGAGCCAGAAGAAACAAAAGCATAGGAACCACAAAAAGAAGGCTTTTCCGGCCCGGCGCGGTGGCTCAAGCTGTAATCCCAGCCCTTTGGGAGGCCGAGGCGGGTGGATCACGAGGTCAAGAGATCGAGACCATCCTGGTCAACATGGTGAAACCCCGTCTCTACTAAAAATAACAAAAAATTAGCTGGGCATGGTGGTGCATGCCTGTAATCCCAGCTACTCAGGAGGCTGAGGCAGGAGAATTGCCTGAACCTAGGAGGCGGAGGTTGCGGTGA
>NW_016107632.1:1719096-1739126 GCF_001604975.1 Cebus imitator
AAAAAAAAAAAAAAAAAAAGAAGCCTTTTCCTCTAGTGCCCCCTGCTGCCAAGGCCTAGCATTGTGCTAGCTGGCAAAGGAGAAATGATCACAGTCCCGCTCCACTCTCACACAGCAGGGCAAAGGAGGATGGATTGGGAGTGGAAACACAGTCAGGTAATACCTGGCACACCTCCAGATCAGAGGAAACATGATTCCACAGCATATTCAACACCCTCAATGATCAGCTGGCCTCTCACCTCTTCAGTTCCATCTCTCACCACACCCTTGTTTCCATGGCAGGCTCCATGAGCAGCTTACAATTCCCCCAACAAGACAAGCTGCTCGATGCTCTTCCCTACTCAAGCTGTACCCACTGCCTGGGATGCTTTATGCCCTCCTCCCCGTCAACCTCCATCATATCTAAAGATGCATTTTGAATACCTACAATGTTCCAGTCACTACATTGGGCTTTCCTATATACATTATCTCATTTAATCTCGTGTGCTGACCCTGTTGAGGAAGTATATGCAGGCTACTTCACAGGCAAGGAAACTGAGGTTCAGAAATGCAGGGTAAACGAAACGAGATGTATGAGTCCGTTTTCACACTGCTGATAAGGACGTCCCTGAGACTGGGCAATTTCCAAAAGAAAGAGGTTTAATTGGACTTACAGTTCCACATGGCCGGGGAAGCCTCACAATCATGGTGGAAGGCAAGGAGGAGCAAGTCATGTCTTACATGGATGGGCCCAGGCAAAAAGAGAGCTTGTGCAGGGAAACTCCCATGTTTAAAACCATCAGATCTCTTGAGACTCATTCACTATCACGAGAACAGCACAGGAAAGACACGCCCCTGTAATTCAATCACCTCCCATCGGGCTCCTCCCATGGCACATGGGAATTGTGTGAGTTACAATTCAAGATGAGATTTGGCTGGGGACACAGCCAAACCATGTCACAAGATCGTTCAGCAAATAAAGGATGGAGCTGGAATTCAAGCACTTTTCCCCTTCACACCCCTCCCAGGGGCTCAGGGATGTCATCTTGTGGCAGAACTTGGTGTCCACCTGGTCCTAGCCAAGGTGGACAGGGAGTGTCATACCTGGATTCAGCCCAGGTGTGCTGGCCTGCAGAGCTCTGCCACCCTAAATCACACTCATTCCTATGTGTGTCCTGACCCCAGACTCTGAGATTGCCCTTCTTTAACTCTGCCTTCCAGTTCCAGAACATCAGGGGTTTGTGGACCATCTACCAGTGATCACAAGGCTCATTCTCAGTATTACGGTGTTGCAGAATTTTTAAAATATAAAGTATTAATCACTTACATCTTGAGACATACCCAGGGAGTTACATGCCGAATAAAAAATTCAAAATGAGCAAAGGCGACTACTTCAGAAAGCATTCTGACCACATCCCTCTCTTGTATAAAACAATTCCCAAGCAGGCTGTTATCACTTAAATTCCCATTTCCTAAGTTATTGGTGAGATTAAGCACATTCTCTTATGCTATTAATGATTTCCATTTCCTCCAGAGTCTGTTTGAACCCCAAGACTGTCTCCCAAAGCCCTAACAGAGTCATCTTGCATGGAGTGGGGAGATGGGAAGGAGATGTTAAGACAGGTGGGAAAAAGCATAGTTGGGGAATTGGGGGAAGGGAAAGGAGCAGAGGCAGAGGGAGATACACATGCCCATTTCCCAGCCTCTGAGCCGAGCTGCATCTCTTCTTCCAGGTGTATTCCCTCTCCTCTCCACACCCGGCTCTGTCCCCTCTCATCTCCCCCGGATTGCCCCCCATCAGGCAGGCACAGGACCCCCAGCTGAATGGGCCAGTTAAACCCTCTCTCACCCTGTTTATCAAGGGCTGCACCCCCAGGGCTATATCTGCTCTGAAGGGAGCCTTTTTCTGACTAGTCACAGGCTCTGCCCCATGGCCAGCAGCAGTTCTGGAAGCACAAGAGGGAATGCTGCAGGGGGTACTTTCATCTTCTATTTCTTTTTTTTCTTTTTTTTTTTTTTGAGATGGAGTCTAGTTCTGTTTCCCTGGCTGGAGGGCAGTGGTGTGATCTCAGCTCACTACAACCTCCACCTCCCAAGTCCAAGTGATTCTCCTGCCTCAGCCTCCCCAGTAGCTGGGATTACAGGCATGTGCCACCACGCCTGGCTAATTTTTGTATCTTTGGTAGAGACAAGGTTTCACCATGTTGGTCAGGCTGGTCTCAAACTCCTTACCTCAAGTGATCCACCTACCTTGGCCTCCCAAAACGCTGAGATTACAGGTGTGAGCCACCACACCTGGCCCATCTTCTATTCCTTTACCCAATGCCCTATACAAGGACCTGGACCCCAAATCACCTAGGGAAACCACAGGGACAGAAAAGGGGTCTCCTGACCAACACAGACTGGCTGTTCAATGCGCATGACCCCCCTGAAAGTGATTCCTGGATAAGACAAAAATGTAATCCACTTTCTCAGCTTCCAGAGGCCAGGCTAGGAGATGGCCAGCTGAGGCTGAGCAATCCAGAGGCATGTGTGGGCCCCAGCGCAGACAGATGCTGCTGTGGTTTATTTCCTATTAGACTTGTAATGTAATACACTGTGTGTAATTGGTTCATGAATCAAGAGACACACTCCCTCTACGTACTGTGGGGCTCTGCTGGAAAACTTGCTGTGTTCTCTGCCTCACTCTGGCTCCTCTCCATCCGGTCAACCTGACATTTCTGCGATGGCAAAGAAGATACTTTGCTGCAGCTCCTAAACTGGGGAATCACATATCCTGGGGTTTTTGTAAGTAGCAGTGATCAAATCATCAGATAGCCATCCTTCCTTCTCATTCCTAGAAAACAAGTCTGTTTCCAGCTGTAAGAAACTGGAGAGCCCAGGCAGCAGCCAATGGGAACAGATGCTGGTAGACTGTCTGGGGCTGTGTCACTCCCAGCCAAACTCTGCCTTCCTTCTCTACGGTACCCCCACAGCTAATCTCTGCATTCTTAAGGAAGCAGTGCAGGACAGTGCAAAATGCCGAGGTTTTGGAGACCCACCAACCCAAATTTGAACCTAGATCTGAGTGCCTAGCGAAGTGACTTCACCCCTCTCCCATGCCTCAGTTTCTTCACCTGTAAAGTGGGCATGACAATACCTTTCTCCTTGGCTTGCAGTAAAGGCTAACTAAATCTCCCAGAAGGCCTAGCACAGAGCTGGTACTCAACAAATGCTAGTCCGATGCCTCCACCTACACCCTTTGCCCCCAGCCCTGGCCCTGCCCCATCAAACTGCCGTAATCGGCTTTTCCTAATGGCAAAGAATGAATCCAGGATACACCCTGGGATGAGGCCTCTGCTTTCACTCTAAGCACACAGCTGTGAATTTACCAGGGATGCCTAATGCAGTTCTCACGTTCTAGGCATCCCTAGTAAATTCCTTCTACAGCAAAACATCAGTTTCTTCCATGGCCAAACTTAATAATGAAGGGGCCAGTCGCTCCAGTGTCCCACCCTGTTTAACACCCATGCATCTCTATCATGGCTCATCACCCCATCGGATCAGTCATCAGTGACTCTCACAGACTGTGGGACCTTAACATCCCATAATGGTGTACACAAGGAACGCAGATTCATCTCACTGGAAATGCAAATCTCACACAGATCAGTGAAAGTGACATGAGCGTATGGCTCGCGACACACACGCGATCTTCAACAAGTGAGTGGTTGAGCAGCTCTGCCCCCTCTGTGTGGTTCCAAGTCCCTGCTCCCCACTTATAGCTGCACATCTGTGAACAAGGTACTTAACTTCTCTGTGCCTCAGTTTCCTTAGAACGTGTACACCACAATATGACCTACCACGTTGAGTTGCAGTAAAAACAAACCCATGAATACATAGGAAAAGTCTGACACATAGTAAGCTCTCAAAAAATGCTAGTTATTAGTAGCTATTTAGAAGGGTCAGGCCTATAAATAATTAACAAACAGAAAAATCAATGAGGATAATGAATAAGCACCTCAAAAGAGAATAATTTCAATATCAAAGTACTACGAAAAGCCCTTAGGAAAACTTAAGAAACCTTCAAGCATTTTTGTAAGAAAAAAAAAAAAGGCCCTCTTTATAGTTATGCTATGAAAATCTAATAAGAAGTGAAGGTTGTCCTAACATACTGTTATACCATCTTGTCAGAAAAATTCTCCCCAAAAGAGAAACGTGATTCATTCTTTCTTCAATATAAAAATTAGTGCACAATTTTAATTCCAATAAGATAGTGTTAAACATAAGATACAATTAACTTACTTTCATTACATTTAGCTTTGTATTTCAGTGATGGGTGCGTATTGTCCAACAGAATGAGAGACTCATAAAGCTGGCATTAGAGATGGAGCTGATATTCCGGTGGATGACTGGAAGCTTATGAAAGAAATACATTCACACTTGAGTGGACAGAGAGGTATCCCAGGCCAGGAAAAACTGAATCGAGAGCCTTTCTTTCTTTCTTTTGATCAATAAATATTTGTTGTGCCAAATACTGTGCTAGATGCTTGGAATACAACTGTGAACAAAGAGATTTTTAAAAATCCTGACTCTCATGACCTCTAATTCAGCTGATGGGAGGGACGGAGGATAAGATCCAAACCATGGACATACTCAGAAAGTAAATTAAATAGCATGTAGAAGGGACAAGTGCTAAAAAAAATAAAAATAAAAATAAAAAAAAATAAAAAAAAAATGCAAAGAAGCCCTTGAGCTGTGCCTTAAGCCTGTAATCCCAGCACTCTGGGAAACTGAGGAGGGCGGATCACCTGAGGTCAGGAGTTCAAGACCAGCCTGGCCAATGTGGTGAAACCCTGTCTCTACTAAAAATACAAAAATGAGCCAGGTGTGGTGGCGCATGCCTGTAATCCCAGCTACTCAGGAGGCTGAGGCAGGAGAATCACTTGAACCTGGGAGGCAGAGTTTGCAGTGAGATGAGATCGCATCACTGCACTCCAGCCTGGGCAACAGAATGAGATTCCATCTCAAAAAAGAAAAAAGGAGGATCAGGGAGGCCAGAGCAGGAGCATAGTTTAGTCATAGATCTGACAATAGAGGAAGCCCGCAGGTACAGAAGAAAGGAAGACCCACATCATTGGAGCCACATAATCCAGCTGCCATCGCCTTTCAACCACCCGAGCACGAGTCCAAGAGCCATTTGCATCCTGATGGATGGGGTTGCAGATGGAAATGTCAATTGACCATAATTGGTTCATAAATGGACCCCATAACACAAGTTATCAGCTTAAGACCCCAGGGATGCTTTATTAACATTTCTAATTTATGAGTTCATTTGAGAAGTCATCAGGGACAACAATCTAATAAATCATGGGTTTAAAGGACTCCAGACAGCAGCACATGGGGCCTTCCGTGAAAAGGGTGGGAGCGCTGAACTTTTGAGATAATCATAGCAACTGTCGCCAGGGAGCCGGGCTGCTAAAGGGAGTCTGGAGTCAGTGGCGATGACAGCTGGAAGCAGATTGTCCAGGAAGGACAGCTTTTCGTGGCTGAGCTCGGAGTTTACAGAGGAAGGAACTGCTATTAATTGTGCCCCAACTTCGTGCAGGCACTTTATTTGCATGACCTTATTTAAGCTACCTCAAAACACACCTGCGTGGTAACTGCTCTCATCCTCATTTTACGGACAAGGCGACCAAGGCTCAGAGAGAGGTATTTCTTGCTCAGTTATGGCAGTTAATTGTTGAGCTGGGATTGGAACACAGGAGACACTCATTTGACCGTCCATGCAATTATCAACCACTGCACTCTGCTGGCCACCAGGCCCAATACCCCATTCCACTGAGGTGGAAACGGAGACCCAGGGGTCTACCCACACACAAGCAAGTCAATAGCAGAGCTGGGACAAGGATTCAGCATCTCGGTTTCCGTCTTCAAGTTCTTTCTGAGCTGCTTCCCTGACACTGCCATTCCCCGTCTGGAACCTTCCCCCCGGCTCCGTTCTCATCTCCTTACTCTGCTTTTTTTATTTCTTCATAACATTATTGCCTGCCGCGTTCTAGATTTTTGTTTGAGTCCCAGCATGCTCACATTAGTGAGCTGAGGGTTTGAGCTATTTCCTTTTACAGCTGTTCGTACTCCAAATGGTGAAGCAGACTTGAATTCTTATGTCAATTGGTTACACACACATCCCCAGTGGAATCAAAATAACTAACGTCCACTTGCTAAAGTTCTCCCCTTGGCTGTTGTCCCTGACCCCAGGAGTAGGGAAGAAGCATTGGTTACATCTGCCCCTCTGTGGGCTGTCTCTGGGCCCCAGGATCTATATGTCCCAGCTGACAATCCCTTTTATATTGACACATTCTTGCCAGGTTACAGGCTTTGTGGCTCACTAAGTTGCCTTTGGCCATCTCTGCTTCCGTGTACTATGTGTTCGTTATTACCTTGGCACTGAAAGAATTACCAAACCTCCTTTCTCTAGGTTTCTGGGGGACTTGCTCATTGTAATTCCCAACTATGAGCAGCAGTACAGGCTGCTGGCTGCGTATCCAATATTCATGTGTCTGCTTTTAATCAACAGGACTCCAATTTATTTAGAGCAGCAGTGTCCACAGGTGAAAGACCATATTTTTGAGCTCTGCTTTCACCTAAGCAAGGAGGGGAACCAAGGAGATGAAAGAGAAAGTTGTCAGATGGGATTCCCTCCAGAAGGGTTCTTGGCAGAGGCTGACCCAACTGAGCGATTCGTCCTTTTTCCTTTCTACCTGGAATGCAAACCTGATGTCAGGAGCTCGAGCAGCTATTTTGGACTATGAGGCAACCATGAAGCTGGAAGCTGACGCTGAAGTAAACAGACCTTTATGACAGTGAATCTGCCACTCCAGCCCTGGCCTGACAATAGTGGGACTCCGTTTACATGACAAAAACTAAATTCCTATTTTTAAGACATTTATTTCTATATTCTGTGACATGCAGCAAAACATAATGCAAACAAATATGCTGACACATGTGTTTTCATTCAGCAGGCCCTCACTGAGCACTGTGTCAGGTGCAGGGTAGAAAAGACGAGTAAGCCATGTGCTTTCAAGGGTTTTGTGGTACAGGGGGATTCCACAAGTAAACAGCACACTAGCTTATGGAAACCATAACAGCAGAAAGTTGAGAGAGCTGAGGGATACAGAGGAGTGGCATTACACAGAAGAGGGAAGCCGACCCAGCCAGGAAGGGCAGAAAAATTCACCCAGGCGATATATCGCCTGTCCCAGGACAAAGAGTCACTCAGGTAGACTTGGGGCAGAGAAATCAACAGGGACAGAGAGTGGATAGTGACAAGTTTGTTTGCCAGGCTGAAAGGCTTGGGTTCTCTTTGTCCACACTCGAATACACTTACACACACATACCACAAACACACAGGTACGCGTATCAGAGGCGACTTCTTCTTTGAGTCAGCTGAAGTCCCTCAGCATTCAGAAGTCTGGGTTTCGAACTTGCCCACGGATCAGAGATTCTGTGTTTACGTTTTATCCAGGACTCCTGTCTGATGGGGCAGGAGCATGCTGCCTCCACTACAGCTAAAGCCTTTTGTTACCGCCGTGTGCCTGGATCATGGTCTGGCAGGAAAGCACTCGCTAGGCAGGCAGGAAACCTGGGTCCCAGGCCCATCGATACCCTGTTTAGGGTGATGAACGGATTGCTCTGTTCTTCTGTTAGTATTCATTTGCACCTCTGCCTCATCTTGAAAAAGGCTTGAGGAGGTTGATTTGAATGCATGTGACCCAGCCCATTTTTTAAAAGGAAGGAATACAGGTATTGATCGACTTGCGACCTATGCAACTTAACGACCATTCGACTTTACGACCACAATCGTTAGTCACGACTGCTCCGCGTCTGGCAGCGCAAACATTGCCCAGCTGGGCGTACGACAGTGCGGACCAGCTTCCGGCAGCACTACCATCTCCGCGTGCACCACTTCAACTGTACCTATAGCCTACTCAACTTACAACCAAATCGTGTTACGACCGGCCCGCAGTCCCAACCGTGGTCGTAAGTCGAGCACTAGCTGTAAGGAAAGAAACCAGGGTGAGGAAAAGGAAGGGGGAGACAGCAAGATGCCCCAGCACATTCTAAGATTCAGGAAGCCAGATGAATTGGTATTTATTTATTTTTTGAGACTCAGTCTCGCTCTGTTGCCCAGGCTGGACTACAGTGGCACAGCCTCGGCCCACTGCAACCTCTGTCTCCTGGGTTCAAATGAATCTTGTGCCTCGGCCTCCTGAGTAGCTGGGATTGTAGGTGCATGCCACCTTGCCCTGATAATTTTTGTATTTTTTAAAGTAGACATGGGGTTTCACCATGTTGGCCAGTCTGGTCTCAAACTCCTGTTCTCAAGCAATCTACCCACCTAGGCCTCCCAAAATGCTGGGATTACAGATGTGAGCCACCATGCCCGGCCAGCCAGGTGGATTTTTCAGCTTAGTTTCTGGCTGCCACAGGGGTGAAGGGAACAGTAACACAGCCACCTCCAAGCAGTCAGGATGACAGTGATTCTAAAAGACAAAATGGCCTAGTTGCTCTTGGAAGTGGGCTTTCCCTGGCAGGGTAGTCTGAGGAGAATTTAACCATGGACGCTCATAAAAGAAACATCATGTGAGTCTCCTCAAGATCTTATTCACCTTCTAAAAGGAATTCTGGGGAGTGCATTTCTCTCCATCTAATTAGAGATACCATGTGGAGAACAAACAGTTTGAAGTCACAGTCTGTGGCAAGGACCAGCCTGTCACACAGACATTCCATGTTACCAGCCAATGGAGGATCCAAGTGTGTTAATCAATTAATGGACTGACCTCTGCACAAAGAGAGGCCGAAGGAATACCTATGGAGATGCCAGTGAGAATACCTGTGTGAATACCCATGGGGATAGCAGTGAGAATACCTGTGTGAATACCCATGGAGATAGCAGTGAGAATACCTGTGTGAATACCCATGGAGATAGCAGTGAGAATACCTGTGTGAATACCCATGGGGATACCAGTGAGAAAGCCTTTAAGAATACCCGTGGGGATACCAGTGAGAATTCCTGTGGGGATACTTGTGGGAATGCCTGCAGAAATATCTTTGGAAATACGTATGGCAATACCTGTGGAAATATCAGTAGGAATACCTGTGGAAATAGCTGTGGGAAGGCCTGTGAGAATACCTATGAGAACACCTGTGTGATTACCAGTGAGAATACCTGTGAGGACACCTGTGAGAATAGTTGTGAAAATGCCTGTGAGAATGTCTGTGGGGATACCTATGAGAATACCTGTGGCAATACCTGTGAGAATGCCTGTGGGATACCAGTGAGAATGCCTGTGACAATACCTGTGAGAATACCTGCGGGATACCAGTGAGAATACCTGTGAGATACCAGTGAGAATACCTGTGGGATACCAGTGAGAATGTCTGTGATAATACCTGTGTGAAAAGCTGTGAGAATCCCTGTGGGGATCCCAGTGAGTGCCGGTGGCAATACCTGTGAGAACGCCTGTGGAAATGCCTGTGGGATGCCTGTGGGGATAGTAGTGAGAATACCTGTGTGAATACCTGTGAGAATGCCTGTGGGGATAGTAGTGAGAATGCCTGTGTGAATATCTGTGTGAATACTGAATACCTGTGTGAATACCTGTGAGAACGCCTGTGGGATACCAGTGAGAATGCCTGTGTGAATACCTGTGAGAATACCTGTGTGAATACCTGTGAGAATGCCTGTAGGATACCAGTGAGAATGCCTGTGGGGATAGTAGTGAGAATGCCTGTGTGAATACCTGTGTGAATATCTGTGTGAATACCCGTGTGAATACCTGTGAGAATGCCTGTGGAATACCAGTGAGAATGCCTGTGGGGATAGTAGTGAGAATGCCTGTGTGAATACCTGTGAGAATACCTGTGTGAATACCTGTGAGAATACCTGTGAGAATGCCTGTGACAATACCTGTGAGAATACCTGTGGGATAAATACCTGTGTGAAAAGCTGTGAGAATGTCTGTGGGGATCCCAGTGAGTGCCAGTGGCAATACCTGTGAGAACGCCTGTGGCAATACCTGTGGGATGCCTGTGGAAAGCTGTTTTCGTAGAGAAAAAACTATGGATCTGCTCCCACACAAGAAACAACGTCCTAGCCCATCAAGCTAAGCCATCATCATTTTAGTTTAAATGTTTGTCAAAGTACATTTTACTAATCTCCCAAGAAGGGCTTAGAAAATTCCTAATACTGCACCCATAAGATGCCTAATGTTAAGCAAATATAACCTCCTGGTGAGTCCCTGAATGGCTTAGTGGGAAAATGGAGCCCTAAGTGTCTAAATGAGTGAATGCAATTCACAGGTTGTTGAATAAAAGCCAACTCAATGTTGGAGGACATCTGCCAAAAATGACAATTGGGGGGTGGGAGAAGGTCATCCTGAGCCATTTTTTTCTGACAGTAATGAGGCTATTCCTGGTTCATGACAATAAAACCATGTCATCTGCATAGAAAAGACTTGTAACTTGCTGTTCCCCATAGCAAAGAGTAATGCATTCCGCTCATCCAAAAATCTTTCAAGTCATAAAATACTCATTCAAGGAAGCAGGGACCAAAGTACATTGCTCTTGTGCTGTGGTTGGAATTGCTATCTGGCTCACCAGGACACGGGTTCTGCCGACCTGGCCCTCATGCTGTGTAGAGGTACAAGTTCTATATAAGCACCTGTGGCAGGTGGGGATTCATATTGAGCTCCTGTAGTTTAGCCCATCATTGGTTTCTCTCCACATAATTAGTTTCTCTCCACCAAGTCAAAGGCCAAAATCAGTCATTGCTGTTGTAATTCTTACATCGCGCCTGACAAATTTTTGCACAAGTGGTATAAAAAAGTCAATAGTGTGGGGTAAATGTGTTGAAAAACCCCGGGGTTCCTCATACAAAATATAAGCTTGAGAAACCCAACTTGCAATTCATAAGGGGGAAGTTGGCAGATAGTTTAGTTAGAATGTGAAATAAACCAATGGGTCTATCATTTGGAGAGAAACAGAAGGTGGTGCTTTTACAAAGAAGGATAATCTACCCTTTCGATCCATCCAGACAAGAGGCACGTATGGAGTTAAGGAGAGGAAAACACTTGGCCGTTGTACACTTGAAATATGGCAAATCCAAAGTGAGATGTGCTGTAAGTGTAAAATACACAGGAGTTCAAAGTAATACAAAGAAAGAATGCAAAACAACCCACTCATAATGACGTTATCATCTCATTATCATAATTTTATGTTCATCACATGTTGAGGTGATAATGTTTGAATATTTGGGGTAAATAGAAATCTATATATTATTAAAATTAATGCCATCTTTTTTTACTGTTTTTATTATGACCTCCAGAGAATTTGAAATTACTTTCATGCATCATGATAGCCACTTTCAAGATGACCCCCAGTGATGCCTTCCTCCTGCTCTCCGCAGCTTTGAGTAGTGCCCTCCCACACCGTTTCAGAGGTAGTAGGGCTGGTCTGCATGACCAATGGAATACTTCCTAAGTGATGACATGGGTGATGGTTCATTGTATGTGTCAGCTCGACTGGGCTAAGGAATACCCAGAAAACTGATAAAACATTTCTGAGGATGTCTTTGAGGGTGTTTCCAGAAGAAGCATTTTAATCAGTACACTGAGTAAAGAAGATGGCCTTTACCAATGAGGACAGGCATCATCCAATTCACTGAGTGCCCAAATAGAGCGAAAAGATAAAGAAATGGCAAACTCTCTCTCTCTCTCTCTCTCTCTCTCTCTCTCTCTCTCTCTCTCTCTCTCTCTCTCTCTCTCCCTTGCTCCCTCTCTCCCTCCTTAAGCTGGAACATCCATATTCTCCTGCCCTTCTCTGGATACCGAAGCTCCTGGTTCTTGAGTCTTCAGATTCTCAGACTCACCCCAGTACCCTACCCACCATTCCCATCCCCAGCCAGTTCTCAGGCTTCAGCCTCAAACCTGGACTGAATTATTCTGCTGCCAGCTCTCCTGATTCTCCAGCTTACAGACGGCAGAAATCATGGGACTTCTTGGCCTCCCTAATCACATGAGTAAATTTCCATAATAAGTCTCCCCTTTTATACCTGTCTTACTGGTTCTGTTCCTCCAGGGAACCTTAACTAATACAGGATGTCACTCCAAGATGAGACTACAAAAGACTGCAACTGCTGTCCTCCATCAGTCCTTTCTCTGGGTCTCTCATCTTGCCACCGCGAGTCTAAGCCAAGAGATTAAACACGAACCCTACATGTCAACTGTCCCATCTAGGACTTACCTGAAGAAACAGCAATTTCTTGCAAATCAAAACCACATTGAGATACCACCTCATGCCAGTTAGAATGGTGATCATTAAAAAAATCAGGAGCCAACAGATGCTGGAGAGGATGTGGAGAAATAGGAACTCTTTTACACTGTTGGTGGGAGTGTAAATTAATTCAACCATTGTGGAAGACAGTATGGCAATTCTTCAAGGATCTAGAAATAGAAATACCATTTGACCCAGCAATCCCATTATTGGGTACATACCCATAGGATTATAAATCATTCTATTATAAAGACACATGCACATGTATGTTTACTGCGGCACTGTTCACAATAGCAAAGACTTGGAACCAACCCAAATGCCCATCGGTGATAGACTGGATAAAGAAAATGTGGCACAAATACACAATGGAATACTATGCAGCCATAAAAAAGGATGAGTTCATGTCCTTTGTAGGGACATGGATTAAACAGGAAACCATCATTCTCCACAAACTGACACAAGAACAGAAAACCAAACACCACATGTTCTCACTCATAAGTGGGCATTGAACAATGAGAACACATGGACACAGGGAGGGGAACATCACACAACAGGGCCTGGGAGGTGGGGGGCTAGGGAAGGAATATCAGTGGGTGGGGGGATTGGAGAGGGATAGCATTAGAAGAAATATCTAATGTAGATGACGGGGTGATGGATGCAGCAAAGTACCACCGTGGCACGTGTATGCCATGTAACAAACCTCCACGATCTGCACATATACCCCAGAACGTAAAAAATAAATAAATAAATTTAAAAATAATAATAATAAATTTTTAAAAAAAGAAACAGCAGTTTTTTCCAACTCTAGAGAAGAAAAACTTGCCACATGGGACTTACCCAGAGCCAATGCACACATCTCAGTAAGGTACTTACCAGGGGACTTCCAGCAGTACTGCAATGCTAGCGTTCATAACCTTGAGTCACATCCTTGAAAATGAATCCCCAACGAGATGCAGTGTGACTATATGGCCAGATTTAAGTTTTATACTGATTATTATGTCACCTCTAAACTCCTCTTCACACAGCTAACAGTGGCCACAGTTTAATAATTGTTTTACTTCTTTGTTCATTTGTTTTGGATTTTTTTTCTGGCATTATTTATCAAACCAAGAATTATAAGGACAAAATTCACATTTACCCAAAGCAAAATGAACTAAAAGCCAGTTTTAATTTGCTGACAACCCCGTCAACAGTGGTGAGTATGCCCAAGGTGTCTCTCAGCATTTTAAGAGATTCTCAAAAAAGCAATTTCCAGCAATTTGCAAGTTCCGTTCCCCTTTTCTCAAAAGCTCCATCTTTTGAGATGCAACCATAAATTAATAGTCTTAACCATGGCAATACCAAGGGTTAAGATGGGAGGGATATTATCACTTTGTCTCTGGCTGAAAATCACCCTCCTAAATTTAGTAATAAATAAGAGAGGCTAACTGCAATACAATTTACAACACTGACTCCTTCAAATTACTTACCATAATTTGTAACTATTTTATCACTTCTCTATTTGTTTGTCATTAGTGTCCTCTCTGATCTATGACCACATGAAAGCAGGAGCCATGTTGGTCTTGTTCAATATATCTCTCCTACTTAGTCTAGTGTCTGACACATAGTAAGCACCAAATGTTTGCTGAATGAAGGATCGAGTGGAAATTTTCCCCAGATTCATGCCGTGTACTAACGCTTCGTGCTTTATAAATCCATTGGTGAAGGTTTGTCTGCTCAGCTTGACACATCTGTTCATAAGGAGATGATCTATGGGAAATTGGTTCTACTCCAGAGCAGTTCAAGTCCCTGAAAATCCTACACCAACCCTGATTTTCTGTTCTTCAGACATTATGACTAACCTGAAATATGTGACATAAATGGAGGCTTTTAACCATCATACACAACTCAAATTCCAAGCTGATTGAACATAACCGCCCAGAGGGATGTGAGTCCACTTTGAATCAAGTCCAGACTCTCTGGTTACTAAACCCTGAAAGGGTTTTGTTCTACGTTCTATGTTGTGCTCTGAGCATTGCAGCTCTCTCTAGGATCTGCCCATCCTGGAGGGAGGAAACAAATCTCACTCCCAAGCAAAAAGGTTTAGAACTCAGCAGGCTATGAGAGGGCTCCAGATGTTCTCAACGAAATCTGGGGTGAAAAACAATCCATCAAACGTGAGCTCAGAATGGCAGGTTAAGGTCTCTTGGTTTCCCTGGGAAGCCATGTCAAGTGCGGGTCTCAAGGGCAAATAAATAATACAAGGACTAAGGGTCCACTGAGAACTCCTGATCCTCTCACCAGATCATCCCCAGGATAGGCTATCTTCCTTTCATTGCCCCTGATCCCTCAGCATATATGACCTAGCCCACAGGACAAAAGCCCTCTTCTACTCAGGAAGCCAGTATCACGTAGTCTCAGATACACACAGAGGGTTAGTCCCTGGAAAAAATGTTCTAGAGAGAAATAGCAGAGAGTAGGGCCCTATAGGTCTCAAATCTCTCGACAACCAACCCACTGAGATCTTCACACAGATGCTTCTTTGAAAGCTTTTTCTTTAAACTTAGGATGGAAAAATAATTCAGAAAAGAAGTGTGGGATGATAGAAAGAGCTTGGGATTGGGCGACAGAAAGATTGGGTTAAACCTGGGACTCTGTCTCCTGCTAGGAAATAATGGAGAGACTTTGAGTGGGTCACTTGCCTCACTAGGCTTCTAGCTCCTGCTTCCAACAAAAGCTAGGAGGGCCAAATGCCATCATATGGTGAGCTTAGGACATGGTCCAGATGTAAACAAATGTGAAGGCATGCTGTAGGATAAACTGAGACAGGAGGAACTCAAGGAGGGGTGGCACTCAAGAGGGGCTTTTCCTTCCTTCTCTTCTTCCTTTCTACCTTCTCCTGTGAACTACAGGAAGGTAATTAGTCCATGTCTCCCATTGCTCAGGAAGTGCTAATGCCCCATACATGAAGTCACATGCTTTTTCTAGCACCAAATTCTGACAAGAAAACTCATTTTGTCTGTCACACATACCTTGAAGCAGATACCAATGGTCACACACCCCCAAACAGCAATTACCTGTCTTCTTCCTGGCTGACAAACCCCAGTTTTTCCCAGGAACTGAGCTCCAGAGGTAGTAAGGGAAGCTGTCCCACTGTGTAATCCCAGGGAGCAAATGCTGAGTAATTCAACTTGTCATTGTATTTGCATTGCATCTGCCAGCAACTGGTTTAAGTGGAGACACGTGACACGATCCTGGACAATGATAAATAAAGGGAATTTTCTGGTTGCAAAGAAATGCTTATACACTGCTAATGGGAATGTAAATTAGTTCAGCCATTGTGGAGAGCAGTTTGGAGATTTCCCAGAAAACTTAAAACAGAAGTAATATTAAATCCAGCAATCCTATTATTGGGTATATATCCAAAGGAATGTAAATCATTCTACCATGAAGAAACATGCACACATATGTTCATCACGGCACTATTAACAATAGCAGCATCATGGACTCTACCTAAATGTCCATCAACAGTAAACTGAATAAAGAAAATATGGTGCATACACACCATGAAATACTATGCAGCCATAAAAAAGGAAGAAGATCATGGCCTTTTTCAGCAGCATGGATAGAGCTAGAGGCCACAATCCTAAGCAAAGTAACACAGGAACAGAAAATCTAGTGCCTCATGTTCTCACTTACAAGTGGGAGCTAAACATCGAGCACACGTGGACACAAAGAAGGGAACAACAGACACCACAGCTTGCTTGAGGGTGGAGGGTGGGAGGAGGGAGAGGATGGAAAATTACCTATTGGGTACTATGCTTATCACCTGGGTGACAAAATAATCTGAACACCAAGCCCCATGACACACAATTTATTAATTTATTAATCAATCACAAACCTGCACATGTACCCCCAAACCTAAAATAAAATTTTTAAAAATTAAAAATAAATTAAAAGAATGAAAAAAGGCAAGCCTTATTCTCCCACCTCTGAATAGGTTCGTGTGAGGCCTGGACCCACAGCAACCATCTACCAGCCACGCCAGACACTCCTAAAGATAAAACCAGTGCGATGGGTGCAGCACTACTCACAATAGCTAAGATCTGCAAGCAACCGGGTATCCATCAATGGATGATAAACAAAGAAAATGTGGTATATATACACGCGGAATACTACTCAGCCTTGAAAAAGAAGAAAATCGAGTAGGACAACAACACTCAATAGAATTTATTGCATATTTCAAAATAGCTAGAAAAAAAGATTTAGAATGTTTTTGGTACAAAGAAATGATAAATGTTTGAGGTGATGTATATTCCAATTACCCTGATTTTATTATTATGCACTGTATGCACGTATCAAAATATCACAGGCATGCCATAAATACATACTATTTATGTATCCATACAAATTAATTAACTAATTAAAATTCACATTTTTAAAATAGGAAATTCTATCATTTGCAACAACAAGGATGAACCCGGATGACGTTATGTCAAGTGAAATAAGTCAAGCATAAAATGACAAATATCTCATGATCTCACTTATATGTAGAATCTAAGAAAATCAGTCTCATAGAAGGAAAGTGAAGGATGGTGACTGCCAGGATCTGGAGGTGTGGCTGGAGGGGGGACTGGAGAGATGTTGGTCAAAAGACATAAAATTTCAGTTAGACAGGAGGAATAATTTCAAGAGCTCTGCTGTACCATATGGCGAATATAGTTAATAACGACATGTTGTATTCTTAAAAATTGCTGGCTGGGCATGGTGGCTCATGTCTATAATCCCAGCACTTTGGGAGGCTGAGGTGGGCAGATTGCCTGAGGCCAAGAGTTCAAGACCAGCCTGACCAACATGGAGGAACCCCATCTCTACTAAAAATACAAAATTAGCCACACATGGTGGCACACGCCTGTAATTGCAGCAACTTGGGAGGCTGAGGTAGGAGAATCGCTTGAATCAGGGAGGCAGAGGTTGCAGCGAGCCGAGATCGCACCACTGCACTCCAGCCTGGGCAAAAAGAGCAAAATTCCACCTCAAAAAAGAAATTGCTAAGAGTAAATTTTAAGTGTTCTCACTTACAAAAAAAAAACAAAAAACGATAACTATGTGTGGTAATGCATATGTTAAGTAGCTTGATTTGACCACTCCACAATCTCACGCTATCATATTTTACATGATAGATGCAATTTTTACTTGTCATTTAAAATAAATAAATGTTTTAAAATAAGAAAATGAAAATAGGATATGTTAAACCAATGTACTGGGGATGGCAGAGAAGAAAGATGGAAGTACCTGGTTCTTGACATTGTTATCACACCTAAACTAAGCCACCCCACATCCTCTTACCTACACACATGATTGTGTGAATTAACAAACCTGCATTGTTTAAGCTCGTTCAAGTTGGATATTCGATCACTTCCAGCCAAGATCATTGTGATGCACACTTCCTCCCAGACTCCAACACACACAGCCTATAACTTGCCTCCACTTTACTTAGGTTCCCCATGCTTCCTTAACTTGCAGTTTGGTTGATGGTACAGCCATCACCCACAGAAATACCCATGACTCTGTTTTTCTGAGACAGGGTTTTGCTGTTGTTCTCTTGTTGCCCAGGCTGGAGTGCAATGGCGCAATCTCAGCTCACCACAACCTCTGCCTCCCACGTTCAAGTGAGTCTCCTGTCTCAGCCTCCCAAGTAGCTGGGATTACAGGCATGCACTACCACACCTGGCTAATTTTGTATTTTTAGTAGAGGGGGGATTTTTCCATGTTGGTCAGGCTGGTCTCAAACTCCCGACCTTAGGTGATCCACCCACCTCGGCCTCCCAAAGTGCTGGGATTACAAGCGTGAGCCACCGCGCCTTGCCTCTCATGACTTTTTTACTGCCTGTGGGAAACAATTCATATCTGGAAAAATCTAAGTGTATTGCCTCACCTGGCCTCTCTCTAGCTTCTTATTTTGTTTTGTTTTACGTCTAACATTGTCATTGCAAAAGTAAATTGAAGTGGAGAATACCTTAGCAGACAAAGCCAGTTAGGCCTCCTAAGTGACCTTATCATTGCTTGATTTACAAACACAAGCAAAACTTAAGCTATTTCTTGTGAATGCCTATATTAACGAAAAACAGAACTGCAATTCAACCAAAAAGAAGCCGCCAACAAACTTACATAACTAGGGACTTTTCAGCGGAATAGATGAAATAAGGCAACTTTATAAATGTAACAATCAAATATTTTCCTTGTATCACATCTGCATCTCTCTATAAAAACCTTTGTCTTCAACAGATCTTTTGAACCACTTCTGCTTTGGAGCTGCCTGATTCATGCATTGCCATTTGCTCAAATAAACACTTTAAAATTGTATTGTGCCTCAGTTTATTTTTCAACATCACAAATGGAAATCGCATTGGGCATTTTTGTGCTATCAAATTATCTGTTTATTATCTATTTTCAATGTAAGTTCTATGAGAATACAGACCTTGCCTCTTTTGATCACAACTGTCTCCTCAGCATAAAGGTCATGGTCTGGCACAGCAGAGTGGATGCTTCAAAATTATTTTATGAATGCATAAATGATTAGATGGCCGCAATCTACCTTTCCTACATGTTCTTCCTAAATACCTCCTCATAAGATGAAACCCCTCTCTCATCCATGAAACTACTAACAGTGCATCATTATATTAGTCTGTTCTCACATTGCTATAAGGAACTACCTGAGACTGGTAATTTATGAAGAAAAGAGGTTTAATTGACTCACAGTTCCACAGGCTGTATGGGAAGCATGGCTGGGGAGGCCTCAGGAAACTTACAATCATGGCAGAGGGCAAAGGTGAAGCAGGCACATCTTCATATTGCACAGCAGGAGAGAGAGAGAGAAGGGGAAGGAGATTTACACCAACAGATCTCATGAGAACTCTATCACAATACTAGGGGGATGGTGCTAAACCATTAGAAAATACCCCATGATCTAATCACCTCCCACCAGCCCCCACCACCAACATTGGGAATTACAATTCAACATGAGATTTGAACGGGGACACAGACCCAAACCATATCAACCACACATGCCTCAATGTGTCCCACTGCAAGTCTTTGTGCCTACAGTTATCACATGACCTACTCATTCTTTGATGCCCAACTCGAATTCTGCTTCTGAGGGTCATTGGGGGACACTAGAAAGATCAAGGTAATTGACTCAGCTTGGAATCCAGCTGTGCCACTACATAGCTGTGGGATCCTCAGCACATTACTTAAAGCCTCCGAAGCTTTGTTGCTTCACTGTAAAACAGGGCTAAGCTATCTACCTGAGCAGAGTTTATTTGCTTGTGAGTTTTACAGCAGATTCAACGAGACAATTCAGAAAAGGGACCCTCTCCTTCCTCGTTGATCCAACAGCCACACAAGAGTCAGAAGTCTCCAACTTCTCTGACCATCCAACAAGATTCCATCATTGACCATTGATACATCCTGCCTTGTGCCATTGTATGTCTGCAGCCATGTCCCCCTTCCTCCCACCCCACACCACCCCACCCCAGAATGTAAGTCCCTCAGGGCAGGGGCTATATTTCCTTCATCTACATCTCCAGAGTGTTTGGCACATAGCAGATGCTCAAGAAATATTCGTGGAATGAGCATACAGGTGAGTGATAAAAGAACTGAAGTCAGGAACATCAGGGTTATGGCTAAATATGGGAGACAGGAGAGCAAGTGTCCAAGTCCACACAACAGAAGTGTGTTCTCTCTTTTTTTTTTTTTTT
>NW_016107632.1:1741343-1780842 GCF_001604975.1 Cebus imitator
CCTGGGGATCACCCACAGGGGCTGCAGAACTGCAAGGGTTGCCACAGGTTTCTTCCTCTGCTATCCTCGTCCCAAATGGGTATCTGCCAGAGCTATACCTGAGCTCTGGTTGGCCTAAGCTCCCCTTTATGAGGTGTCTCTTTGGGTATTAGAGGGTCGGGGAGCTGCTTGAGGAGACAGCCTGTCCCTAATAGGAGCTCAAGTGCTGTGCTGGGAGCTCTGCTGTTCTGTGCAGAGCTGCTGGGCAGGTACCTTTAAGTCTGCTGCAGCTGAACTCATAACCACCTCTTTTCCCAGGTGCTGTCCTAGGAAGGTTGGCTTTATTTATAAGTCCCTGTTGTGCTGCTGCCTTTGTTACAGATGCCCTGGCCCACACAGAGTAGTCTAGTCTCAGTCTGCCAGCAGAGGCATTGCTGAGCTGCTGCAGGCTCTGCCCTGCACTGTGTGAGCTGCCTAGGTACTGGTGGACTGCCTCGGTAGTGGGGGACACCCTTCCCCCCACTGAGCTGGATGGTCCTGGGTCCATCTGCGCTTGCTGTGAAACTCTCAATCCAGAGCATTTCAGATTGCTTGTTCTGTGAGGGTGGTACCCCCCAAGCCAGCTCCCTGTCTTAGCCCCCTCCCTTTCAGTTAAATGGGCAGTTCTGTCTCCCAGGCGTTCAGGGCGCTGGCCAAAAAGGCAGCCCAGACTTGTGTGAGTTTCTGTGTGCCTACGCAGTGCCAGCTGAAACAGTCACACTGAAAACTTGTGGCGCTTTTCAGCCTGGGAATCTCCTAGTCTGTGGGCAGTGAAAACTTGTTTGGAAATGCGGTGAGCACTTACCCTCTACGCTGTTCTCGCTGGGAACTGCCCTCTGGAACGGTTCCTATTTGGCCATCTTGGATCTTCTCCCCCGAGAAGGGTGTTCTCTTAACCTGTCCAGGGGCCAGTCACACCTTGGAAAGAGGCAAAATGAAATCAAACAAGGTGCTGAAAACAACAAGTGTAACTCTGGCAGCTTCTCTCTCTGCTGCTCAATTTTTCACCTGTGAAAGGAGAGGGCCGAGCCAGATGGTCTCTGGGGATTGTAGCAAGGTGGGAGGGGTGTGAGATGCAGAGCCAGACTTACCTGGTTTGAATCTTGCTGCTTCTAATGGCTAGCTATATAACCTTACACCCATCACTCCACTTCTCTGGGCATGTCTCCTCAGCTGTGAAACAGCATTAATGACACCTAATTGATAAGGCCGTTGAGTGGATTAAGTGAGATGGTGAGCACACAGCTGCAGGCACGAAGCCCAGCACACAGAAGGGGCTCCATCACTTCTCTCTTTTTGCCTCTGCCACTTCCACCCCCAAAGATCCTGTCCTTGCCCTTGACCAACCATCTCAAGTACGCATCAGAGTTTCCTCTGCCTTGAGTGGAAGGAACCTCATCCTTCCATCCAACAGCCCCTTCCATGGACTAATGATGGGCCTGAGGGAACTCTGGCCTCTTCACTGCAAAGGTCGCTAAACTGGTTCATTTTCCTCCTAGCACAGGAAAACTCCCCTGTCCAGCCCTAGGAGAGGGACAGTTCTAAGCAGGATCATGTGACTCACTCTGACCACAGAATGTGAGAAGTTTTATCAACCAATTCCACTTCTGACTCATCAAAATTCCTCCTCTGAACAGAACCAAACATCGCATGTTCTCACTCACAGGTGGGAGTTGAACAATGAGAACACATGGACACAGGGAGGGAAACAACATACACTGGGGCCAGATGTGGGGTTAGAGTCTAGAGGAGGGAGACCATTAGGACAAAAGCCTAATGCATGCAGGACTTAAAACCCAGATGACGGGGTGATAGGTGCAGCAAACCACCAGGGCACCTGTATACCTATGTCACAAACCTGCACGTTCTGCACATGTATCTCAGAACTTAAAGTAAAATTAAAAAAAAAAAAAAATCCTCCTTTGCCTTCTCCCTTTCCCCAGAAAGCTTGGAGCCTATACTTGGAGGATGGTGGCATGACAGTATGAAAGGAATCTGGGTCCCTAAATGACTGCATTAGAACGTGATATGGGTAAGCTATTCTGCTCCTGAGACTATGGGGTTTACTTGTTACTGCAGCTGAACCTAGTCCCCGCTAACTAAATCAGACAGCCTGACACTTCCAAAGGGCACAGCTCCTAAAACGGGGCATCTTTACCTATTCCCTGTCTCAGGGTAAGTTCCTCCCTCTCCTGACTCTCTCTTCTCAGGGAGTGGAGGCCAGCTTTTCCTACCCCCACCTCCCGCCCCTGCCCTCTATAAGAAGATCTGGATTCTAACATCCAAATTCACATCCATAATCTCTGCCAAGGTTTCCATCCCTCTTGTGCACATTGGCTCCTTGTGGCCAGGATGGCATCGTGGAGCTCCCCAGGGGAGTTCTGCGATTGGGCCTGCCATCCCAACCTCTGCACCTACTTGGTCTGGACCTCAGTTTCCCCACATCAAAAAGCCCTGGAAGCCTTCACCTGATCTGATATTTGCAAGCCACAGGAAGCATATCTGAGAGTAAATGAATGCCTGAGACTGACAGCCAGCAGACTGCACCTCAGCCCAGCCTCCCTGACACATGACCACAGCCTCTCCTGGCTGAGTAAACATGTTTTATTGGGCCTGGGTACACTTCCCGGCCATTCTGCTCCCACCTCCCTTCTCCTGCTCTGGCCAGTTCCCCAGCACAGCCGCTCCCCGGGGCCTCCAATACCTGTCCTTCAGATCCCCACTGTCTCCTGACACGTTTCTACCCTGACACCTGCATCCCCAGCCTTAAGGGGCGTGGAGAGTTTCTTCTCTTATCAGCTTGTTTTACTGCCCCCTCCTCCTTGGTTACACAGTAATTTGGAGCAAAATTCCTGGCAAGCATAGATCAACAACTGTCAGCTCCCAGCCAGAGAGAAAGGGCCCCTTCAGTGCTGTCTCAGGAGACTGGGAGAAGAAGCAGAAAGGACCCCACAAGGAAGGGAGAGGCGCCCGTGGAAAGAGGGTTTCACATGCGAAGTGAGGTCAGGGAAACGAGAACAGAAAAAACCAGGGCCAGCCCAGAGACAGCTGAGAAGAATCAGACTCACAGCTCAGCCCAGCCCTGGCACAGAGAAAAGACAGGCCTGGCAGCACCCAGAGACCCTCTTTCCTCAGCCTCCACCGGCAGGACAGCAGAAGCACTGATGCTCTGGAAGGTATGTTCTGGAGTCTGGAACAGCAGAATTTAAGGAAGTAAAGATGAGTGTCTGGGAAAAACCCTCAAGCTGCAGTGTGGCCCATGACTGAGTTGGCCACCTGAGGCCAAGGGTGGCACTCCAGCCTCCCAGAGGCTGGCTAGAGCCACAGAAAGGGCCAGAAGCCAGAGAAAGGCCAAAGGTGGACACCCTGCCTCCATATCTCCTCTGGAAACTGACCTCCTCTTTCCTACGCCTTATTGTCTCTCCCTCTTCTCTTTGTTCACCTCTGGGCGGTGACCTCAGGGATCCTGGCCTAAGCTGGTGATTGTGCAGGCAACTGCGTCCGCAAAGACTGTTCTCCGGAAGATTGAACCCCAATTCAGCCATGGTGACTCCTTTGACATCAAACTGGTGAGGGCTGTGAGCCGGAAGCACAGGATACCCTTCCTTCCAGCTCCTCGGTTGTGATCTGCCCATGGAAGTCCCTGTGGACACGAAATCCTGCTGGGATCATCTAACTGGAGGCTCTCTGTTCTTCACCTGCACATGCCCTCTTGAACCCAGGAGGTTCAGGGGAGGAAGTACACCACCCTCCACTGGCACCCCCCTTGGCCTACACAGAGTCACCCCTGAGCCTTTCAATGTGTGCTGAGGTGGGCCCTGCTCTCTACAGGGGTATGGAAAGGAATAGCTTGGGGTGCTGTGAGGCCCCCAAGAAGCTGGGCCTGTCCTTCTCCATCGAGGCGATCCTAAAGAGGCCTTCCAGGAGGAGTGATATAGACAGGCCAGAAGGGGCAGGTGGAGAGGGCCCCGGGGAAGCTGCAGCCTCAGGCTCCAGCCTAGAAAAGCCCCAACAGGACCAGCCCCAAGGTAAGTGTCTTCTGATCACTTCTTTCTGTTTCCTGGGCTTCAGACCCAGCTGGGGACAGGCAGAGAAAAAGCTTCTCCGTCTATATCAACTGAATAGAGGACTCTAAAATTCAGAGCAAGACCAGGCTCTGGGCTGGTTGCCTGATAGAACTTTCAACCTTTGGTTTTTCAGCTGCAGACACCAAGGCTCAGTTAGTTGCAGAATTCAGGGACCTGGGGCTTTTCCCTGTCACCAGGTCCCAGCTAAGAATGCTAGTTATCATTTATTCAGCATTGACCATGCGATAGACATTCTAATTTCAGTAGAAAAGCATGATTATCATAACTGGACAGATAAGAAAATTCTGTGAAAGAGAAGTGGAAAATGTTCCCAAGTTACATAGCAGGTAAACAGAAGCCCTGTCATCAGGACCTGGCTCTGACTCCCCTAAATCCCTGCTGGGCCCAGCACAATCTCCTCCTCTTAAGCCGAGTTCTGCCTGCACAACTTCCAGGGGCTGAAGCTTTAGCTTGAGAAAGGCCTGTCCACCCTGATCACCTTCCTTGAGCCTGTGGCCGCCCCAAGCCATGTCCCCAGATAACAGTGACCAGGTAGATTGAGAGCTGACTTGAAGAAGGGAGGAAAGCCGCACTGGGGCATTGAGGTGGACACACACCTGCTAAGAGTCAGGAACCCAGGGTGAGACTTAGGTCTGGCCTGCTGTGTGACCCCGGGTACGTCCCCATCCACTCTGGCCTCAGCCTTATGCTTGACAAAACACCTAGGTGAGGGAATAAGAAGTGGTGAAGCTGGCGATGTCTCAAGGGTCTTCTGAGTCTGACAGTCACCGAGCCTGGAATATCTCACATGAGGTTCTTAGTTCTTTCCCGTCTTCACCCTTTGTAATCCAAGAAAATGCTGGAAAGGAAGCTCAGGGAGCCCTCGACGTCATGACCAGCCTTACATAGAGCTCCACATCCCCCCACCAGGCAAGTCTCCCATGGAAGGAGCTGATGAGGGGTCGCACTCAGCTGCAGGCATGGGGAAGACCAGGAGGGCTGCGGGTCCGCAGGCAGGCAGGAGGCTGGTGTGTTTCCCCGCAGCTGAGCTTTCCAAAGGGACAGGGTTCCCAGCTTAATATTTAGAAGTTCACTAATATCTTCTAGTCCATTGAGGATTCATAGAAACATTTCCACTGGAGTCCTGAGTTTTTCTATGATCACCCTGTGTCACAAACAAGCGGTCTCGCCCCTGCTGCCATAGCAGTTTCCCTTTTCCTAGCCTGATGACAGCAGGCTTTAGAAAGGAAGCCACTCTTTCTATGCCTCCACGGAAGATTCTAGCATGTTCCATGTCAGCTATCCATCTGGTCCCACAGAACAGACCCAGTAAGTTCTGGCCAGACTAGCAGTGGTAATAATGGATGGTTCCTTATTACTTCCATTTTCCCATCTCATTGCTACACTTGAGAGCCCAACTTACAGACGATGAAACCAAGAAGAGAAGACAAATCCTCCACGAAAATTATGTGAGTAAAGAACACTAGAATTGAACCCTGGTGGCCTGAGACTATCCCCTCTAGATTATTCTTGAACATAGTTTAAATCTATCTCTATCCCCTCTAGATTATTCTTGAACATAGTTTAAATCTATCTCTATCCCCCCTAGATTATTCTTGAACATAGTTTAAATCTATCTCTATCCCCTCTAGATTATTCTTGAACACAGTTTAAATCTATCTATCGCCCGCTATGCTGGAATTCAGCATTTCTGAAAGCTTGGAGAGGGTCCCGCTCTCCCATCAAGATGACCTTGGTGGGTGCACAGATAAAAATGATCTAGCTCGACAGTCTTGTTACTTCTACACTAACCTTGTATTTATGAGGAAAGATACTGCTATCCGTGTATAATCATGATATAAGGTTTTATTTTTAAATACATGTATTATTTAAGTCAAACAAAAAAAAAAAGTCTATTTGGGAAAATGCTAAGCAAATAATACAGATGAGACACCAGCATGCCAGAAACTATACAAAAGAAACCTGCAGAAATTGCAAATGAGCTGGAGTCTGTGAAGCAGGCCAGGTGAGGAGGGCAGGGATTCAGGAAATCTGCCCATTAAGCCCAGATCCGGCCCCAACGCACAGGAGGACCTCAGGCAAGTCACTTCCCTCTCTGGCCTCAATCTCCCCATCTGTAATATGAAAGAGCAGAGCTAGAATATTCATAGTCTCTCCCAGCTCTGTCATGCCATGACCCATTCAACAACAAATTAGTTGCTGAAAAACCTTGGAGGATTCCCTCATGGTGATTTTCCATCGCAGAATCTTACTGCCTTGCAGAGAGGATGATCATGATGCCAGGCAGGGGGGAGCAGAGAGACTGGAAGGCTCCCCCTGCCTCTCCCTATATGCCCAGCCCTGTGCTTGTTGCTGCTGGCTGATGCTTCTCTACTCCCTGTCCTACGTCCCTCCTCTTGTGCAGGACCCCTCAGCAGAGGGCAACAGGACAAGACATAGACAGCAACACCCTCCGCTGTCCCAAGAATAACGATACAGGAGTCAGTTCCTCTTTGTCTCCTTAACATTTAAAGGGCTTCCTAGACTGGCTCATGGACGTCCCTTGCCATCTCACCTAGGGCACTTGTTAAAATGCAGCCTGTCAGGCCCAGCACTCAAGACTCTGACTCTAAGTCAAAGGGCCCAGGAATCTGCATTCTAACAAGCTCTCCCAAATGATTTTGATGTTGGCGGCCCAATGAGGTGGTCCTTGGAGGAAGCTGAGACTCAAAACAGTAAAGTGGCTCTTTCTAAGCTACATGCAGGAGATAGGACCGGGCTGGTTATCTAGGCTCCAAGGTTAGTGTATTGCTCTACCCCCCTCATTTCTCATGGCAGAGACCAAGATTCCCCCTGACTTCTTCCCATTCCTGAAGGGACCTCCACGATCTATGGGTTGGACCCTCCCAGGTCTTAAGTCAATGGGGAAATCCAAGAGGACCTCTCTATCTGAAAAGATTCTACACCCAGCTTCCTGCCCTCTCCTCCAAGGAGAGAGAAGTCCTCTAAAACCCAGGACCCTCCAAAGTTAAGGGAGACCCAGTCAGGAGGAAGCCTCTTTATACTGAAATGTCAGACCCTAGGAAGAGAAAGAAAGAGAGAGAGAGAGACCGTTTTTGCACCTCTACCACGGATAATCCTCTGTGGGGAAATCATAAGCCCAGGGGGAAAGGTGATGGAAAATTGGCAAGGAAGAGACCACCCCAGTGGGTAAACTAGTATGGGTTGCCTGGCCTGTGGGGAACTCAGGTATCTTCCCTTGCCTGCTCATCAGCTCTTCATTCATTCCGTGAATCTTCACTGGGTGCTTACTCTGGGCCAGGCTGGGGGCTGGGGAGGTAAGGTGAGTAAAACAAGATTTAGTGACTACCCACCCGGAGGGGGATGGGGTCGGCAGGCATGGGAGTTCCTGGCAGTGCCACCTTGGGGCAGTGCCGACTTCTGCCCATCTTGTCTGGTGGGGCTGGCCAGGGTAGAATTCTTGGCATTTGAGAAGCATCCTGAAACAAGGGACAGCAACGTTTTTCTGCAAAGGAACAGATGGTAATTTTAAGCTTTGAGGGTCAGATGGTCTCTGTCACAATTACTCAACTCTTCGGTCACAGCTGAAACTTGTCTGCAGACAATGTGTACACAAATAGGTAGGTTTATGTTCCAATAAAACTTTATATTCAAAAACAGAGGTCAGGCCAGATTTGGCCCCCATGCTGCAGTTCATCAGGGGCCTGCCCCTGACACAGGAGTGTGACACTCAAACTCCTTCCCAGACTGGCCCTGTTCGTCCCAGGCTCACCTCCCGTCACACCCCACTGGCCCTGTCTACCCTTGAGGTGCATGCAGTTCCTCTCCAAATTCCAAACCTCTCTTGCCCTTTAAATGCCTTGGCATCTTTGCCATTTAGAAGCCACTGCTCCTGCTCCCACCTCTTCTTGCTCGTCTTGTCCCTCTTCCTCCCTGTCTGGAATAATTTTCTATGGCTGTTGTAACAAATTACAGCCATCTGTGTGGCTTAAAACCCAGAAATTTATTCGCTTACCATTCAGAAAGCCAGAAATCTGAAATCCAGGTGTTGGCAGAGATAGCTCCTTCTGGGGCTCAAAGGGACCCATGCCTCTCTGGTAGTGTCTGCTGGTTCCAGCAACCCCTTAGCCTCATTTGACTTGTAGACCCATCACTCCATTTTGCCTACATCGTCTCACAGTCGTGCCATCTGCCTGTCTTTCTCTCTCTCTCTCTCTCTCTCGTGTGTGTGTGTGTGTGTGTGTGTGTGTGTGTGTGTGTGTGTGCGTGTGTGAAATGCCTCTTTCTCTTATAAGGACACCTGTCATTTGATTTAGGTCCCACCCTAAATCTGGGATGATCTTATGTCCAGAGCCTTAATTATATCTACAAAGACTCTATTTCAAAAAAAAAAAAGCAATTCCCAGGGTTAGAACTTAGACATATCCTTTTGGGGCTCGCTGTTCTATCCATTCTACCCATTACACCTTCCCTCATTTCTTTGTCCCCTCATATTCCTCTTTCTCCTTTTCCTTCCCTGTCCCTCACCTCTTTCTCCTCTCCTCCTCCTTCTCTTCTCCCTCCTTTCCCTAGCCCTCCTCCTCCCCTGAACTACCTGAAATCAAAGACAGCGTCTCTGCTATGGGCACTGAGAGAGGCAGCCCCGGTTTGGAGCCGCCACTGAGGCTTGCATATATCTCATCACCTGGTAATTAACAGCTCTGGCTCTTACCCAAGTAGACCCAGAAGCTCCCATCAGAACAGACAAGAATGGGGCAAAAGGACGTAGAGTTTAAAATGGGCACTTTCCCAAGAGAAGCATGCTTTGGTCTTCCTCCAATGGACTCTGTCTCTAAGTTCCTGATACCAGAGCTATGGGGACCTCTCTGCGAGGGGGCAGCTGTACTGGGAGACTGGTTCTAGAATTGAGAACCTGAATCAGTCTCAGGCCCTGTGGGAGCACAAGAAAGTACAAGGCATGGCCTAGTGAAATAATACAAGGAAGGGGAGGCAATGAATAAAGGGTATATTATTAAGCCAATGGCCCCTATGGGTAACTGAAGCTCAAATCCCTTGGGCAATGGAGCAAACATACTCCCCAGAATTATCCAAGGATTTGATCCATAAAGACAAACCCTGACGGTGAGAAGTAGATATGGAGCACAGAAAGGCTTAGGTGATACAAGCCAGGCATTGACAACATCAGCTATAATCATAAGACCCAGAATGTCAGAGTTAAGGGAAATCCAAAGGGGCAGAGGAGGAGGCTTAAAACGTTGGCTGTAATTTAAGTTTGATTTATCCATTGTGTTATTTATCCAGACATGCAATAAATAGCCACTGAATATCTACTGAGTACCAGGCATACCTATTGCACAACAAATCGTCCCAAAACTTAGCGGCTTAAAATAACAATAAATATTTATTATCTCACTCAGTTTTGTGGATCAGGAATTTGGAAGTGACTTAACTGGGTGCTTCTGGCTCAGGGTCCATCATAAGATTGCAGTAAAGACGTTATTTGGGGTTGCAGTCGTCTGGAGCCTGGACTGGAATAAAAAATTTATGTCCAAGGTGGTTCGCTCACATGGCTGGTGAGTTGGTAACAGCCACTGGTGGGAGGACCCAGCTCTTCCCTATATAGGGCCCTCCACGTGCTGCTTGAGTGTCCTCACAAAGTGGCAGATAGCCTTTCTCAAAGTAAACAAACCTAGAGGGACAGCCAGGTGGAAGCAGCTTGCTTTTAGGACTTAGCCTGAGAAACCACATCACTTCACTTTCACAGTGTTTCATTCATTAGAAATGAGTCACCAAGTGGGGCCCACTTAAGGAGAATTTGAAAAGAGGAGTGTCAACAAAGTTGCAAACCCATCTGACAGCCACTACAGTACTGAGTTGGAGACTGGAGATGGTATAGAGCGGTGGTCCCCAACCTTTTGGGCTGGTTTCATGGAAGATGATTTTTCCATGGACGGTGGGTGGGGGAATGGTTTCAGGATGATTCCAGCACATAACATTTATTGTGCACTTTATTTCTATTCTTATTACATACTCACCATAGTGTAGAATCAATGGGAACCCCGAGTTTCCTTTTCCTATGAGAATATAATGCTGCCACTGATCAGACAGCAGGTGAGACAAATAACCATCAAATTATCACAAATGAAAGTATAACTACAATTGTGGCAAGTGCTGGGACATGGTGACATGGTACTCCAAGGGACAATTCCACGGGGAA
The DNA here is from genome assembly GCF_001604975.1 of Cebus imitator. Lineage (NCBI taxonomy): Eukaryota > Metazoa > Chordata > Mammalia > Primates > Cebidae > Cebus > Cebus imitator. The sequence goes on from NW_016107632.1 coordinate 1,751,667, forward strand.
GTCAGTCTGTCAGGGAGGTCAGAAAGTGCATCCCAGAGAAGTTATTGTTGGTCTGTAATCTGAAGACTGAGTAGGGTGGAAGGGAGGGTATTCTCATGGAGGGAGCCCCAAGGGCAAGGACCTATTAATAGATGATGTCCAGGGATACAAGTTGAGAATGAAGAACCATTTTTGGATTTTAGGCAGGAAAGTGTACAATGATTAGTATTAATGAAAACTATTTGGTTCCAATTTACAAAAATTGTCTTAGGTTAGCTGAAATGGAGAAGAGTATGTATTGCCTTGGAGAAAATTAAGAACTCACTTCCCAGAATAAGCAACCTTCAACCATGATGGGATTCAGAACCAATAATGTCATCAATTCTCTGCAGCAGTTCTCTCTGCATATGAGCTCACCTCTCTCTTGCTGCTAACTGGCATTCTCCTGATAGCTTCCAACAGCTCCAAGAGTTATATCAGTCTCCAGTGATGTCCTCAAGATCTCTAAAATCCCATGTTCAAAAGCCCCAGAGGAGGGGCACCCACTGGCCGAGCTTGAGTGAGATGTCCACCTCCAAGCCAGTCAGTTGAGACCAGAGGATGTAGCTGGAGGAGCTGTGTGTGCTTGGGCCTTGTCTAGAGTCTTCATCTTGCTGTTTTCCTTTTTCTACTTCACTGCTCCTTGCTGGGATGATGGTTCCTTATTTCAGAGCCCTTAGAACTCTTTATACATCATTTTAGTCTCCATATATGGAAACCTCAAGTTTCTTTAACAACGGTGTGTTCCTAAAGAGGTTTCCTCTCCACTCCTTGTAAAGAGGCAGTTGTTAATAATTTGTTGGCCAAAAATGTCTCTTCCTCCTGTTTGCCAAGCCCTGTGACTTTGTATATCTCTAACCTGGGCACTCTGCGCATTTGCTACCTTGGTCGGCCTTCCATAGGTGTTTAAGCAAAGAGAACAATTAAATTCCTCCCCAGTTCTTGGCAAGAAGGATAACTAAATATGGATTCCCCCATTAAACAGGAACAAGTTCTAGGACACTTCCTGTGTCACACCTTGGAACATCCTCTGACTGCACAGTTTGTGTTGTCTGATTGTTCCCCTGCATCAACACAATATAGATTGGAGAGGAAGTGGGGACGGTCTGAAGCATAAACACACATGCATGCGCACACACACATGCATGCATGAAACATACATATGCATGCACACAATTTCCAAGCAAGGAAGGGAGTTAGAACTGTTGAAATATTATAGCACTATCAAAGCACAGGAAATCAACCCATTGCTACCCTATTCCAATAATCTGTGCCCATGCTTTATGTTTTAGTCTCACCAGACCTAAGCACATTGTCATTAGTCACATTGTCATAACACAAATACGATATACAAACCTAACAAAGTGCTTTAGAACACAGAAGAGGGAATAATGGACTCTGCATAACACTATCAGAGAGGGAACTTCAGACAAGAAGTGGCTTTTGAGATGGAGTCAGACAGAGAAGGGCCTTGTCTGGAGTCTTGGACGTGGCCAGGAAGATGAAAGCCTCTAAGGCATCCAGGAGGCAAAAAAGGAATCATCCTTTCGAGAAACAACAAAATCGAGTGGCTGGAGTCTAAAAACCATGGAGCATAGTCACAAGCGATGAAAAAGGTAAGGTAAATGGAAGGTCGAGTGTGTCAAGCCAAGGACTTTAGCCTTCATATATGTACATCAGCATTTTTTAAATCTTAGATTTTAAAATGTTTTGGGAACTTCAGGCTTTCATTGAGATGCATGATCAGAGCTGCCTTGAATGAAGGGAAGATGGAGTGGGTCCCACACACATTTTAAAGGAGTTCTACCACTGTTTGTTTTGTAGGGTTTCCTTATGATTTCCTTTAACAAAGGGTAGAGTTGCTTTAAAAAAAAAAGAAGAAGAAGAAGCAAGAAAAAATTTTTAATATACATAAGTAAAAAGTATGAGTGAGTGTGTGAGTGTGGTTGCGTGGTGGTGGGAAGTACATATGCTAAAATTTATGCATACAAACTATTATGAAAGTGAGACCATAGGTGTGGAAGATGCCAAGCCTCACACTGCCTAGAGACTGCTAAGCCAGTTACCCCCAGGAGTAGCACTCCCTTTGCTGGTGAGTTTCTCAAAGGTCTGCTACTAATTGCTTCAGCGATTTCTTTATTCTTGTCTCTTTTCACCTTTCTGTTTTATTTGGTTGTTTATTTACACAAGAAACTCCTGTGTATTATGGGAAAATAGAAAATACAGATAAAAAGGTAAAAGAAATCTAACTATAATTCTATCATTTCACCATCCAGTAATAATCACTACAGATATTTTGATTGAATGATTGACTCATAGAGACTGATAGAAAAAAATATATTGCAAATATGGAAGCTAGTTTATTGTAAGCTAAAATTTCGCACTTTTAATTTTTAAAAAAAATCTATTGTGTTTCCACTAGGAGATTCACAACAGACCTTGGAAAGAAATGTTTGATTGATTTGAGCTTTGATGGATGAGTAGGAGTTCACTAGGCAAAGGAGGACAAGGCATTCCAGACTCAGGGAGCACAGAACAAGGACCTGGAGAATAAAAGGGCATTGCTGATTTGGGGAATCTGGAAATGGTCAGGTGGGACTAAAATTATGGAAATGACAATTGAGGGAAACCAGATGAAGCTAGAAAGATGAAATGGGAAAGGCCTTGAATGCCATGCTAAGGAGCTTGCCTTGTTCCCTGTGGGTGTAGGGAGCTATAGTAAGTCTATGGCCTGACTAGAGAAATGAGGCCAGCAAAGGTCAGCCATGGGGAGACTCCTGCTATGCACCCCACTTTCGTGTGTCAGGAGGTGTCCCCAGCCTACAAGAGGGCTTCAAAGGGGGCCCTGGGTGTCCTCCATGGTGAACCCACTGTTTTCAGAAGATAAGGACGAGGCCCATTTCCAGAGACTGCCCAGCAGCAAAGTCCCCTGAGCCTTTAACTGTGCAGACAGGACCTATTAGCAGACCCCAGAGAAGGAGCAATCGGGGAGGGTGCTGAGCGCGGAGAAACATCCGTTTATAATTAGGTGGCCTAATCACCTGTGTAAATTGTGTATTTCTTATGATCGATGTGCTAAACGGCTCAGGTTTAATTAAGTTCTGCGGACTCATTCTCTTTGAAGACCCATTAAAGTGTGAGTCACAGCTTGTACCATTAATAACTGGGAGAGGAGTAACTTGAAAAGGGTGGCTGCTGCCTCCATCCCCCTCCACTGTTGCCGCCAGGTGCCCACTCCCCAGGTGGGCTGGGCTGTGACCTCCTGCTTCTTAACTTCTCTGCCCAGAACCTGGTAGGGAGATGCTGGGCTGGATGGGAACTCAAGGGTTTTCTCACTCCTGATCCAGTGCTCCTTCTCAGATGATCCATGCTGCCTCAGATGTGTCCCTTCTTAGTAGGTACCCAGAACACCCTGCTTTCTCCTGGTGACTGAGAATCCTGTCCTATGGATGGACCAGGGCCGTCAATGAGCTTGCATTTTCCAGCCTCTTGTCTAACAAGTTTCCAAAATTCTACACACTGAGCTGCATTCTACCTTCTTCTCTGTTCCGTATTATGCTGTTCTGCCTTCCCCCACCTTGATCTCTTATTTCTGTGATCTGTAACCCAAGCATCAGCCTTCCTGGCCCCCTCCCAGCCTCCCCGTTTTCTGTAGGAAAATTGAAATGCTGACCTTCATCCTTCCTGAACTACCCCCGTGGACACTGCTCTTTACCCTCCCACCCTGCTTTGTAGTCCTTGACTAGGGGGACTCTGCTCTGACTCATCATCCAGAGCTCCTGGGCACCATCCCCTCCCCTGGTCTCCCTCCTTCTCCCCAGGCACCAGCAGAGATGTGAGTGTCATGCAGCCCTCCCTTCCTCTTGCCTTCCCTATACTTCCGGTTTCCCCAAAGCCATCAAAGCTGACACTATACCTGAATGTATACCTATCAGATACTATCTTTCCTAGAGATTTCAGTGATCTTTCCTGATTATTTCAGTGATCTTTCCTCATTGTTTCACTGATTTCTTTATTCTCATCTCTTTCTACCCTGCTGTTTTATTTGGTTGTTTATTTACACAAGGAGTTCCTGTATATTACAGAAAAATAGAAAATACAGATAAAAAGGTAAAAGACATGTAACCATAATTCTACCATGTGGTAATCAGAGGAATTTGCAATGTAGGGAGAAACTGAAAGTTAGACCCAGAATGTGACTTTTTCAAATATTCAGTGGGAGACCCTCTACAGTAGCGCCGTCCAACAGAACTTTCTGTGATGATAACAATATTCTGTATCTGCACTGTCCAATATCATAGCCACGAGCCACATGTGGCTATCGAGCTGTGAATAGTGAGACTAAGAAACTGAATGTTTTGCTCTATTCAATTTAAATAGTCACATGTAGCTAGGGGCTATCACATTGGACAGTGCAGTCCTAAGGAATTAAACCCTTCACAAGGCACAGCCTCAGATCCTAACCTCATTTCCTTGACTCCAGGCTGAAGTCTATCTGTCTCTCCTAAAACTGCTCTTAGCCTTCTGGTTGGGTCTTTCCAGTCGTACTTCCTCACCAGTATGAATTTTAGGCACCCCTGCTTACTCCAAGAGAGGCCACTGAAACGGTTAGACACACACACAACATCATGATCAGCATCATCACCTCTCAAGGACAAACATGTATCCTGAGAATGGGTGGTTCAAAGCTGATGGGAAAAAATATTTTTCTAACCAGCCTATGACTTGGCAGGAAGCCCCTCCACCATGAAGTCGGCAGTCAGGTTGTTTTGCAGAGTAGAGTTTAGATCCTTTCCTTTTTCACCCCACCTCTAAATTACCTTCTTCCAGTCCTCTTGGGAACAGGGAAAAGCCAGCATGACTTAAGAGCTGCTCTTTTAGTTATACAAATGGAAGCTTTGAAATATTTATTTTATTACGGATTCTATTCTTAGTCATAAATTGTTGTTCACCTGAGTTTCCTTCTGGGGTACATGGAGGAGATGGCTTATTTTCGTTATGGTCTGTCTTCTGTTTCTACTCCTCTGTTCCCCACATTGTTTCATTTCCCGTATTCCAGTTCCACACCCTGTATTCTCTCCCACAGTTCTATAGTCCCAGGAAGACCTCAGCTCCATGCTATCCTTGACACCTCAGTTTGCCTGGCCAACCTGGAATCTTCCCTTTTGTTACTGTTTTTTCTTGGTTTTTTTTTTTTTTTTTTTGGCAGATTCCCACAGAACTGCACTGTATCATTTACTATCATCTAATATGCTGACTGAATGAATGAAGGAGTAAACGCAGTACTGTCAAGCATGGCTTGTTCATTTCGTCCTTCTGCAGACAGGCCCTCAGTGCCTATTAGGTGCTGGGTACAGAGATGACATTCACTGAGCTCTTGGAATGAATTAACACCTGCCATTTATCTGTACATCAGTTCTGATTGACTTCAGCTATCTCTCTTAAACACAATACCAGCTCTAAACACAGAACAAATATCTTTAAAAACACACACACACAAAGTTAAAAAAGCAGTGTGGACTTGGGGAGGGAAAGGGGGTAGAGAACGAGAGGCAGAGATGAGGCTGTCTTACAGAGGTGGGTCACAGGACGATAGCTTACTCTAACTCAAAGTCTCACTGCCTGCGACTCCCAGGAAGCTGCCAAGAATCCACAAAAGTGAGAAAAAGTAATTTGAATGGATAAAAATGGATTAACAACAAATGTGAGGGGTGGTAGAAAGGAGTGAGGCCAAAAGCAGACCTGAAATCTCATTTCCAAAACTGAGGCAACTGTGTCCGGTGGCTTCCCGGAGAGACATCTCTCCTTACTGCCCTCCAACCTTTCATCAAGCAAACCCACCCTGCAGGGAAGCCTGAGGCAAGGGCTTTTGAGTCATTCATCCTCCATCCCAGAGGAGGAGGATTATAAATGTCAGGGTGGATTTTGCCTTAGTGACCTGATCATTCAACGCCTCTCTCTTCCTCCATTCTACTGATGGGGAGACCGAAGCCCAGAGAATGAATCTAAAATGTGGCACAAGTTGCATGGTGGAACCAGGAACAGAGCTCAGGTCTTCTGACATCCAGCTCACCGGATTTCTACTATCCAATGACAGCAGGATTGATAATAAGCACCAAGAAAGAAAACAAGATCGTTGATTTCCTCAAGTGTTAAACTCTCAGAAGTGAAATCTATTTTTCACTGAGTGTCTACTCTAACTCTCAGTGTGTGAAGGCTTTACCTCTCTTATTTGGGGTAAAAAGAAAGTGTGCTTGGTGGGAGTCAGGAGACCTCAGCTGGAGCTCAGACTCCCACCCGTCCTTTGCGACAGCTTCAGTTCATGCTTGTCATCCTTTCTGACCTGTGACATTTGACATCATACAAAGTTTCAGACAAATTCGATGGAAGTCTTTTCTGTCCAACAGGATTGACAGCAGGGCCTGAATTCCACTTTTATCCATTTAAGGCACACATTTGTTAAGCTGTCATGGGGAGCAAGTTTCTCAGCTTGTCTCAGATACAGTCAGATACCAGTCTCTGCCCTCCAGGGAGTCAAAGCCAAGAGAGGGATGACAGCAGACACTGGAGGCTCCCTTCCCTGGGAGGCTTTGGGTTCTCTGAGCAGGAATGTGAGTGACTCTGGGACAGGAAGTAGCTAGGTTCTCAATTATTTCCTGAGAGCAGGCTTTTCTTATAAGGAATGAGGAAAAAATCAGGAGAGGCAAGGTGTCAGCTAGAATGGTAGGAATTCCACTGGGACCCAAAAGTGAAGGTGATCTGGGGAGACGGTTTGTGCCTTTTCTGCAATCCCTAGAACCACACCACAGGGACAATCTGTGGTCCAATTAAGACAAGGATTTTAATTCTGTCCCCAGAAGTCCATAGTCAGGTAAACAGACCCACTGCCTCCTGGCTTGGTCCTTCCCCCAACATCGTCTGTCACTTGGCTCTAACCAGGAGTTACAGGCAATGCTGGTTGAGTCTACCATTCTGCCAATGGGGCAATCTTCCTTACTGTCCATTGAGTGGCCAGGTTCAAGGACCACTTTTCTGTCCTCATTGTAATTAGTCTATCTGCAGCATGCACCCAGCTGACTGTGCCTTCTTTCTTGAAACAGCCCTCACTTTCTTCCTACTTCAGAGACCTCCCCTTCTTGGGCTCTTTGTTGTCTTCCCCATTGATGAACCTCTGCATGGTGGAGGTGCTGCAGACTTGCTCATGGGCCCTCTCGTCTTCCCCACCTACACTTTCTGCCTGTGTGATACCCATTCCCATGACTACAAAGGCCAAATAGATGCTGAGAATTCCTTAATTTGAACCTCAGTCCTCAGTTTGCCTTTGAGCGCCAAATTTATCAATGCATCTTCTGATTCCACAGCTACCTTTGGCCAACCAGTAGGCATCGCACACTTAACATGTCCAAAATGAATGCCTGATTTCCCCAAAATACAAACACATGAACACACACACATGCACGCACGTGTGCACATGTGCACACTCACACACACACACACACACACCTTTTGCTCAAGCTAAAACCAAATTGTCATCCCTGATTTATTTCAGCCAAAAGATAATCCATCAACCTCACTTGACAGACTCTCTCCAAAATATATCCCATAATTAGCTCTATACCTCCCTGCAAACAACTTCAGCAGCATAACAAGAGAGACAGTGGCTGATGGATCTCATCCCACTTATCACATCTGCCACCACTGTGCCACTAGAGGTGTTTGATTCTCCTTCCTAGTTGTATAACAAAAAATTTCCAGGGATGGATTCCAGTAGGTTCAGTTCAGGTTCCCACACTTGAACCAATCCAGTTCCCACTACAACTACTTGGTGGGTATAGGCGAAAAATAGTTTTCAAAAGGAGGGCAGGGCAGTTCCCAGGAAACAGGCACTTCTGGCAGATAAATCCCAACAGATGTCCACGTCCCTTTGTTAGCGCAGTGACCACCATGTATTCTGGGTCATGTGCTAGCCTACCTGGACCCCTATCTCACCATATGATGAGTGCTTCCAATCAGGGACCAAGGCTTCAGCTTTTCCACAACTTACTACCTAGTGTTGTGCCTGGAATGAAGAAGTATGTACTTAACAAAAAGGTAGTTGAATGAATGACAAAGCTAGCAAGTAGAATGAAGATATTGCCGGTAAGAAAGATCACCCGGGCCTAGAAAGATTGGGAAATGATTTTTGGAGGTTATAAGAATGAACACAGGTGTTGAAGAATCAGCAGACGTTAGAATTGCAGACAAGAGAGAAGGAGTGATCCCGGACAGAGGGGATTGCCTTAGAAAAAACAAAGTAATAAGCACACACATGATGTATTATGGATATGGTAAGCAACCCAACTTGAATGAAGCAAGATGTGTGGGTCAACAACGTACTGGAGGCAGGGCCGGCTTCATGAGCGTGTGTGTGACCCATGCAGATGCTCAGGGCCCTGTACTCAGAAGGAGGCGCGGCGAGCGGAATTGAATGCATATTGTCACCATCTTGAAATCTTGATAATTGCATGTTTGAATCTCTGATTAGTGGAACCCAGTGGAACAGTGATGCATGCACCAGGGGTGATCAATGCCCTTGCATAAACTCCCAGCTTCTCTAGGATGGGCTCTTGGCCAACTGTTTCCCTGCTCCTACCCAGTAACTGCTGCTCCCTCCATCTTGGAGGGAAGGGGACTGGGAAGGGGTTCATGGAGGGTTGAGGTCTAGCACTGAGTTGCTGAGTGGAACCAAATTTCGTCATGGGGTATCCATGACTCTAAGACTTAGGGTGGGTCCCTAGCTCCCCGTGAGGGTCTACTCTTACCCTGTCAGTATCCTTGTGATCTCTCAGGGATGCATGACATGAAATAGCACATAAAAACCCACCATGACAGTTTAAGAGACTATGGAAAAAAGAAAGAGCCATTTTTCTGCTTTTTGAGCAATAGGCCCCACGTTTTCATCTTGCACTGGGCCCCACAAATGATGTAGCCAGCCTGAGTAGAACTGAGGCTGGACAGGTGGGTCGGAGACAGGCTGTCAATGGCTTTGACTGCTCTCAGGCTCAGCCTTTACTTTGCAGACCAAGACCGACACACTTTTCTATGAAGAACTAGGTGGTAATTACTTTAGTCTTTGCAGGTCACACGGTCTCTGTTGCAATGATTCAACTCTACTGTTATAGTGCAAAAACTGTCAGAGACAATATGTAAACCAGAGGGAGAAGTTGTGTTCTAATAAAACTTTATTTAAAGACAGACAGTGGACCAGATTTGGCCTGGGGTGGCCATAGTTTGCCATCTCCTGCTGTAGACAAAAGAGAGTCGTTGAAGGCAACAGAGCAGCAGAAAGAGGCAATTAGAGAAGATTTTCTAGAAGGTTAACTTGGCCTCACTGCCCAGGGTGGGTGAGGTTCAGTCTAGAGGCAGAGGATTTTAGGAGAGAGAATACTGTGAATCACCAAGCTCGAGGAGCAAGGGGCCAAGGCTTGGGAGCAGCAGTGGGGTGGAAGGGTAGGATGAGGTAATACAAAAACCTCGCATAGGTGCTGACACCAAGGCCACTGTCCTGACTTGGACCCTCTCCCATGCAGAAGGGAGGAAGAGCAAGCGGAGGGTCCGTACCACCTTCACCACCGAGCAGCTGCATGAGCTGGAGAAGATCTTCCACTTTACCCACTACCCAGACGTTCACACCCGCAATCAGCTGGCAGCCAGGATCAACCTCCCAGAAGCTCGGGTGCAGGTACAGCCATCCCGGCCTCAGGCCCCAGCCCCCATGCCCTTGGGACCATGTGTGAGACACTATATATCCCGGACCCTTCGGGGTTGCCCCATCTGAAAGTTTCCATTGGCTTTATCCTGTGAGTACAGTCATTTTGGGGCAAATATTATTTTCTGTGAAATGAGGTCACCATACTTCCAAAATGGTTTCTCTCCTCTGGGAATGGAAAGAGGGTGAAGTGGCATCAATGGTCACCTTGAACCTCTGCTCCATACCCTTCCTCCCCACTTGGCGACAGTTCCAAAACATCATTCACCATGCAGCCTAATTTACAAAATAGGTCTTGACCGCCTAGACCAGGGGTCAACAACCTTTCTGCAAAGAGTCAGATGGTAATGACATTAGGCTTTGCTGTGTCTATTGTCAGTGTCAGAACAACGGTTCAACCAGACCAAGGCAGCACAAGAGCAGCCTCAGAAAATATGTAAACAAACTTTATTTATGAACATGAAATTTGAATGTTGTGTCATTTGCCTGTGTCATAAAATGTTACCCTTCTTTTAACTTTTTTCTAGCCAGTTAGAAATGTGAAAACTATTCTTAGTTCAGGAGCCATTCAAAAGCAGGTGGAAGGCCAGATTTAGCCTGTAGCCGGCAGGTTGCCAACCCCTGATATCTAGAAGACATGGGCACCCCTTTGGAGGCAGTGAAGAGAAGTGGAAAAGGTCTTGAATTCATGGTCTTTGTCGGAGGCCTGGTTTAGGCACTGACAGGCCAATCTCTCAACTGTAATCTCTTCACCCCAGGTGTTTTTTGCTTCATGCGGGATTAGAAATACAGTAGCCCACTGTCACTCACCAGAGGTATTTTCTGCCCTCTTCCCACATGCCCAGCTTTGCAAGTGCCATTCTAGCACACGTTGGTCTACCAGATCTGACTGTGGCACCATCAGCATTCTGTCTAAAACGGTTTTCTAAGTCGCTCTCCTTTCTCCTTTCCACAAATGAGATGGACTCATTCTAATTCAAAATCAGGCCGACATTCCATTCTTTCTTCATCCTTTCCTTCTGGCTGAGGACCCCTCCTGTCTTAGACTTCCCTCCTTTTCCTTCCCACCTAGAATCAGACACTAGCTAAATGGGAGGCCCCTGTGTCAGCCACAAAGCCCAGAATTCAACACCTGCCTATGCAGAATTACCGAGGATAAATGGCCACAAGTCGGGGACCATCAGCACCTGCTCAGGAATGCAGGGAGCTGCCAATGTTCAGCCTGCCAAGGGGCCCCAGGGGTTGAAAACAGGTGGCCCACTGGTGACCCACACATGACTTTCAGTTGGTCTGCACAGTATTTTAAAACGCAGAAGCTTTCACATACAAATCAAGATTCCAATTTGGAGACGTCATGAACCTGCAATGCCGGACTCCCATCTCCACGTGGTGACTGTTGGCAAGAGCTGAGAAGCTGCCCCCTTTCAGCTCCGTTCACCACAGACCCCACCACTCCCAATTGTGCAGCACCAGTGGCTTTACTCATGCATGGCCCCCCAGCCCTGAAGGCATTGAAGGTAGAAACCCTAGTTCCCTCTCAGAAAGCTGACCTCCAGATCCAAAGACATCCTGGTTGCCACAGAGGCTTTACAAACTTTCAAGTGCTGTCCCTTGGAAGGTGCAGTTATTATGAATTTCGAGGAGGTGGTATTAGATGGAGGAAAACTCTTGCTTATCCCCATCCTGGTTCCAGAATCAGCGAGCCAAGCGGCGGAAGCAGGAGAAGACTGGCAGCCTGGGGGCCCCACAGAAGCTGAGTGAAGCCAGCATGGCCCTGCCCACAAATCTGGATGTGGCTGTAAGTGGCTGAGGTCTCAAGGTGGGGTGGAGGGAGCCATCGTCCGGGAGTATCCCAGTCAGATCTAGATGTGAAGAAACACCTTGGGGGCTCTGTCTACAGGAAAAAGTCCAAGGAAAATTCTTTTAGAAACAGCACGGGGCAAGGAGAAATCTGGAAGACAGTGGGGCTGGGATAAGTGGCTGCCTCTCTGCCCCCATGTCCTCCTCCCTTAGTGATGATCATGGTGCCCGTCCTTCCTGTGCAAAACTTCTCCATTTACAAAACAGGGACACAGAGGGAAGTGCGGTACACAGACATTGGACACATGGGCTCTGGAGTCAGACTGCCCGAGTTCTAAACACAGCTCACAACTGCCTGAGGTATGACTTGGAAGAGTCACCTTATCCTTCGGAGAATGCAAGAAAGTTTTCTGATGAGGATGAAGTAACTGAGACCTAGAGAATGCTTAGCACCTAGGAAGTGTTCCCTAAGTATTTAGGGAGCCATCCATGGAGACAACACATATTTTTGAGTGTGTACCAGGTGCCAAACACTGGGGATAGACAACTCTTCCCTGCCCTAGAGTTAAAGGTATTTACACACCCACAGCAATGGGATTTTTCATTTATTCATTCTTTGCAAATGCAGAAGCTGGGCCCTGAGAAGCAAAATGACACTTCCCTGTCAAACATTGTAAGTACCAGGATTTTCTAATCCCCAGACCAAGCCCTTCTCCCCACCTACGGTAACCAACCGTCCAGGCTCGCATGGGTCCATACATGGTCCTGAGAAAACCAGAGCAAGTTGATCGTATTACCCACCCCGAGCTGCTCAGGCAGTGGAGGGAAAGGCTGAAAAGCTGCAGAGACAGCTTAGGATTCACTTCTGTCTTCTGAACTCTCCTTGTGACAGGGACCCATGTGGACATCCACCGCTCTGCACAGGCTGGCTCCTCCCATGGGGTGTTGTCCATCTGCTCAAGGTCAGCTGGCCTCGGCCTGGATCCCTGCCCGGATCACCTTCCTCCCATGGCACCCATGGGAAATGCAGCCTGTCCCAGGTCCTCCAACCCATCAAACTTGCATCCCTACGCTGTGTTCTTCCACCTCCACACCCTAAAAGGGGCAGCATCTGTGCTACCTCAACATAGAGATTGGACATCCTCTCCCCAAATGAGCCACTCTCCTCTCCAGGTGAAGGCAGGTTGCAGACGTGCCCTGGGCCTCTGGGGGAACCGATCTTAGAATCCAAACATGGCCCACAGCCCAGGAAGCTACCCTGAACATGCCAGTTGGAAGGCGGTACCAGACTCAACAGCAAAGTAAACAATAAAGGACAGCTCTCTTCTCTCCTGGCCAAAGCTGCCTTCCTGGTTCAGAAGACAGGCTGGATGAGATCTCAGGCCGAGCTCTGAAACGGGGAGGTAATCCTCTAGCACCTGTGCTTCCTCTAACTTGCTGTGTGACCTCCAGCCAGTCACTCACCCTCTCTGGACCTCATCTGTTAGAGGAGGCAGCTGGATAAAATGATTTTTGAAGACCTTTCCATGGTGGGCACTGAGACACAGAAGAGGCCAAGGAGAGATTTTTTTGTTCATATATGCACTCATCCATGACGTATGAGACCTACTGGGTATGCCATAAACAGAACTGGATATAGAAATAAACAACTCAGGTTCTGTCCTCGTTCATCGAAGTGTGGTGCTGGCCCGCTCCTGCAAGCAGAACACTTGCTCAGCAACCTTGCTGTTGGCCCAAGTCTAACATGTTCTTTATGATTGTGAGCATCTCAGAGTGAGAGGAAAATGTAGAAAGTTTTTAACATTCTAAACAGGATTTAGTGTCTTTAGTTATCCTGCTGGATTGGGAAGAGATGTTGTCATTTCTGGCACGAATGAAAAGTAGGATGGTAAGCTCTTTTCATTCAGTTTATCTTTCCAGGATATGTGCAAGGGGACTAGATGGAAGGCCAGCCTCACTCTGTCCTGGAAAGCCCTAGCTTTCAGTTTCCATGCAAAGACCCTGGGCAAACCACATGCTCTGTCTGAGCCTCAGTTTTCCTGTCTGTAAAATGAAGGTAGTAATTCCCACTGGTCGTCTGCCTCAAAGAGCATTCAGGACACTCTGAGAGGACATGGGAGTACTTTGCGAAGTGAGGGTGAGGCCTCGAGTGGGGTAATATTGTTATTCCAAGATTCCACTGCAAAAACGGCTGCTTTAGATCCCCACCCAGGATGAGTAGCTCCTGCCCTCAGGGCGGTCTCTCTGAGCTGCCCGTCTGCACAGGGGTCTCTGATTCTTGTCTTCGCAGGTGGAGGACTGGGCCTGCTCTGCTAAGCCTGGAAGCCTGGAATGACCCCTTGCTCAAGCCTAAAGTAAATTCAAGGAATCTTCCCCAAATCCCAGGTCTTCTGCAATCTACCTGTGCCCCTGACCCACCCAGGAGTTGGACCAGGAGCTGGCATCCCTGCCTCTTAGTCCTGCACTCCTAATTTGCTGTGTAGCCTTACCATTAATCTCTCTGGGCCTCAGTTTTCTCATTGGAGGTAGCTGTGCCTGCCCTGCCTGTAGGCATGCATTATGCCAGAACCGCAGACAACAGCTCACGAGATGCAAAAGTGCTTTGCCATCTTAAAAGTGCCAAATCACTCAAAGCCTATGAATGTGGATATGGACACCCAGTCTCCAGCACCCGCTGGATGAAAGGGGAAGGCTAGAGAGTGAGGGAGGAAAACTCAGTTAACGAACAAAGGCAGTAGCTCGTCACTTGGGTAGCAGGTGCCCATTTTAGGACCCTAAACTCAAATGTGCAAAATAAAATTTCTATCATTTTGCTATAGCTGGATTTACTTTCTGTGTTGTCTGCAGGAAATGTATGCTGGTAACTTCTAGGTGACTGATGTCTCACGCACTTCAGGTTTAAAGGCAGTCACTTGAGATCGTTGCCTTCTGCTCCCCTTCTTTCCACAGGGGTCTTTGCTAGGCTGAGGGGGAGGGTTAGAGAAGTGTTTTTGCAAATGCCACCTCCAGCCTCCCAGAGGGGATGTTTGCTTCCCAGCTTTCTCAGTCTCCGACTGGTGTCTTACCTAGCCTGGTCTTGGGCCTGACTCCTCTGCCCTAGAGATGTATCACCCCATTCAACTCCCTATTGGGGGTTCACTCCACATCCTCTGCTGCAGCCTCTCACCACAGTTGTGAATCCTCCCTGGCTTCCTCTCTCTCTCATGAGCAAGAGGAAAAGCTGACAGTTCTCCCACACCCTGCTGGGGCCATGGGAGCCCTGGGCCAGGCAGCAGGTCTCACTCACTCTAGACCTCCCACAGCCATTCCTCATGCCCTGGTGATAGGAAGGTCACGGATGAGATGTGCACATCTCCAAACTGTAAGAAGAATGGAAAAGAAGCAGGTTCCCTCTGCTCTGGGGTTCCACTCCCCTTCTCAGTCACAAACCTTCTTCCCCAGGCTCCTCTTGAAACAGGATTTTCCCAACCCTAAGAGGTAACAGGTGGCCAGACGTCTCAGCTTCGCTATTGAGGTAAACGTTGATTTTGTGAGGCCATTTCTTTCCCCCTAGGAATTTTCTCCCCAATAACTATTTTTATTCCCTTTACCTTCTGTGTGTGGGACAAATGAATCACTATAGAGCTCTCGCCAGCTGTGTGACTTTGAGCAAGCGGCATGTCCCTTCTCTGTGCTTGTTCCCGGGATAACAACAATTTCTTGCCTCTTAGAGTTTCTGTGACAATTAAGTGAGCTAATACATTTTGGCACATGGTGAGCACTCAAGACATATTAAGAAAAAAGTCATTTTCCCAAATACACCTTCTGCCCCTTTCTACTTCTGAGCTTGAGCGTCTATCCTGATCTCAAGTTCTATTCCAGGGATTCTTAAACCAATCTCCAGGAAGTCAAGGAGCTCTCAAGAGACTATGCAAAATTGTATGTATCTGTGTGTTTATTTTTTCTAGGGAAAGGGTTTATTGCTTTCATCAGCTTTTCAAAGAGCTCTGGGGCTTAAAAATAATAATACTAAAGAATCCCTGTCAGACATATCTGAGTCAGATTTTGACAGCTCCATATTCTAGCTATGAGGACTACCGACTTGAGGGAAGATCAAGGACAACTATTTTAGAAAGGTAAAATTTTTAAAATTGCTATGGTTTGAATGTGCCCCCCAAAAAGTGTGTGTCGTAAACTTAATCACCATTGTAACAGTGTTAAGAGGTAGAACTTTTAAGAGGCAATTAGGCCACGAGGCTCTGTCCTTATGAATAGATTAATGTTATTACCAGAATGGGTTCTTTATAAAAGGATGAATTCAGCCTCTCTCTTTCTTCCATCCACCCCCAACCACCTTTTTCCTTCCACCATGGGATGACAGACCTTGACAGCAAGAAGGCCCTCAGCAGATGCCAGTCCCTTGTTCTTAGACCTCCCAGACTCCAGAACCATGAGCCAATAAATTTCTGTTCAATATTTATTACCCTTGTGTGGTATGCTGCAATAGCAGCATAATGTGAACTAAGGCAAATAGAAAATGAACACATGCCCAAGTTTTATTTAACTCATTAATTAATGAGAGAACTGCTAATATGTCATAACCAGCTCAAAGGTGAACATGCACACATATTCAAAGAACAGACAAGCACACAGGCAATCAGGAATGCTGAAATGAATTACAAATAAAGAAAAACAAGAGCCAATAGCCATAGGGAAATAATCAATTTCATCTCCAC
The DNA here is from genome assembly GCF_001604975.1 of Cebus imitator. Classification (NCBI taxonomy): domain Eukaryota; kingdom Metazoa; phylum Chordata; class Mammalia; order Primates; family Cebidae; genus Cebus; species Cebus imitator. The sequence goes on from NW_016107632.1 coordinate 1,767,948, forward strand.
TAAACATGACTCATTTGCATTGCTATTGACAAGAATAATTTGCATTTCTAACCAATTTCTACGCATTTAAGTTGAAAAATAGCTCAAAGATAATAAAGATGCAGATATCCTGAAAGAGTGTGTGAGACAGAATACCCTATCATGTTTATACGCCCCTTTCAAAGCGTTTCACAATTTTTTGCCCACATAAAGTTACTTTGTCTCTCTGAATCTCACTTTCCTCATCTATTAAATGGGATGACAAGACCCACTTCAGAAGATTGCAGTGAAGATTATATTAGATGATGTGTGCATAGTTTTGTGCTTATAAAATACTTTATGAGCATAGGAAATCTTTACTGCTTTTCAAGCTCCTCTAGAACTCAAGTTTAAAAGCCCATATCTGGAAAGTGTCTTGAACTGCAGTAACTTTTTTTTAATGTCCATTCACCTTTTATAGTTCAATTTCTTAAAAGGCTGACCAAGCAATAGAAAATAGGCAAAGAGCAAAAATCAGAGATTCACAGGAGAAGCATACAAACCGATACTAAACATATGAAAAATTCTTAACCTCACTCACAATTTAAAATGTAAGTAAGTGATGAAATGCATTTTTAAATCTTAGATTGGCAAATATGTAAAATGGTAAGGAATTGATGAAACAGGCATTCTCATATATAAGAAAGTATGAATTAGTAAATCATTTTTGAAGACAACTTGGCATCAACTATTAATATTCTAAATGCAAATCTCTTGACCTAGTAACTTATTTGCAAGAATTTATCCAATAAATACACATGTACATAAATACTGTATGTAAGAATGTTCATCAAGTCTTTATAACAGCAAAAACTAGAAACCACGTAAATAGGACGCTGGTTGAGTCTACGGTAATATATTCATCCAGCTGTTAAAAATAAGAGATTGCAATGAACCTCATGAGAAATTATCATTAGACACATCATTAAATGGAAATATCAAGTTGCAGAACAGTATTATGAAAAAATAATGATATCTTTATAAACAACCTGTTGTATAAATGTATGGAGTACAAGTGCCATTTTGCTACATGCATCAATTGTATAGTAATCATCAAGGCTTTAGGGTATCTACCCTTTAAATAATGTACATTGTACCCAGTAAGTAATTTCTCATCATCCATCCCCCGCTCACCCCCTCATCCTTTCAAATCTCCATGGTCTGTCTTTCCCCTTGCTATGTCTACGTGTACATATCTTTTAGTTCCCACTTATGAGTGATGAATGCAGTATTTGTCTAACTGTGCCTGACTTACTCCACTTAGATAATGAGCTCGAGTTCCATCCATGTTGCTGCAAAAGACATAATTTTATTCTTTTTAAGCCTGAATAGTATTCCATTGTGTATGAACGCTACATTCTCTTCACCCAATCTTCCATTGACAGACACTTAGGTTGACTCTATATCTTTGCTATAGCGCATAATGCTGCATAAACACATAAGTGCAGGTATCTTTTTGATATTTTGATTTCTTTTCCTTTGGGTAGATATCAAGTAGTGGGACTGCAGGATTGAATGGTAGCTCTATGTGGAGTTCTTTGAGAAGTCTCCATGCTATGCTCCATGCTTGTACTAATCTACATCCTCTACGTGCCAAGGGTTTTTGCATAAGTCAGTTTCTGCTCCATAGCAAACTACTCCAAAATGTGGTGGCCTGAAACAGCAATCACTTCTTTAGTTCATAGTTCTATGGCTTGACTAGGTTCTTCATCTGGTCTGGGCTGACTCAACTAATCTCAGACGGCCAATCTATGGCCACCGAGTGGTCTAGGACAGCCTCACTCACAGGTCTGGGTTGGCAGGCTGTTAGCTGGGGTGACAGAGTGAGTGGGCCACATGGCTCTCATCAGCTTCTTCATTTGGGAGTCACTAGATTCCAACAGCACAAAAGCAGAAGCTAGGGAAGTCTCCTGAAGCTTAAGGCTCACAATTCATACTTCGCTCCCGTTGCATTCTACCGGTGAAAGCAAGTCACAAAACCAGCTCAGAGTCAAGGCATGGGAAAGTAGATTCTTCCTCTTTGCAGGAATGCTGCCAGTGTCATCCTGTGTTAGTATGTTTTCACACTGCTATAAAGAACTACCCCAAACTGGGTAATTTATAAAGGAAGGACGTTTAATTGATTCACAGTTCAACATGGCTGGGGAGCCCAGACTCCTTCCCTGAGTTCCCAAGAGACGTCGAGTCTCTTCTTCTCTATGCTCCAGGGTCCCAATCAGAAACTGGCTCAAATAGCACCGACTCTTTTCTCCCTGAAAGGTGGAGACCAGGACTAATGAGCATGGTTTGCCATGAGCCTCAGGGTCTGCAGAGAAAGGTTCCAAATGGAAGTGATTACTAATCTTTTTCTGGGGTCTTGGGTAGCAAAATGGTCCCCTCTGGGCTGAGTCACTCAAGTTAACTGTTTTGTTTCTTTCTTTTATTATTGATATGTAATAATTATACATAATAACGGGATATAATATGATGTTTTGATACATGTATACATCGTGTAATGATCAGATAAGAGTAATTAATATATCCATCACCTCAAACATCTATCTGGAGCTAAACACAAAGGAAGAGAAGAAGGGGCTGGAGTCCTGGGGGAGGTCAGGGAAAACTGTGAACAATGGACAAAACAGATGACGGTGTGTCAGGACCAGCTGCAAGCTTCACAGGGCCCAGTGCAAAAAAAAAAGCAAGGGCCCCATTTTAAAAGAAGATTAAGAGTTACAAGACTGCAACAGAAGAGCATTAAACCAAGTGTGTGCACCTCCTAAGAAAAGATCCCTGGGTAACAACACAGGTCACATATCAAGGCTGGCCCTGCTGGGTGTCCTTCCCATGGAGAGTTGGGCATTGCCTAGTAGACCCCAGGGGCAAGCAGATTCTGCAGGGTCTGCACCCAGGACTGTCTTGGCTGGGTTAATGTGTAGAAGGCTTCCAGTGATCCAGATGTTTCCCGTTCATAGCGCTACCCAGGATTCCTGTCCATGGTAGTGCAAATGAATTTTGTCTAGTAGACAATATAACTCTGCCTTAAGTCCAATTTTCATTTGACCACTTGTTAAATGAACAGCCAGTTAACATCTTACTGGCTCCCACATTAATTAATGAGTTAAATGAGGTCTCTGCCAGGTGTTCCTTTTATGTTTGTAAGAGAATTACAATTTTAATTTTGAAAACTATCCTTTAACAAGGGAAACAAGTTCAGATAGTCATAACAATTTAGCATCCAGACAAGAACACCCTTGAGAATGAAAAGGAAAGGCTGTTAATCGTCATAGTAGGACAACTAGGTATAAACCAGGACTGTCTCAAACAAACTGAGACCTTGGTCACACTGACTGCAACAGACGAATGGGTGCTGTCTTAGCATTTGATGAAGACTTTTACTTTCATGGAAAACTTGGAGAAACAGTGGCTTGATGCAAGTCCAAGTGGATAAGTTAAAGAGATTTTATAAAGGACAGACACAAAAGGCACGCTTCAGCCTCGGGGTATTGGCGCTGGTTGTTCCCACTGCCTGGAGCACTCTTTCCCCACAATCCCACATGACTCCCTCCCAAACCTTCCTTAAGTCTTTATTCCAACACCACCTTCTCAGGGAGCCCTTCCCTGACCAGATGGCTTACCATGAAAACTCTCCCACTCCCACCTCCTCATAACCCATAGTCTTTTCTTTGCTTTCTTGGCCTTCATAGTACCTGGTATCACCTATGATTTGCTTTTCTTTTAGTTTGCTCCCAATCTCCCCTATAGCCTGCAAGCTTCAGATTCCTGACTACTTTGAGCACTGATGGGTCCCAAGTGTCTAGAGCAGTGCCTGGCACACACTAAGGACCCAATAAATATTTGTGAAATTACTGCATTAATTAGCAGATTGCTATCAGCCCTTACAAATATTCAACGCTTCCACTAACTACTTGGAGAAGAATACATCAGGTATGATTACAACATTGGAGGAGAACGAGAATCTTAAAGAAAGAGTAGATTCATTCATCCATACAACAAATAATATGAAGTCCCTATGTGCCAGGCCCTGTCCCAAGTGCTAGGATTCAGCAGTGAACAAGATAGACCAAAGCCGTGCCCTGGTAGGGATTATCCGTGCGTGTGTGTGTGTGTGTGTGTGTGTGTGTGTGTGTGTGTTTCAGCAGTCTCATAAGCGGCTTACCCTCTAGCAGAGGAAGACAGAACTAAATTAAACACAATAAAGAAGTAAACTGTATAGACGTTAAGCGATATAGAATAAAAGCAAATATGTGGCAGGGTTAAGGGGAAGAGGAGCACTGCAGGTGGGCTGCATGTTGCAGTAATGAAGGGAAGCCCCTACAGGAAGATCTGACTTGAGCAAAGGTTTAAAGGCAAATGCCCACCTTAAAGATGAATGGCCCCAGGAGACAGATGAGCCCTGTGGAGAGGGATTGGCACTCTGAATCAGAAGTGGGTTCTTATCCCAGCTTCTATAGACTGCTCTCTTTCCATATCTATTGCTGTATAACAAACCACCCCAAAAGTAGAGGCTTGACAGCCACAGTGGATTATTTCTTATGATTCTGTGGGTTGACCAGGCTCAGCCGATGGTTCTTCTGCTCACGCCGTGTAGGGTGACGTCCCTCACGCTGCTGGAGCTGGAACATGCAGGCTGAGGCCTCTCACCCTCCAGGCTTCCTTCCATACTATAGTCAGGTCTGATCTTTTTTTACAGTGAGGTGGCTGGCTTCCCAGAGCTAGCATTCCAGGGAGACAAGCCCCAATGTGCAAGTGCTTATTGAGCCTTTGCTTAAGTTGCTTGCTGGTGTCACAAGGCCATACATACCCAGGGTCCATGTGGGAGGAGACTACACAAGCATGGGAAGACCTGGAAATGTGGTTCACTGGGGGACCACCAGTCCAACAGCCTACCCCACAGTGCATGACCTTGAGCAACTTAATTCAAAACAGACACTCTCTCTGTACTCCATTTTCCTCATCTGTAAAGTGAAAACATGAAAATCAATGCTCTCTGAGGTCCCTTCTCCTACCAGCCTTCTTACAAAGGAAAAATCACAACGGAAAAAAATCCTTGAGGAGATGGCTGAAACAAGATGAAACTTCATGTTGATAAATATAAGGACCTGCACTTGAGACCAGAAAGCCAACCAGGAAAGTTCATGAAGAAAAAGAGGTGGCTTCGTAATCATCTGCGAGAGAAAGGGTTAGGTAGTTTATTCGTAGGTGAGCTCAGTGGAAGTTAGCAATGTATTACAGCTCCCTAATGAGTTAATGGGTATTCAGCTTCAGCTGCACAAATGGGAGCATTAGGTGTAGACTAAGGGAGGTGATACTTCTCTGTAATCCAGCCCTAACTGGAGTGATGCATTTCCTTCTTGGTGCTTCCTCTTAAAAGAGAGGTGTAGACAAAAGGACCATGTACAAGAGAACCTGTAGAGAGATCAGGCTGGCACCATCTGAACCCACAATCAGTCTTTGTCTCCTTAGGACTGAAATAGGCGACACCGCGTGAATCCTGACCTAAAGCAATAGGGGGTAGACAGCACCACCTGTGAGATGTTCTCACCTAAACAGTTGCACTTGACTTCAGTTCTTCTCCACACTTATGTACCTGTTTACAGCAAGCATATAGGACAGAGAAATAAAATTAGTACCACGCAGACGTAATCAGCTATGTTCAGAATACAGGACAGCCAGCAGAACAAATTACTCCATCTCTCCAGTAAATCTACAGCATGGGATGGGCGTGGTCGCTCACGCCTATAATCCCAGCACTTTGGGAGGCCGAGGCAGGAGGACCATTTGAAGTCAGGAGTTCAAGACCAAAATAGTCATAATGCAGGATTTATGGTTTTCTGGTCTCAAGTGTAGGTCCGTGTGTTTATCAACATAAAGTTTCATCTTGTTTCAGCCAGCTTTTCAAGGTTTCTTTTTTCCATTTTGATTGTTCCTTTGTAAGAAGTCTGGTAGAAGATGGGACCTCAGAGAGAGCATTGATTAAAAAAAATTTTTTGCAATTTTTTTTAGTTTATCAGCTACTGTTAGTGTTCGTGTATTTTACATGTGGCCCAAGACAATTCTTTCAGCCAATGTGGCCCAGAGAAGCCAAAAGATTGGACACCCCTTGGTTAAGGGTGCAATCATACAGTAAGATAAAAGGAATATATTCTGGAAGGCACAGTTTCTCCAAACCAGGTCTCCTGAGGGTCAGCTGAAAGAACAAATGTGCTTGGGAGGCAGCTCAGGGCCTCCAAGATACACCTCAATGGTCAAATGTCTGAACAGCTTGTCTGGAGTAAGAGGGGAGGCTTGCTCTGCACCGACTCACCAGGCAGAAGAACAAGAACCAAAATGCAAAATCTAGAAAGGCAAGTTTAATATGAAAACCAGAAGTTTCCAGAACTGCCCTTCTCCCCTCACCTCTGCAACCCTTCCTCCACCACAGCCCTGCAGGATCCCTGCCTCCTAACCACTCTGAATCATCTGAGGCTCCAGAACATTCCTAGCGCACACCCTTCCCCTCCACTGTCCTTGGTCAGGAATATCCTCCCTTCTCCCTAGCTATTGTAACTCTACTCGAACTTCAAGGCCCTGGTCAAACAGCTGCCCTCCTCCCACCCCTCACGATCCCTCTCTCCATCCTTTAAAAGAACACCCTTTGTAGAACACAAGTGCTTAGAATGTGCTGGTGGCTATTACATGCATATGACTTTGCAGCTTAGAAAAAGCGTTATATTATCTTTATAGACAGATATCATAGATCAGTTATACATTATCTTTTATAATGATTCTTCCTTCTCACTCCCACAACATTATGTACCTTTATGGATATCACAGAGGCCCCATATACTGAAGGCCTACCACATGCCAAATGCTTTAATTCTCATACCAATCCCATGACACAGGCATCATAAGTGTCAGAGAGGGGAGGCAACTTACTCAGTGCCACACAGCAGGGATCAAATTTGAATTCAGGCTTGCATAATGTCAAAGCTTCTATAAATGTGCACATGATGCATGTATGTATGTATGCCTAGTCTGTGTGTATATGCTGTGTATATATACACAGCCTCCCCTTCTGCACTGCCTGTTCTTTTTTCTAGCAGTGTCTAGTATTAGCAGTGTCTAGCATATGGTAAATGCTCAATAAATAAATATTAGATGAATGAACAAATCCCGCATTGTGGCTTAGCTTTATGCCTCTCCCTACCATAACCCCCACTACTATAAACTTCTGAATGCTGTAGTAAATAAATGGATTTAGGCTCCAGGGTTCCATATGGGATACAGAAGTCCTCAAAGATGAGTATGAAGACTCAGACAGAGAGTGGCAGGAGCCTGCCAATGTCACCAGGAGATCGATGGAGGGCTGGAGGGAGGAGAGGGGCCGAGGAGGCCTCCATTGTGGTCACTTTCACCAGTCCGGCTTCTCCCAGGCACTCTGAGGGTCTGGGAAAAAGAAGGCTTCTCATGACTTCCCCAGCAGCCTGAGCCCTGACCGCTGTGTGACCCCTGGGAATGGGGACCTGGACTCTCCAGGGAGGGAGGTTACAGCCAGGAGGCAATAAAGTCATTTCGTGGTAATTAGAATCCTAACCAATTTAAGTCATTTACAGCTCTCAAACAATTACAGGGTGGTTCTTATCTCCCCATGAATCCCGAGATGTTATTTGAAGGGGGCCATAAACTGGGAACCTGGTTGGGGTGTGGAGTAGACAGAAGAGCAGGGAAGGAAAGACGGCTGCCCATGGCAATGGGAGAAGAGGAGGCTTCTTAAAGCTTACTGCGAGCTGCTTTCTATAGCAGATGTGAGTGGGACAGGCCCCTCGCTGTGGATTTAGTGGGAGAAACCTGTCCTATCCCTATCTGGAAGTTACCTCTCCAGAATCACGAAATATCAGAGCTCGAAAGCCTAAAGAAACATCTAGTCCGGCATTTCCCAAATAGAAACCCTGGATATCTTGTGATTCCTGACATGTTTGTAGGTGTTTCATGAAAAGTTTCCTAGGGCGAATGGGTTTGGGAAATTTGTAAAGTGTGGCTCCCTCGTACAGAATCTCAGAGCTTATTGCATGTCCAAGGTTCTGGGAAGATCGACAGGAAAGAAACCAGGTTCCACAGTAAAGTGTAACTGTATGGAGCCCAGCGTGTCTCAGACTTTGACCACCGATCTTTTTAACCCCCATGGAAATCTATGAATAACACAACAAAGCTCAGGAAATCTGCACCTGCGCCTCTCATTTCCTTCCCATTCTGGGACTGAAGCTAGACTGAGTGGCTTTCTGTTCCATGTTAACACATGCCCATGATTGGGGCAGGTATTTGCACCCAACAGTGGGCAGTCAGCCTTCTGGGGGTACTTTTGGAAGATAAGGGTGGTGGTAGAAATAACATACAGAGATCCCAAGTATGTTTTACCCAGTTTTCTCCAGTGGTAAGTTCTGGCAAAACACTGTCACAACTGGAATATTGACATAGACACAGTCAAGATACATAACATTTCCAAAAGCACAAGACCCCTCAGGTTGAACTTTATAACCATCCTCACACCCCTCTCACCTTCACCTTGTCTTTCCTCCCTGGCAAACACTAATCCATGCTGCATTTCTATCCTTTTGTCCTTTCAATAGTTCATATAAGTGGAATCAAGCAGTTTGTAACCTTTAGTGATTGGCTTTGTTTACCCAGCATAACTCTCCTGAGATCCATTCAAGTTGCTTCGGGTACCAATGGTCCATTGGTTTTTACCACTAAGCACACCTGAGATGCACCACAGTTTGTTTGATCATTATTCACCCCCTGAAAAACACCTGAGTTCCTTCCAGTATGTGGCTATTATGAAGAATGATGCCTTAAATATTTGAATACAGGTTTTCATGTGAATGCATCTTCATTTCTCTAAGATGAATGATTGGGAATGCAACGGCTGAATTGCATGTTTAGTTTTTAAAGAAACTGCCAGGCTGTTTGCTAGAGTGGCTGTACCATTTTATATTCCCACCAGCAGTCATGAGTGATCCAGTTTCTCTGCAACCTCATCAACATTTAGTGTTAACATGACTTCTAAGTTTAGCCATGATGAGAGATAGATAGTGATATTTCATTGTGGTTTTAATTTGCATTTCTCTAGTAGCTAATGACATTGTATATCATTTCATGTGCTTCTTTGCCACCTGTATATCTTCTTCAGTGAAATTTCTTCGTATCTTTTGACTACGTTCTCACTGAATGGTTTGCTTTCCAGTACTGAGTTTTGAGAGTCATTTAAATATTATAAATACTATCATTTTACAGATATGCAGATCAGAAATATCTTTTCCTACACAGTAGCTTGTCCTTGTACCCCCTTAACAGGGTTTTCACAGAGCAATAGTTATTAATTTTGACAAAGCCCAATTTACTGTTATTCCCTTATGGATCTTGCTTTGAGTGGCAAGTCTAAGATTCTTTGCCTAGCCAGAGTCCAAAGATTTTCTTCTATTTTTTTCTAGAAGTTTCATAGTTTCGGCCAGGGGCGGTGGCTCATGCCTATAATCCCAGCACTTTGGGAGGCTGAGGTGGGGAGATCACAAGGTCAGGAGTTCAAGACCAACCTGGCCGATATGGTGAAACCTCGTCCCTACTAAAAATACAAAAATTACGCAGGCATGGTGGCACACACCTGTAGTCCCAGCTACTCAGGAGGCTGAGGCAGGAGAATTGCTTGAACCCAGGAAGCAGAGGTTGCATTGAGCCAAGATTGCACCACTGCACTCCAGCCTGGGCAACAGAGGGAGACTCCATCTCAAAAAAAAAAAGAAGAAGAAGAAGAAGTTTCATTGCTTTGCATTTTACATTTAAGTCTATGACTCATTTGAAGTTAAATTTTATCTAAGGTGGGAGACATAGGTTGTGGTTTCTATTTTGCCTATGGGTGCCCAATTTTTCTAACACCACTCATCAAAAAGGCTATCTTTCGTCGATTCGGTTGCTTTTGCACCTTTATCGAAAATAGGAAGGACAAATTTGTGTTCAGTTCTCCTGGGTTTGACATTCTGTTCCACCTATGTGTCCCTTGCTCCAGCAACACTGCAGGGTCTTCATTACTGCGGCTGTAGAGTCAGTCTTGAAAGTGGGGAGACTGAGTCTTTCCTTATTATTCTTGCTTTTCAAAATGATTTCACCTTACCTACTAGTTCCTTTGTCTTTGCACATAAATTTTAGAATAGTCTTGTCTGTATCTACGCAAAAAATCTTGCTGGTATTTTGATAGGAATTGTGTTAAATCTGTGTATCAATTCGAAAAGAACTAACAGATGTGCTACATTGAGTCTTCTGATCCATAACACGTCTCCCCATGTATCTAGCTCTCCTTCAATTTCTTTCATGAACATTATGTAGTTTGTAATATGCAAGTACTTTACAAGTTTCGTTAGATTTACACCTATGTGTTTCTCTTTTTGTTGAGTAATGCACATGACATTGCACTTTTAATGTTGGTGGCCACATGTTTCTTGCTGGTGCCTATAAATACAACTGATTTTGTTAAGGTCTTTCTGTGTCTTGAGAACTTACTAATTCACTTATTAGTTGTAGGAGCTTTTGATAGATTTCTTGGAATTTTCTATGTAGATAATCATGTAATCTACAAATAGGGACAGTTTTATTTCTTTGCATGCCTCTTTTCTTTCCTTTTCTTTTGTTGCCTTATTGCACTGGTCAGCATTTCAACCACAAGGTTGAATAAAAGTGGTAAGAATTGTGAGTGCAGACATTCTCACCTTATTCTTGATCTTAGAGGAAAACCATTCATTCTTTCACCATTAAGTGTAATGTTAGCTTTAGGGTTTATTTTATTTTATTTTTTTTTTGAAGATATTCTTTATCAAGTTAAGAAAATTCCTCCCTATTTCTATTTTTTCTGAGAATTTTTGCACAAATGGGCATTGAATTTTTCTTTTTTTTTTGGCACCATCTTGGACTTTTTAATCTCTACGAATTTTTTAAATGCTTTTTCTGCATTGAATGATATGATCATGTAATTTTTCTTTTCTAGGCTGTCAATATGGTAAATTACACTGATTGATTTTCAAATGTTAAACCAACTTTGCATCCCTGGAATAAACCCCATTTGGTCATAGTGTAAAATTATTTTTATACATTACTGCTTTCTATTTGCTCATATTTTGTTAAGGACTTTTGTAACTATATTCACAAGAAAAATTGGTTTGTAGTTTACTTTTTTGTACTATCTTTTAAATCCAATCAGTCTCTGTTTTTAATTGGTATATAATTAATATAATTATTAATATGTTAGGGCTTGAGTCTATAATTTGCTTCTGTTTGTTCTCTTTTTTGGTTTCTGTTTTATTTTTGTGGAATGTTTGAACATTTTCCATTTTTAATTATCTATAGTATTTTTGAGTGTATGCCTTTTTACTGGTTGCTCTAGATATTACACTATATATGCCTATGACTTACCATAGTCCACTGGTGTCATCATTTTATCGGTTCAAGTAAAATATGGAAGCTTGCCTCCCTATATGTTCTTTTATTCTCTCCCATTTATTAATATGTCTTAAATATTTCTTCTATCCACATTTAGAGCCACATCAGGCAGCGTTATAATTTTTGCTGGAGCCATCAAGCAATTTATAAAGCTCACAAGCAGAAAGAAAGTGCTTTCTCAGTCCTATCTTTTTTTCTCCCTGTCTTCTGGGACTCCAATAACATGCATGTATGAGCTTTTGTTATAGTGCCCCAGGGCCCTTAGGCTCTGTTCATTTTTTTAATCTATTTTCTCTCTGTTATTCAGGTATCTGTTACTCTATCTCCAGGTTTACTGAGTCTTTCCTTTGTCTCCTCCATTCTGATGTTCAGCCTCACTACTGAGGGGTTTTTTTTTTTCAATTATTATATTTCCCAGTTCCAAAATTTTCATTTGGTTTTTCTTTATCTTTTCTATTTCTTTCCTGGAACTTTCTATGTTTTCATTTGTTTCAAGTGTGTTGTTTATTGATTGTTGAAGCATTTTTATTGCAACTTCTTTAAAATATTTGAGATAATCCTGACATCTCTGTCATCTTAGTGTTGGCACCTATTAACAATCTTTTTCAGTCTCTTTGACAGACTCTTGGTTCTTATTATGATGGGTGATTTTCTAGTGAAACATAAAAATTTTTATATTATATTTTGAAACTCAATCATATCTGAACCTTCTGTTTTTGCCATGTGTCTCTGACACCATTCCATTCTGGTCAGGAAAAGAAGTGTATCAGCTCATTATTGCCAAGTAGAGGTAGAAGTCCAGATTTCTCACACTGACACCCAAGGTAGGGGGAAGAGCTTCTCATTACCATGGGAGAGCTTGGGGTTAGCTTTCCATCTGATCGTCATTAGCATTGCAATGGGTAGGTGGCCTCATTAACTATGGGCAATAATGAAAATCCTGACTCTCTACAAGGTCTCCTCTGATCACTCCAACAGGAAGAGGGAGAAGACTATTGCCTGGAAAAGTGAAGTCCAGACTCTCTCCATGGTATTCTCTGATGCCACAGGGTGAAGGCTTGTCCCTGGCCAGTGGGGATAAAATCCTTGGCTCCTTAATCACCCTTCTGAGATGCCACCTTAGCAAGGGATTTGAAGAGCCTCGTTTTAACCTCATTAGTGTGGAAGTAGAGGACAGTCCCACTTGGCCTCTGCTGGCCTGGGTGGGGATTGGGCTATGTTTTTTCCTATAGCATATGAGTGGAATAGAGCAGTTATTAATCAGAAGATTTCTGTCTTGCTAGAATGCCACTTTTCTGGCTCTTTGGCCAGAGAAAGCAGGCTTTAGGGGGACAAAATGGTCCCTTTCCAGGTTGCCAGCTTTTTCAACTCCAATTCAGGGAAATGTAAGGAAAAAACAAAAAAAAAGAAA
>NW_016107632.1:1780890-1804319 GCF_001604975.1 Cebus imitator
CCATGCCATTCCTTGGATCCCAAGTTCCCTAGCCAGCCTGTGTCTTCTCTCCGCCTTTTAGTCTTCCTGTATTTATTTCCTACCTGATGTCCATGGTTTTTAGTTGCCCTTAGTGGAGGACTCTGGGAAAGTATATCTACTCTATCCTCCCAGGGGCAGATGTCTAGATTATGCTTTTTATCTTTGCACCTTTGCATATGCTGTTCCTTCTGTTGAGAATAATCCCACCTCTGTACCAAGAAGCTGTCGCCAGCCCCACAGACTGGTTAAGTGACTGACAGCATCCCCTGTGCCTGGACCACAGTAGTGATCAGATTGAGGTATCTTCTTTTTGCCTGTCTCATGCTCTAAACCATCAGCTTCTTGAAAAAAGAACAAAGTCCTGGTTGACTTTGCCTCCAGCTCACACCACAGTGTCTGCTGCATAGTAGGCACTTGATGAATGTTTGCTGAATGAATGAATGATATTCACTGCAGGATTCCCTTCTGCCCTCGGGCAATGCATAGCATGTAAATGAGGAAAACTGCACCTATGCCAACTCTTCCTTGACTTTCTTGGTGACCTTGGAAAAATGACCTGAACTCACATCAGTTTCTTCCATGTTGACTAATTAGCAAGAAAATGAGAATAACTATTGTTATCAAAACTAAATATTTTTAGCAATTAGTATGTGCCAGGCACTGGGCAAATGCTTGATCTTCATTATCTTATTCAATTCTAAAAATAACCCAATGCAATGAGTTCTGTTATCTCCATTGCACAAATAAACAGACCAAGGTTCCATGAGGTTGTACAAATTGCTATAGTTGCAGAGTCAGTGTAAGGTAAATGTCGGGCAAAAGTCAAACCCAGATATCTCTGCCTCCATCACCCCATGCCAGGTGAAATTCCACAAGATATTCCTTCTGAACCTAACTTGGATCAATTCACGAAAAAAATTATGGGATGTCCACCATATTCTGGGAGTTGAATATGGTGGATGTCCTGTAATTTGAATTCCAAAATATACAAAGTTTACAATCAAAATCAGATAAAGATTTTAGAGGAGTTTAAAGCGTTAAAGGGGGGAATGGGAAGGAGAATAACATGGATTAGGCGTTCTTGGACAGCCAGGGACTGTGTGCACCACCTCACATATAGCATCCCCCAAGTCCTCTCAATGGCCCTAGAGGGTTACTATCGTCAATTACACTCAAGGTCGAAGGACAGTAAACATTGAAGCCAGGCCTAGAACCTAGGACCATCTGTCTCCAAAGCTCTCACTTTTTCTAATATATGCATTCCCATACAATGCCTTAGTTAAAGAAATGAAGAAACTGGTGAGATGGGCAGGCCTCATCTCACCAGTCTATATGGGTGTGAATCCACTGAGTGTGATGAGCTGAGTGTCCAGGCTCTGGAAGTCCTGGGCTTGTGTCCCAACTCTGCCAACGTTGCCCAGCTATACAAGTTTGAGCTATAAACCCCAATGTCTCCATCTGTAAAATGGGATTGACAAGAGCATTGTACACCTACAGCTCAAGGAATGAGATGTTCACCCTTTAGGCAACTTATCATAGCATGGCACATAGCAAATGTTCAGTTAATGGTACTGAGAATCGCCATGCTAAGCTCCAGCATGTCCAATCCTATGCCACATGCTGAGATTAGAAGATGTGACACATGGCCTTTAGGAAATACAGCTTCTGGCTGGGAAAATAGGCAATTGAATGGTTAAACCTCAAGGGAAGAGCCCAAAGGTGTGGCAAAGTTAATTGCTTTGAAGGGACTGAAAGGTGTCATGAAAATGTGGTCGATTTCTAACCACTATGAAAGCAAGAAGAAACAATAGGAGGCCAGGCCTGGTGGCTCACACCTGTAATCCCAGCACTTTGGGAGGCCAAGGTGGACAGATGACTTGAGGTCAGGAGTTTGAGACCCAGCTGGCCAACATGGTGAAACCCCTTCTCTTCTAAAAATGCAAATAAATTAGCCTGGTGTGATGGCTCATGCCTGCAATCCCAGCTACTCAGGAGGCTAAGCGGAAGAATTGCTTGAACCTGGGAGGTAGAGGTTGCAGTGAGCTGAGATCGTGCCACTACACTCCAGTCCAGCCTGGATGACAGAGTGAGACTTTGTCTCAAGGAAGCAAAGGGAAGGGAAGGGAAAAAGGAAAAGGAAGGGGAAGGAGGAAAAGGAAGGGGAAGGAGGAAAAGAAAGAGACAGAGAGAAATGGAGAGCTGGCTTTTCAGGACAGGAACAGCATGAGGAAAACCCCAGACAGGAAGAGAAGGCTGGTGGGAAGGCAGCAATGGGCCTCAACTGGAACAGAGTCTGGGAGCACCGGAGTGTAAGAGCCAGAGAAACCTGCTTCTCCATCCTGGGATCCTTCCTCGAGTTTTCCGTAATGATGCAATCGAGCCCGGGACAAAGTTGTTTTCTTATCCAGCTTGCGATCTCTGAAATCCCATTAACAGCCCTAAAGCAAAGTTCAGTTTCTACTTTCAAATGACCCTCAGGACTAAGATGTTTATCCTTTCAGCAGCACTCACTGAGAACCTACTGTGTGCTGGGCACTGCCCTGGTGCTAAGAATTCATGAGCAAACACAACAGACACAGCTGCTGTGATCTCCAAGCCTGCTTCCAAGGAGGGGAACTGGAGAGTAAGCAACTTCCTACAAGATTCTATTAATTCCTCAGCTGTCATTGTGCTGTGTGAACAAAGGTTAGTATGTAATGAGGCGCATCAGTAATGGATTTCCTCCATTCCATCCCTAGCAAGCAATCCCTGGGTCCCTGCTTGAATGCCTCCAGTGACAAGACACTCATGATCTGTCAAGGAAGCCTCACTCCCACTGTCAGAGGTGAGATTCCATCTGAAGCCCTTCCTTGGAATGAGCTGAAATTCACCTCCCTGATTCTTTCATTATTAATAACAGTAATGTTTATCCTACTATCATTTATTTAACGTCTTTTATAGGCGAGGGTCTGTGCTGAGTATGTTTCATGTGTGATCTCAACGAAACTCTTCAAGTCCTCTGTGAGGTCAGAGTGTGCCTCTCCTACAGCTGAGGAATCGGAGGTTTGGAGAAGTTCCATTACTCTCCTAGCTCGCCCAGCTAACAAGAAGCAGATGGCTAACTCAACCTGACCATCTGACCCAAAGGCCAAGGACTTGGATGTACCTAACCACTCCACTCTCCTGCACTTCCTCACAAAGCTCCTCCCTCTGGAACTCTCTAGAATGAAAACACATACATCTGTGGCTCTCCCCACATGCCAGGCTTCATTCTCACAGACTAACGCATCTGGGTCTTACGACGACCTGTGAGGTAGGGTCAGTGATTATTCCCAGTACCCAAAGCAGACACTGACCAATGACCCACCCTGAATCCCACAGGTCCCAGGTGGCAGATCCTTGGTGCCCATGCCATCTGGCTCCAGAGCCCGCCATTTAGCCACCAGTCCGCATGCCTCCTCACTGTGCCTGCAGCCTTGCCCATGTGCCCACCCATGCTCTGACTGAGGGGACTGTCTCCTGTGACCCTCATCTTCCCCAGCTCCATGGCCCCTGGTCCTTCCGTGCTTCCTCCCAGGCCAGGGCCTCTAGCCCCTATCTATCCCTGCCATTCTCCTGTGGGCCCATCTCAGGATTCTGTGCAAATAGCCAGGCCATTTCTAGGGTCCCAGGGAGGAAAAAAGTCAGGAATCCAGGACCAAGGACAAGAACATGGATAAGAATCAAAGTAGCTCTCCAAAGGGGACTGGCTGAGTCTAGATTCTTTGGGGGAATTAATTCATTTAACTTCTATGGCAGCTGTTGACGTCTGGAAGAAGACCCAGGACACATTCATTGAATGAATGAGGCAGTCCTCACTTTTTCATTTTACGGATAAGGAAAGAGATGTCCTGAGGATCTTAGAACAGGCTCAACACCACACAGCTATGACAAATTCAGGATTCAAAGCCAGGTCCTCCCGGTTCCCTCATTTTTGCTCTTTCTCACCCCCATATTACAACATTTGGTCCATATTTGGAGTCCAAAGAAATGGATCCTCACTCCAGCTGTGTCTTGGATGCCTTTGTTGACCTTGAGCCAGGCTCTCTAGAAAAGGCATCCAGAAAGTCTCCAAGGAATCTTTAGGAAGAGAAACTTCCCAGGCTTGGTGACCATGAAAGGAAGGAGAGAGAGAATCCACCAGCTGGAGCTCCACACGCACCCAGTCAAACCTGGCTGCACACTTATTTACAACAGGAAAACACACGCTCTCAAGTGACTCACTCAAGTGTCTTTAAAGAGTTCTGTAAAACTGCATTTCAGTGCACAACCAGTGAGTGGATAAAGTGAATGTGGTGTGCTAGGCATACAAAACAAAAGGAGGAATCTCAGGCAGAGAGCACCAAGTGAGGAATCAGAGACAGGCTGGGCTCCAGAGCTCTGCCCGCCTCCATCCAAGATGTGCTCAGTGGCACCACGGGGATGGCAGGTGCTCAGTGGCAACACGGGAGAGGCTCGGAGCCTGATGGAGAAGCCATGGGACCTTCAGCAATTCCCCTAAAATACACAACTGGGATTCCCTCCTGCAATATCTATTCAGCAGTTATTGACAAAAACGTGCCTAGGAGGATTGTTGTGGGAATTGAGGAAACACGAGGTGGGTTGGAACACGCTTCAACCGCAGAGCATTTCATGCATGGGAAGGAGAGCTGTGGGGACCCACGGAACATTCCCACTACCATCGCCTCCCCTCTCTGGTCCAACCCTAGGTGAGGACAATACAAATTAGCCACGCTGTAACCTGATGCTTCAGTCACTCTTGGCCACACAGTGGGGCAGTGGGCAGGCAGCTGCCCCTCGGCTTCTAGAAAGGGAAGGTGGACAGTGGATTCGAGCACAGATCCCAGCCCCAGATCCCACAGCTGCTGGGGAAGAGTGCGATTGTTTTCTATGAAAGGCCAGATAGTATACAGTTTAGGCCTTACGGGCCTTATGGTCTCTGTGGCAATGACTTAACTCTGCAGTCGTAGCTCAAAAGAAGCCAGAGACAGTACATCAGTGAATGGGTGTGGCTGTGTTCTAATAAAACTTTATTTACAAAATCGGTCAGTGGGTTGGATTCATCCCATAGGCCATCATTGGCCCTCAATAATCCCAAAACATTGCTGGACTCCAGTGGCGGTAAAGAGGATTTGAATACAAAGTTGCTGTGAGGATTTGAATACAAAGTTGCTGTGAGGATTTGAATACAAAGTTTTCTCACCACCCCACAAAATCTGCTTGCCACTGACATTCAAGCCTATCCTTGAAAGCCTGAGAAATCCCAGTTAGAAGATGCAACAGCTCCTTCCTTCTTCGGATCACGCTCCCAACTGAGTGACATTGGGAAAGTCCCCCCACCTCTCTGGGCCTCATTCCCACCTCAGTAAATGCACTTATTAAAAGCCTCCCCTAGGACCAGGCACAGTGGCCAGGTACGGTAGGGTGTCCAGAGAATAGCTCCAGATCATTGGCCCCAAAATTTGCCTTCTATGGAGGTAGAAATGGGGACTCAGAGGTTAAGCAACTTGCCTGAGATCACAGAGCTAGGAAGTGTTCATATGGGAACTAGAACCTAGTGCCGTGGACTCCAGAGGCCAGACCTCCTAACTCCGCCCCTCTCAGCTAGGATGACTCTGAGACGCCATCGGGTCCACGTCTCTGAGTACTGGGAAGGTGCAAAGCCCAGCAGGAGAGAGGAAGAGGATGGCAGAGGAAGAACAAGGAGCTGCCTTTGTTATCCACCAGCTGTGTGCCAGGATATAAGTACATTTAAAAGAGGTGTTAGCCTCCCCCAGGAACAGGTGCGAAAACAGACCCAGAGAGGTAGAGGGCCTTGTCTAAGGCCACAGAGCCAGTGAGTGGTGAGTCAGGACATGAACCCAGGCCGACGAATCCCACATGACCCAGCTCAGCTGACTTCCCTGGCCACACTCTGCCCCTCCCTTTACATGCCCAGAATAACCCAGGAGCCGGGGAAGACCTCCCCAGGTGATACAGAAGTGAGATCCCAAAACAGTGCACCCCACCCCCAGTTCCCTGACTCGAGGGCACCATTCAAGCCCACAAATGTTCATCTGTCCAAGCTGAGAACCATCAACAATGATCCCCTTCATTCTGACCGTG
Organism: Cebus imitator; assembly: GCF_001604975.1. Lineage (NCBI taxonomy): Eukaryota > Metazoa > Chordata > Mammalia > Primates > Cebidae > Cebus > Cebus imitator. The sequence goes on from NW_016107632.1 coordinate 1,787,035, forward strand.
AGAAGCCCCAGGACTGGGGCACAGCCGGGTTCAGCACGGGCAGGATTATCAGCCACCCAGGAAATGCCTAGAGGTCTTGAACTTCTGAACTCCTCACTCACCTCCACCTGAACCCAGCAAAATGGCCTCTTTCCTGTTATTACTTTATAGCCTTGATTGTAAATCCTTCCCTGATCCCATTTATGGCTGCAGGATAAAAACATGTGCCCGGGGCATCACTTCCGAGGAGAGCGCCTGGTTTATAAAGTGGTGCTGTCACAGCACAGAGGAGGGGTGCAGCTCAGCCGGCCAAGCCAGTGATCCCGGGGCTCCCTCCTGGTGTCCGGGAAGGGCAGACTCACCAGACCCTGCCAGGGCACCGAGCCAGGCACACTGCAGAGCCCTAGAAGCCGGGCAGCATTCCCACCCTTACCAGGGACGGCAGCGTGCCTTTGTTCACTGCATCCTCAGGGCAACACTGAGAAACGGGCAGGTTGTGTGGCTACCTTCATTCTACCAGTGAGGATGCTCGATAGAGGACCTGAACCCTTGGCCCTCTATAGGGGACTGAGGCTGGGAGAGGCAGCACGTACAGGGCCACGCAGCCAGGATGAGAACCCAGAGCCAGAGCTCCTTCACCACTTGCTTTCTCAGAATAAACCCTCGAGTGTCTATAAGAGAATTCATCTCAACAGAATTGCTTCAGCCTCACTGAATCCTCAGACGTCCTGGGAGCTTGAGTATCACCCTCCCCACTCTGCAGACCCTCTTACTACACAGGTGTTTATGAAGCATTCTCTGCCTGCCCTCAGCACCCCACTCCTGGCCCCTGCTGCCCTCATGCCTGTGGACTGATGGGCTGGGGAGAAGTGGGGCGCCTGCAATGCTGCCCTTCCCTCTTCCCCCTCTCTTAGGAGCCAGACGCTCAGATAGAGGACCTGAACCCTTGGCCCTCCATAGGGATCCCTGTCCATGAATGGATTCAGGGAAGGTTAGGGGGCTGTGCCCACCCAGCCAGTATCCCAGCTGGGCTGTCGATCCTGGCCTCCAGATTTAAGCCCTATTCTCTATGCCAGGCACTATCAGTAATGAAGGTGCTGTTTCGGCTGCCCTTCTCTGTCATCTTACTTCCAGAGGGAGGCCAAAGCTGAGAGGTGGCAAGGGCTAGCGTGTCTGAGGGATGGTCCGATCTAACAGAGGCAAAGACCCTCTCACCAGAACAATGGTCCCTCCCGGTACTCCTTCTGCCCCTAACTTCCACAATTCCTTGGCCATGGGGTGTCTGGAGGCCCTGACTTGTGATATAATCAAGGCTGGCCAGAAGAAAGTGGCCCATGGGAGGACAAAGCCTTAAGAGTGGGCACCAGGGAGAAACCAGAGCTGCCCGGGAAAGGGATAGCAAGATTCACCTTCAAGGCCGTGGCTACAGAGCTGAGTGGTACAAGGAAGAGCCCCACACCAGAACCAGGAGATCCGCTCCTAGGCTCCACCCATGCCCAATGCACCCTTCACATGCCCCCTCAGGTTCCTGGGTCTCGGGTTCCTGACTTACCTGTGAAATGGGTGAAGACAGGGCACTGAACCAGAAGATCTCAGAAGCTTGTCCTAGAGCTAGGATCCTGCACTTTTCCTTCAGCCGTGATCCTCAGCCCAGGCCACACACTAGAGCCTCATGGGGAAGCTTTTTAAACACTGATGCCTGGGTCTTCTGACTACTGTGCTCTAACGATATCCAACCTCAAACTGGGATGAACTGACTTTGTTGTTGTTGTTGTTTTTTTTTTTTTTGAGATGGAGTCTTGCTCTGTCGCCAGACTGGAGTGCAGTGGCGTGATACTGGTTCACCGCAACCTCCGCCTCCTGGGTTCAAGTGATTCCCGTGCTTCAGCCTCCCAAGTAGCTGGGAATACAGGTATGCATCACCATGCCCGGCTAATTTTTTGTATTTTAGTAGAGTTGGGGGTTTCGCCATGTTGGCCAGGATGGTCTCGATCTCCTGACCTCGTGATCCACCCTCCATGGTCTCCCAAAGTGCTGGGATTGCAGGCGTGAGCCATCACACCCCGCCAATACATTGACTTTAAAGCCAAGAACAGAAGCTGGAAAGTCTATGAAGAGGTGATACCAGGAGATGTCCAAGCGTAAGAAACAAAGATAAAAAAGCGTAATAGGTGAGAGTTGGATTTTGAAGTCAGACAGACTTGACTACCAAGTTCTGCTTCCTTACTCACCAAGAAAGGCCACTCAGAAAAGCTACACCCCTCCTGGTCTTGAATGTTTTATCTATAGTATGGGCACAAAAACACCTTCTGCATATGGCTGTCCTAGGGATTACACAAAAGAGCCATGTGTCTGGCATATAACCCACTCAGAAATATGAGCTTTATTATTAACGATGCGCTATACATGACCCATTTCCAGGGCAGGTGGACATGCATCACGGTTGAGCAGGTGGGCTCTGGACCTGCCATACCAGAATCAAGCTCTGCTTCACTCACCTACTAGCTGTGCGCCCTTGGGTCAGCCAGCTCTCTCCTCTGCACTATAGCAAAGCTGATGATAATCAAGAAGAGTACCCAGCTCCTGGAGGGCAGGGATGGCTGCCTCCTCTCTGCAGTTGAAAAAAGGCTTTGATCCAGAAGATCCAAGGCCTTCAGAGGGGCCGAGCCTCCCAGAAGGCCCTGCAGGCATCACCCCTTGCACTTGGGAACGAAGCCATTCTCAGGTCTTAGACTAACTCCTTGTTAGCTTTGCGGCAGGGTTAAATTTAGGAGTAAGTGAAAATGTCTAACACAATGTGAAGTTACTACAGGCTTTCAGTACGTGTTCCCTTTCCATCTCCTTTTCCACCAGCAGCGGTCCCAGGATGCTAGCTCTGTTGGTGACAAAGATCCTCTGGTCCAGGAGGAACCTGGGGTTCATCGTAGCCCTGGCCTTCAGTGTCAGATGCCCTAAGCTCCGTAGTGAGTCTGCCCCGTGACTGGGTCTGAGCACTTGACTCATTTTCCAGGCCTGCCTATTGTGCAGCATTAAGAAGAAGAATATGAAAGCACTTTGTAGACATGGAATACTTTGCAGAAGCACAGATCAAGGCTGGAAAGAGACCAGAGTGGCTGGAGAATCTAATCTACAGCTCTGATCCTCACCACCAGTGTGCTGAGCAAAGGTCACAAACCCTCAGCACCAGATTTGACATCAAAAACTTCCTCTTCAAGGTAGAGCCTGGAGAGCCCCTCTTTCCATCCATCTCAGAATCCAGGAGGAGAAAGAGAAGTGGTCTTGGAGTCAGACAGACCTGTACTTGTGCATCCTCCTCCCACCACTGATAAGGGATGTCCTTCTTATAGGCCTTATTTTCCCTACCTGTAAGAAGAGAACATGTCCCTAACACCAGATGTTCATTTGAAGGATCAACTGAGAATATATCTGTATAAAACCTTCAAGAAACCCTGAGATAAGGCTCATTCTTACTAGCTATGGGAACTTAGGAAAATTACTTTACCTCCCACAACCTCAGTTTCTCAATTTGTAAGGCAGGGATAATGGTGTTCACCTCATAGGGCTGTTATGAAAATCAAATATGATAATGGGAGTCAGCACTTAGGTCACTGGCACATAGTAGGTGCTCAGTTCACAGCAGTCAGTGTTACTGTCCCTGTGGCTTATCCCATGGAACCTTCTTCCCCTAGACCCAGCCCTGGAGGACAACGGTGGCTGTCTCCTCTCTGCAGTTGAGAAAAGCTTTTGGTCCAGAAGACCCCAGGCCTTCAGGGGGACCCGGCCTCCCAGAAGCCCCCACAGGCATCACCCCTTACACCTAGAAATGAAGCCATTCTCAGGTCTTAGACTAACACATTGTTCAGCCTTTCCTCGCAGATCAATAACTGCTTACCTTGGAGAAGTTTTAATTCGTTAAGGCCTGCTGAGTGCTCTGCTGATAAACTAGCCTGCTATTAATGCTAAGTATCTGCCTTGTGCTTGCTATTTTTATTATTGTTGGTCATTATGAAATCCTCATTTCCTGAAACACACAGCTGGGACTATTATTTAAAAATTACCTTAGGCTTGAGCCTCCTTTCCTGAAACCTGGGGAAAGGGGCTTTTCCAGACAGCTCAGCTCACCCCTTCCCATGCCTACCACGTGCAGCACCCTTAAAGCAACGTTATATTAATAGACGCTTCCCTCAATAACAGCAAACAACCTCCGCCACTTTTGATTTCTGACTTCCGTAGCAGTGGAGCCCCCCAACTCTGTCAGCCCCAAGGTGAGGATCACCTCACCCTTTTAAATCAGCCACCAGTGAGAAGGGCGGAAGGAGGGAACATTTATTAAATGCTTGCTGTGTACCAGCAATGGTGCAACGTGCTTACTGCTGGGACCTCATCTAGTCTTCGGAGCACCCAGAGGTGCTAACACAAGCCCCGTTTTGTCAATGAAGCAACCGGGGCTCAGAGAGGTGAGGGCACTTGCTCAAGGTCATAGCATCAGCAAGTAGGGATAAGTGGAGCTAAACTTTCATCTTCCTGCTTCCCACGTGGGGAGGCCCCTGGGGGACCTCTCCTGGCCTTGGCTGACTTCTGCCACTCTTTATTATTATTATTACTATATTTGAGGGGATCACCCTGTTGCCCAGGCTGGAGTGCAGTGGTGGAATCTCAGCTCGCTACAACCTCCGCCTCCTGTGTTCGAGTGATTCTGCCATCTCAGCCTCCTGAGTACCTGGGACTACATTAGCACTTTTTGGTAGAGATGGGGTTTCACCATGTTGGCCAGGCTGGTCTCAAACTCCTGACCTCAAGTGATCTGCCCCCCTTGGCCTCCCAAAGTACTGGGATTACAGGCGCAAGCCACCATGCCCAGCCTTCTCCCACTCTATACCTCTCCGTTGCAGGCTCTAGGACCCCAGCCTGCCTATTTGTGTTGCTGTCTTTCACACTGCCTCCTCCTACTCCATCTCTTGGTTTTATGGCTACTGGGGGAGGACTCGGGGCATGGGGCATGGTCTCTCTAAGTCAAAGACCTGCTTCATAAACCTTTGTAATCCTTGCTCCAGTGAAGAGGCAAAGGACGCAAATAAAAACAACAACGACAAAAATCCCTTTTGGAAGAAGAACCACTATTTGGGCAATGGCACAAAGAGGTTTCGAGCCCAGGCAGGAGGAGCAGGAAAGCCTGGGTTCAAATCCCGCATGTGCCTCTTATTAGCTGTGTGACCTTGGAAAACGCTGAAGCTCCCATTTTCTCATCTAAAAATGGCCTTCCTGGTACCATCTGCTTCCCAGGGCTATTGTAAGGATGAAGTGAGAAGAAACTATGTTAAGGGTTTCATGTGCTTCCCAATGCAAAGTAGTCCTTTTTGTTGTTAGTAGTAATGATTGCTAACATCTAACAATGGTTGCCATGTGTCAGATGCTGTTCTGAGTAACTGTCTTGTTTCATTTCATTTATTTACGGCAACACTCTGTGGCATTTCCATAGTACGTTTGGGAATCTTTGTATAATCTCCATTTCACAGATGGTAAAACCTAAGGCTGAAAGATGTAAGTAACTTGCCTGAAGACATGCATTTTTTAACTAAAAGTTATATTTTGAGATGATTGGAGCTTTATATGCAGCTGCAATAAATGATAGAGAGAAATCCCCCAGCGCTAACATCTTGCAGAACTATCATAACCAGGATATTGACCAATATCGTCAAGATACAGAACATTCCATCACCAAAACGATCCCTCTTGTGGCATGTTGCCTTTTTTTTTTAATATATACTTTAAGTTCTGGGGTACATGTGCAGATTGTGCAGGATTGTGACATGGGTATACGCATGCCATGGTGGTTTGCTGCATCCATCAAGCTGTCATCTACATTAGGTATTTATCCTAATGTTATCCCTCCCCGATCCCCCCACCCCGTGCTATGCCTCCCCTAGCCCCATCACCCGCCAGCAGGCCCCGGTGTGTGGTGTTCCCCTCCCTGTGTCCATGTGTTCTCTTTGTTCAACACCCATTTATGAGTGAGAACATGCAGTGTTTGGTTTTCTGTTCTTGTGTGTCTGCTGAGAATGATGGTTTCCAGCTTCATCCATGTCCCTGCAAAGGACATGAACTCATCCTTTTTATGGCTGCATAGTATTCCATGGTATATATGCACCACATTTTCCTTATCCAGTCTATCATTGATGGGCATTTGGGTTGGTTCCAAGTCTTTGCTATTGTAAACAGTGCCGCAATGAATATACGTGTGCATATGTCTTTATAATAGAATGATTTATAATCCTTTGGGTATATACCCAGTAATGGGATTGCTGGGTCAAATGGTATTTCTATTTCTAGATTGTTGAGGAATCGCCACACTGTCTTCCACAATGGTTGAATTAATTTACACTCCCACCAACAGTGTAAAAGTGTTCCTATTTCTCCACATCCTCTCCAGTATCTGTCTCCAGATTTTTTAATGATTGCCATTCTAACTGGCATGAGATGGTATCTCAGTGTGGTTTTGATTTGCATTTCCTAATGACCAGTGATAATGAGCATTTTTTCATATATTTGTTGCCCTTATATATGTCTTCTTTTGAAAAGTGTCTGTTCATATCTTTCACCCAATTTTTGATGGGGTCGTTTCTTTTTTTCTTGTAAATTTGTTTAAGCTGTTTATAGATTCTGGATATTAGTCCTTTGTCAGATAGGTAGATTGCAAAAATTTTTTCCCGTTCTGTGGTAGCCAGTTCACACTAATGATAGTTTCTTTGCTGTGCAGAAGCTGTGGAGTTTAATTAGATCCCATTTTTCTATTTTGGCTTTTGTTGCCATTGCTTTTGGTGTTTTAGTCATGAAATCCTTGCCTATGCCTATGTCCTGAATGCTATTGCCTATGTTTTCTTCTAGGGTTTTTATGGTGTTAGGTCTTATGTTTGAATCTTTAATTCATCTGGAGTAAATTTTTGTATAAGGTGTTAGGAAGGGGCCTGGTTTCAGCTTTCTGCACATGCTAGTCAGGGAATCCTTTCCCCACTGCTTGTTTCTGTCAAGTTTGTCAAAGATCAGATGGTTGTAGATGTTTATGTTGCCCTTTTATACCAATCCACTTCCCTCCAATCCCTACCCAACCTTAAACATTGTTTAGAGAATTTCTCTTTTTTTTTTTTTTTTGAGACAGAGTCTGTTCTGTCACCCAGGCTGGAGTGCAATGGCACAATTTCAGCTCACTGTAACCTCTGCCTCCTGGGCTCAAGTGATTCTCCTGCCTCAGTCTCCCAAGTTGCTAAGATTGCAGGCATGTGCCACCATGCCCAGGTAATTTTTGTATTTTTAGTAGAGATGGTGTTTCACCATGTTGCCCAATCTGGTCTGGAACTCCTGACCTCAGGCGATCCAGCCGCCTCAGCCTCCCAAACTGCTGGGATTACAGGTATGAGCCACCACACCCAGTCCTTCTGTCCATTCTTTTAGGGTAGGTCTATTGGTGGCAAATTCTTATTTTCCTTTATCTGAGGATGGCTTGATTTCCCCTTCATTACTGAATGATATTTTCACTAGGTATAGGAATCTGGACTGACATTTCCTAGGATCTCGCCACCTGATTTTTCCTCAGATCCCAAAGTCCCTAGCCAGTCTGCCTTCTTCTCCACCTTTTAGAGTCTCACACTTGTTTTGTATTTTATGTCCAGGGTCTTTAGTGGCATGTAGCAAAAGGAATAAGGAAAAGTATGTCTGTCCTACCTTCCCACAGACATTGCCCACACACATTTTAATAAGTCATTGAGTCTGTATAAAGACACATGCACACGTATGTTTACTGCAGCACTGTTCACAATAGGAAAGACTTGAAACCAACCCAAATGCTCATCAACGATACACTGGATAAAGAAAATGTGGCACATATACACCATGGAATACTATGCAGCCATAGAAAGGATGAGTTCATGTCCTTTGCAGGGACATGAATGAAGCTGGAAACCATCATTCTCAGCAAACTGACACGAGAACAGAAAACCAAACACTGTATGTTCTCACTCATAAGTGGGTGCTGAACAATGAGAACACATGGACACAGGGAGGGGAGCATCACACACTGGGGCCTGTCAGGGGATGGGGGAGCTAGGGGAGGCACAGCGGGGAGTGGGGGAATTGGGGAGGGATAGCGGGAGGTAGGGGATTGGGGAAGGATAACATTAGGAAAATACCTAATGTAGATAACAGGATGATGGATGCAGCAAACCACCATGGCATGTGTATATCTATATAACAAACCTGCACATTCTGCACACGTACCCCAGAACTTATAGTATAATAAAAAATAAAAGCTTTGCGCAGTGGCACTATCTTAGCCAATGAGGTTTATCTAAGGCGGGATTATTGTGAATTGAAAACTTTTCCCAATACCTCACCATGATGACTTGAAATATAGTCGGCATTGGCAATTTTTGGTAGCCTCTATGGTGACTGAATCATCTTAGGTTAAAAATAAATAAACAATAAATAAATAAAAATAAAGTAAAATTTAAGAATTTATAAAACCTTTTTCCGATAATGGCCACTGTTGTCATTCCAACCCTAGCTATCTCAAAATCCTATTTAAGGAGAACAATGACCTCTAAAAGGAGAGAAATTACAGCTTGCCCATGAATTAGTTAAGGAGCAATTAAAAGCCAGCAGTTGCAACTGTTTACAGCACCCTCCAAGGTGCCTGTAAGCAGCCACAACCCCTCAGCTGAACTGGCAAGCATAATATCTGTGCATCTGTGTACTTTATTCACCTATCGCTGAGTCAAGGTCTGCAGGACAGACCGCCCCGCAAGTGAAGACCCCAACACTGGTGCTCCCAACATAAGGCAACCCCAACAATCTGGCTGTGGACATTATCTAATTTTAGCCTCACTGAATCCCACGAAGATGAGATAGCCCCAGTCCTTTTGACAGGTGAGGAAATGAAAACTGAGAGGTCACCTACGGGAGGGATGAAAACAAGCGCTCTGACCACACCCTGGCCTCCATCACCATGGGATTCTAAGGGACAAGGCCAGGGGAGTGGCAGCATCTTCTGTCAACCCTATGTATGTGACTCCGCTTTGTGGTTTTAAATCCCACCGCTTGCTGACAGATTTGTTATGTGTTATAAGGGCAGAATCCATTATTATTATCAATAGTAGTAATGGATAATTAAACGATAAATGCACTAATCTCATTAAGCCACTTATTTAATTAATTTTAATTCATGTAATTAGTTAATATGATAATGTTTCCTTTCATCCAAAGACAGCCTGCAGGCTCTCCAAGCATGATGTATTATGATTAATGGATTTTCACATGTTGAGAAGGAAGGGATTTGGGGAATTGGCCAAAGTCAGAGTTGCCTGGTGGGGGGTCACTTAGCCCATGGAGAAGCCCACTGCTGTCTCTCTGATGACTGTTTTCCTCCCCACAGGCACTAAGCTCTCACTGGCTTTCTTGACTTTGCACTTGCCTGGAAAGCCCTCTCCTTTTCTCTCTGAGCAGCAATACCACCCATCCTTCAAGACAGCTTAGGGGAAAAGTCACCTGACCTTTCCCAGCTGGATTAGACAGCTCTCCTGAGATACCCTGTGTAGCACATGTCACAACTATGGAATGTCCCTGCTTAAAAACAAATCCTTTGAGAGAAGGGGCTGGGCTATGACTACGCCATCAGCAATCACAAACCCAGCAACCACTGTCATTCATTGAGCATCTATTCTGCACCAAGCATTTTCCCAAGCACATTGCAAAGACAGTCCCTTTCAGTCTTCACCCAACAGCAAACAGTGGGAATTGTTTTCTCATTTATTTCGGAATAAGGAAACGGAAACTTTAAGCAGTTAGATAACTTGCCCAGAGCCACCCACCAGAACCGGGATTCGAACTCATGTTCAGATGGTCCCAAAGCCTGAACCCTGAACTACCATGCCAGACATCTTACTTGTCTTTGCAGCCTCCACCCCTAGCACAGGGCCTGCTTACTAAATCCTTGTACAATGAATGAATGCCCCAAATGACTTCTTAACAAATTTGGATCGCATAGTGAGAGAAACAAGAAGACCTTGTGGCTGAAAGTGAAGTGACAATGATAAGCTTAGAGGAATGCTGTTATTATGTTGATCTTTCATGATAATGTTTAAGGACATTAAAATTTTCAATACTGTTGATGGAATTACATTTTACTCTAAGGCCTAAAACCACAAACAAACAAAAATAGTAATTCCATTAGTGGTTGAAAACGGTAATAATCCTGGTGAGTATGAATTTTATTGCTATAGCAACTGAAAAGCCCAGAAATGATAAATAAAAAGTTCTCGCATGCTGTGAGGAGTACGTTTTTGTTGCCAATACTCCATCAAACATTATAATTCCATTAGTTAAAAATTGTAATAATACCCTTGACAATAATTTTTATTGCTATACCTGTAAAACACAAAGATCAGAAATAATTTTGTCAACGGGAAAGTGGTGATCATAACTCAATGGTATTAGGGAGAAGCCTGTGGTTTGGTTTCGGTGTGACTAGCATCTCAATTTGGAGGCTTAACACCTGAAACCGTGATTCAAAAGCTATTTCAAATGTAAGCCATTTCCCTCTTTCATTTCTAGTGTTCTCATGGCAAAGAAAGAATACACTCAGAAGTAGGCTGATGGTGGTTCTAACACTCCTTTGTGACTCATCCTGGTGCTCAGTCTTCTAATCTGTTAAATGGGACCAAATGGGCTTTATTTCAGTTTAGTCTAATACCTGGGGATACAGTGTTATAGAGATGGTGACCCTGACTATACGGAGCTTATGGTTTTGGGGGAAGATAGATATTATTTATTATCCACTGCATTGAAGGGAGTGATTTTCAGGAGCTCCAGCCAGAGGCCACCAAGAAGCTCCTCTACCTGCACCCTGATGTAGGTGACTCTTAAGACGCTCCCCATGGAAGCTGCTTCCAGGGTCAAGCCTGTACACGTCCCTGGCTGCTGTGCCCCTGGAGGGCAATAACTTCTTCCTCTTCCATGCTTATACTTCCCATGAGCACTTCCCATTGGCCGACTCTGCCCAAGAACCATCTTGGGAAGGGCATTCTAGAAAGGCTTCCCAGAGGAAGTAACATTTAAGTTGAAAACCAAACGATGAGTAACACTTGGTTAGGGGAAAGAATAGAAAGGAGCTGGGGAGGGAGAGGAGAAGGAAAAACAATCCCAGGTAGTGGGAACAGCATGTGCAAAGTAGAGCTGTACTGTCATTAGCCACCTCTGGGGACCTCTGCAACTCAGTAAAACTCCCCACTGGCGGGCTGGGAGTAGCGTAGGGATTGCGCAGCGGTTCCTCAAATGTGGTGATGGAGTTTACTCCACCAGTTTCATCAAGTGCAATCATCAGTAGATTTCACCATGGTGCTTATAATTTTTTTTTTTTTTTGAGATGGAGTCTTGCTCTGTCACCCAGGGTGAAGTGCAGTGGTGCGATCTCAGCTCACTGCAACCTCTGGCTCCCAGGCTCAAGCGATTCTCATGCTGCAGCCTCCCAAGTAACTAGGATTACAGATGTGTACCACCAGACCCAGCTAATTTTTATATTTTTAGTGGAGATGGGTCTTCATCATGTTTGCCAGGCTGGTCTCGAACTCCTGACCTCAGGTGATCCACCTGCCTCGGCCTCCCAAAGTGCTGGGATTAAAAGCGTGAGCCACCACACCCAGCAACTTACAATTTTTTATGAAAAGCTCACCATGAAGATTGCATCTCAGAGTGAATAGAATGGTGACTCATGTTTTACAACTTAGGTTTCTCATCTAATTTATTTTTGACTGTCCTGTCATATTTTTGACAAGTAAATAACTTTTCCCTCTCCTTGGGATTTAAGGTCATGCAGCCTCTACAGCTCCTCCCATCTACATTGCCTCTACATTCTACCATCATCTAGCTCATGATTATAAAAATATTTAGAAGAAAGAATAAAGAAAACCAGGTCTTTGGGGGTAGTGTGGAGAGGGGGAACAAGGAGATCATGGGCTCAGTTTTAAATATGTAGACTTTGTGAGACATCCAAGTAGGGATGACAAGGGACAATTTATATATTGCTCTGGAACCCAGCAGAGAGAGCAGATGTAAATTCTGAAGACATGGGGTGCAGGTGGCAACTGAAGGCATGGCAGCGGATGAGAATGTAGTGAGGAAGAGCAGAGGAGGCAGGATGGAGCTTGGAGGAACATCAACATTCAGTGCCTGGTAAAGGATGCTTGACCATAACGGAGAAAACCAAGGACAAGCGTCCAGAGAACCAGGAGCTGAGCCAGGACACTCTTATGTCAAGTAAGCCAATAGAGAGCTGTTGCAAGAAGGAGACAGGTCTGAAAGTGTCCATGACTTTAGCAACGTGGAGAACATCCATGATGCCCTCCATGAGAGCTCTTTGTTGGAGATTGTGGGGAAGAACCCAAACGGGAGTGGGTTGAGGAGGGAGAGGATGGGGAGAAGGAACAGGGACCATGAGTACAGGCAACTTTTGAAGAAGTATGGCAGCCAAGGGGAGGGGCAGGCGAACGCAGCTACGAGGGAGTGTGGGGCCAAGGTGGTTGTGGTGGTGGTTGTGTTTCAAAACACAGGTGGAATTTAAGCATATTTTAAAGATCCAAGATGGCAAAATGTGGGTGAGGGAAGGCAACCAAAGGGAGGCTAAGCTAAGGCAAGGGAGGTCCACGGGGAATGTGGGGAGAGGCGGTGGTAAAACTTAAGGAGGCACTCGTTCCTTAAATGGCAGGGCCAGCGTTTACCCAACACTGAGACCGTGTGCCTCCTTAATTGTGCCTCCTAGAAGCCAGACTGGCTTCACCCTCGCCAGAGCCCAGAACTGAGATCTTGGAGTCGTTGAGGTAACAGCTTCAGAGCACAAGGGTGACTCTCAGAGTGTTACCCTTTTCCAAAAAAAAAGAAAAGAAAAGAAAAGAAAGTAATAACCAAGCTTACAGGACTCGAAAGCTTGAAAGAACTCTAGGGTGACTCTCAGAGTGTTACCCTTTTCAACTTGACAAGGAAAGTTATAACCAAACTCTCTAGAGGCCTTCTCCTACTGTGGCTTTTCAGGTCTTTAGCTGTGAAACACTTTCTTTACTCTCACGTGGAAGTCCAATACGTAAAACAGGAAATGCCGATGGTTCTAGTGGAATCTGGGAGCCAGGAGACTTGAGCTCTGATAGCTGCAACACCCAGGTCCACAGAGCACTTCCATTGCATGGATCATAGTTTGCAAACCTCTGGGCTGGTTCAAGATGCCCATGGAGTCATCTGTGAATTCACTCTGGCTTTCAGTGCAGCCTCTGAGGCTGCGGGGGAGGCTCAGCAAAGGGAAGCCCGGCAACAGCCTTGCATCTGCAGAATCGTCTCAGTTTCGTAGGTGGACTTTGCTTCAACTAACCTGACACATTTAAATAATTTATCTCTGCCCTGCCTTGTTCCCCAAAGGATTTGAGGTAGTGTACCAAGATATACGTGAGACACAAGATAAAGTACCTAATGACATCAACAAGGAGATGGTAAAATAAGCAAAGGGAAGTTAAAGGAAGAGAGGCTGAGATCTGGGATTTGCTCAGAGTCCCGGCCACTTGCTGCAAAGTGGTCACAGATGTGACTCTAAGTTTTCTAACAATTAAAGCAAACAATGCATCTAGCTGACGAAGGCCAGATGACTGAGGATTCAATTGCCCATTTCAAAACAACACCATCAAGAAGATTTAAGTTAGAGCCACGAAAATAGAATGTGATTTGCAAAATTTTAATTTACTCCTGATGTTCTAAGAATGTTCCCAAGGTGGAAAGCAAGGTAATTTGTCATAGAGGAGGTCTGACCAGATGTTGACTAGTAGAAGCTACCAGGAGTTAAAAGAGCCAGTTAGTGTCTACTGACTCCTCTCTTCCAGAATGTTCTGGGTCCTTGAGATACAAGTTTAGAGGCCATGACAAGAACACAAAGTGCAGCTCAAGACAATTGTTCCTGGGGTGCTGAGAGGCTGGGGTCTGTGTGTGACAGGAGCACCTTGCTGGTTCTAAAGGCTCAGCCAACCTTGTTGACTCCAGGAATTCACGCAGGAGCCTTGGCTCTTAATATAGTCTCCTAAGTCCACTTTCTCCTATGAAGCAATATTTTCCACTATATTTATTCACGAATTATTTTATTCATCAAACATGGATTAATGTCTAACACATGCCATTTATTTTCACATCCATTATCTCACTCAATCCTCAGACAACCTTGTGGGCAAAGTAGACCTGATTCTTCCCATTTCGTAGATGGGAAAGTTGAGGCTTAAAGAAGTTAAAATAACTAATCCAGGGTTTCACAGCTAGTAAGCGGTAGAGCTTAGCTTTGAGCCAAATCTCCTGACCCCCAGCCTGGTGTCTTTTGCATCGTATCATGGAGCCACCTGAACTGAACACATCAAGGCTGAGGATTAGAGACTGCTAGTGGCTACAACCCAGCTGATACCCGGGAACCAGGAAAAGCAGACCAGGGACCAAGAGGCTTGTAGGAGTGAAAGGGCAGCCTGCTGTCTTCAAACGATGGCAGCAGAATTAGTGTCCTTGTGTGCAAAATTCAAGCAATAATCTCTCCTTTTTAGGTTTGCTTTTGTTTAGAGTCACCATGTACATATGTGCAGGTCGTGCACTGCACAACTCTAGAGGGTACCATTCACAGCAGCAGCAGCAGCATAGATTTGTATTTTACTATTTCAGTCTTCAAGCAGGTAGCAAGAAAGTATACCAAAGAGTAGGCATCTTTTCCTAATTTGCACACAGATGCCCAGTGTCAGCAGGAGTGCTGGTGCGTGCCTTACAGGGGTACGTTTAGAGGCTGGCACAGAGAAAGCCCTTGATAAATGCTAGCTTCCCATTTCTAATTCTGTAAGATGAGGACTGTCCAACTTACTCAACCTGCCTTACCATGCAGTTTTGAAGATCATATAAAATAATTTTAATAAAATAATTGAAAGTGTTTTGGTAGACACACTAGGCCACTGCTGAGTACAAGCATAAGGAATTAATGGTTTGGCCAAGGAAGTCGAGGGGGAGGCCCTTGCACCGAGGCACCGAGACGCCATGGCGAGGTCCCAATCCATTCAGGGAACAGGTTATGTGCTTCTGGTGGAGTCCGAGGCCAGCTCGGGCTTCTGAGTCGGGGCCAGGGCGCCTGTGCCAAGCAGAGGGGGCTCTGACACTCACTCTCAGAGGAGACAGGGAGAAAGAGAGGCTCCCTGGACCCTCATGTAAAAGCAGTTTGCAGGGAGGGAGGAAGAGAAGGGGAAGCATAGTGTCCTCTGAGCAGCGGAAGATGCAGAAAACAGACAAAGAATGAAAGAGAAATGAGAGGGAGAGCGGTGAAGAGAGAGAGCAGGGTGGCCAGAAAACAGAGAGAGCAGCGTGAGATGGTAACAAGGGAGGAGGAAGGGGAGAGAGGGGACCTGAGAAAGACCCAGGAAAGACATGGGCGAGTGTGTATGTGCATGTGTGTGTGTGTGTGCGCGCACGTGTGCAGGTGAGAGGCGGGGGGAAAAGGAGAGGAAAGAAGATGGCCCTGGAGGAAGAGGGAGGGAAAAGGAGAGAAAGATTGAGACTGGAGTTCAAATCCCAGCCCTGCTGTCCACTGTCTCTGGAAGGTCCCTTAACATTCCAAGTCTGTTTCCTCAACCTTGAAGTGTGGATAATCATCTTTCCTTCTCCCTGCCCGCCCCCCACCCTCCCCGGTGCCACCCACTCCTTGGACTGCCGCAGTCACCAGGAGGTGACAGATGTCAGCCTTTGCAGTTTGGTTAATGGGAGGAAGGTCACTGTGTTCCTGAGAAAAGTGAGCTTTTCCACTCGGCCTGGTGGGCTTCATGCAGCTGCTTGTTCGACTGGGCTCAGGTCCCAGTGCCTGTTACGGGGTCTGGTGAGAGGACCACAAGATGGGGGCTTGGTCTGGATCTAGGGGAGCTAGATTCCTTTTACCGCTTCCTTTCACCAAATGGAAAAGGCAATTCTGGGATGTGTTCTCTCAACCTACCCTGAAACTCTCAGACAGCCCTTGGGTGCCTTCCCTATGTGGGTTCCCCCGCACCAGGACATTTTTGGGACTCAGGAGTTGTTGACAAGGAGGTAACTGTGGAATCGAAGCCTTAGAAACCGGGTGGAGGTGGCTGGCACATCTCCCCTCTTTTCTGAGTGTGAAGAGGCCATAAAACAATTAGAGCTCCGAGTTGTTCTCCCAGCAGAGCAGGGCGGGCGTCTCTGCCTTAAGTGTAATCAGCACCGTGATAAGGGTCCCCTGCAACTGTAGGAGAAGATAGGCTGCCCCATAAACCTGGGTCACCAGCAGGGCACGAGGGTGAAAAGGTAAAGGGAGGAGCCGGTGGCACCGAGGGCTGTCCCAGGGAAAGTCTCCCGCTGGAATTCTGACCTGATGGGGGAGGGCTGCAGGCACCTCGGCCTGAGTACCTTCTTCCACCGTGGGGCTTGTCCCAGACTTGGGGAAGGTGCCTGGTGAGTGGGCATCAGAGGTTAACCCACTTCTCACCAACAGCCAGGATTGAGTTTAAGTCTGGAGTCACAGGGACAGGCAGATCATTTGTCAATGAGCCATTTCTGTCCTGAGTCTGAGCCTCTGCCATCCTGCCCCTCCTCCAGGGCCAAGTAGACCACCACTACCTTCCCCCTGCCGCCCTTCCTCCAGCCCCAGGAGCCACAGGGGTCTCCAGGACTCTGCTCTAGCTACAGCCTGCATCAGCCCCGCTTGGACAGTGCCCAGGTCCTGCTGGTGGTTAAATATTCTGAATGCCTCCCCTGCCAACAACGCTGATTTCCGGAGCGTGAAGATCTTAGAGGAGAATGGCTCCATCTGTATTTGAAAGCAGGAGGGCCAGGGAGAGGACAGAAGAAGGAACAGCCCTTTCGCATGGCCCTGGGGAGCGACTGTGCCTCTCGTCAAATGGTTTCTCTCATTTAATCCTAACCGCAGGGAAGTGGCACTGCTCTTTGAGAGTAACAAGGAGAAAGTCATTTACCAAATTTCCTTCTGTGTGTCTTAAGAAGAGGCTTTGGGAAACTGAGGGTGAAGGGTGAAAGCTCACGCTCTCAGCCATCCTGAGAAGGAAAGGAGCTGTTGTTGCCATTTGGATAAGGTGCCAGAGACCTGGAGGGCAGGCGCTGAGACCAA
The DNA here is from genome assembly GCF_001604975.1 of Cebus imitator. Taxonomy (NCBI): domain Eukaryota; kingdom Metazoa; phylum Chordata; class Mammalia; order Primates; family Cebidae; genus Cebus; species Cebus imitator. The sequence continues at coordinate 1,804,190 of NW_016107632.1, forward strand.
ACTCCTTTGAGGGGCCGGGCGCGGTGGCTCAAGCCTGTAATCCCAGCACTTTGGGAGGCCGAGGTGGGTGGATCACGAGGTCAAGAGATCGAGACCATCCTGGTCAACACGGTGAAACCCCGTCTCTACT
>NW_016107632.1:1804474-1828156 GCF_001604975.1 Cebus imitator
AAAAAAAAAAAAAAAAAAAACTCCTTTGAGGGTCAGATGCAAATAGGTCGGGAGTCCAGTGAGCTGACGGTTTCTCTTCATGACTCATGATGAGTCCTCAGCTGTGACTTCCACCTACTGGTTGTCAATTTCCTCATCTGTAAAACGAGAGGCTTGGATGTGATGATTCCAATTCTATCTACTCCTTCTCCGATTCTATGATTCTCATCCAATCCCTAATCCACTGGATGGAAGGACTGTCTGTGAAGGAGGCAACAGAGGAGGTGATTCTACCTGGCTGCAAGATGGCCTGCCCTCCCAGTCTCTAGAACCTTATCCAGTGTCTTGAAGGGAACAGGGTTAGGAGACAGACCTGGACGGGGCCGCCATGTATGTTTGTTGAAGTTGCACACTGCACAATGGTGCTCACCTGAGGGGGCCAGATGGTGGGGCTGCAATACAGCCTGGGTGCTGCTCACCAAGCTGTGCACCCTGGTATGGGGTTGCATCCACCTGAGGAGATGCAACTTCTTCTAATGTATGCAAATGTGCCACAGGGGCTGGTGGCAACTCTGACCTTAGGAGAAGATGCAGAAACCACTAGGGAGAGGGAGCTCATTACATCCATTTTTGAGACTTTCTAGCTCTATGACCTCAGGCGATTTAAAGAACCTGAACTTCGTCAAGCATGGTGGCTCACATCTGTAATCCCAGCACTTTGGGAGGCCAAGGCAGGTGGGTCACCTGAGGTCAGGAGCTCGAGACCAGCCCGACTAACATGGCGAAACCCCATCTCTACTAAAAATACAAAATAATTTGGGCGTGGTGGCACATGCCTATAATCCCAGCTACTTGGGAGGCCAAGGCAGGAGAATCACTTGAACCCAGGAGGCAGAAGTTGCAGTGAGCTGAGATTGCACCATTGCACTCCAATCTGGGCAACAAGAGTGAAATTCCATCTCAAAATATAATAATAAACGAACCTGAACTTCAGTGTTGTCATAAACACTGGGCTTATTGTCATTTCCTGGCAGAAACAATGTAAGGCTGAACCCAGAAAATAAATCTACAGCAGGAAGCATAGAACCTGAACTGTAACAGGTACTCAGTTGAAAGTTTTCTTCCCACCTCCTCCCTACCTGGGTTTCTCTTGAAGAAATGTTCACCAGTTTTCCAGTGCTGGAAATGACTTCCTTTGCCTGGAATATCTGCCCTGAGAATCCACCTATTGGTGGGAGCCTCCCTTTCCCACCTGCCCTTACCTCCCAGTGGTATTGCCCTATCATCCCATTTCCACCTTCGGATGCTCACCAGAGTAAGACATGAAGCCTCCCTATATCAGAAAAGTCAAGGCCAGGGGCAAGTCTGGTGAAGGTGTCACACAATAATTGTAAGATTGGATTTTCATTTTTGTATGTGGACCCAAGAGCTTTCAACAAGTAGCTCCCTCTCTCTAGTGGTTTCTGCATCTTCTCTCTCCTCTCCCCACTTAACAAAAAAAAAAAAAAAAAAAAAAAAAAAAAAAAAAAAAAAAAAAAAAAAAAAAAAAAAAAAAAAAAAAAGGTGTGCATGGATCATGCATGTTCAAGCTGGAAAGGCCTCAGAGAGGTCATCTGGTTCCATCTATCCACCAAGGATGCTTTAAAGCATCATCAGGCATTATTCAATTATCATGCTCTCTCAAACTCACCCACTGACTGTTTCCCACTGTGCTGAGCACTAGCTGCTAACAGCTTTCTCAGTGGGCATAATTACCCAATTTTAGGGCTGGAGAGGTACTGAAAGGTGCCAATGGGGATGCACTTAGCGGTACTGTCCCTGGCTACACTCTCCCGCTGTGTTTTGAGCTATTCGTTCTTGATCAAGTCTTGCCTTCAAGACTTCACCACCACAGGACTTTTGTCTCTTAGAACTTAAAGAACAGGAATACATCGAGAAAAACCTGAAACAGTGTTGTGTATACACCTGGGCTCTGCTCCCAAGCCTTCAGTGGCTCTTTATTGCCTACAGGATTAATCCCTATTCATTTAACTGGCCCTTTGTTCTATGTTATGGAGGTGGGGGGGGTGGGGGGACGGGGACAGAGACAGGTGGCACTCAGTTTATCCTCCTAAGGAGTCCAAGTTCTACTGAGAGTAATGGGTATGAAGGTCAATAAGTAAGTCAGGAATGAATAAGACAGCAATCACAGTTATTGCTGCCAGTGGACATGAAGGATGGAGGAATGGAATGTGTGTGGGGACTTGTGGGCTTTTGATGGTGGAAAGTATTTATTCGAACATCATTTTACAGGCAGAGTATGAGACCCAGAGATGAAAAGTGAGTTATCTCAGGTTGCACAGCGAGACAGAGGCAGAGCCAGGACTAGAACCCAGGACTCATGGTCCATGTTTGGGTTCTGTTTACTCTGTTTCAGTGTTTCTTTTATACGGTTAATTGTTGAGTTCCCTCCTCTCTATAGCAGAGCTATAACCTGGCACTGTGAAAGAGCACCAGGATGCTGACTGAGGGGTCTGGAGTCTCAAGTGTGAGTCCTGGGTGGCTCTCTGCCATGTGACCTTGAGGGAGACACTTAAACTCTCTGAATCTTCTTTTTCTGATCTGTTCTTCACCTACCAGAATTCAGCTCCATGAGGGCAAGGAAAACATCTCATTCATCTTCCCCAGGATAGGTCTGGGGGACTCTGGGAAAGACAATAACAGATCACAAACAGGAATACGGCAGTCTGGGGCTTGGGAGATAAAACTGTGCTGGAAATAAAGGCATACTGAAGACCTGGCAATGGATGAATGGAAGGTAGAGAGGAGAATGTGAGCGGGGAAGAAGGTCTCTCGCACTGTTGACTCGCCTCCAACTAACACCGAGTAAATATTGAGAAAACACCTACTGAAAGGTGAAATTGGCCAAGGGTCTAGGCAGCTCTTTTCAAGCCTCTCCCAAGCACAGAACTAGAGAGATGCTGGGACCTTTGCTCTCAGCACCTGAGAAGGAAAAGCTTGGGGGATTCCACTCAGTCTCTGCCTTTGCTGAGAGCATCACCATGGACAAGCCACCGCACTGCTACAAGCCTCAGTTTCCCCACCTGTAAAATGGGGGTGGTACTGACTCTGAGGCTATGGAAAGCGTTCCATGTAGAGACAATCTGGGACAGAAAGGAGTGGCTGGCATTGCTCCAGGCACATTGTAATTATCAACGCATCCCAGTCCAGGCCCCCAAATCACATCTGATGAGCTGTGGAGATCGACAATGCCGGGGCTGCCCGCAGCGAGTGCGCTGCCACAGCAATTGGTCCTTGTGAGGCCGTTTGTCTCATCTTCTTTCCATCTCCCAGCAGGTGGCGAGGTTGAATGCACCACATCCAGAAGGCACAGAAAACCCAGAATGGGATTGCTTAGGAGTCAGGCTGTGCTGGCTGATTAAAACAGGAGCGTCCGTAGACAGGAATGTGGCTCTCCTGAAAGTCCAGAAATTCTGGGTAATCACCACGCAACCATCAACAAACACTCTCTATTCTAGACACTGGGAACGCCAAAAAAACAGTCAAAATTTGGCATCCAGAAGCCCCATGAGGCCCTCGTCTACCGGGGAAGAAGAGAAGCAGGCAAATGGAATATCACAGCCCACAGCAATAAGTGTCAGAACAGGAATGCCACGATCCACGAGACTGCAGGGGAAGCATGCTGAGATGTAGAGGAAGTGACATCTGGGCTGGGTGTTGAAGGTTGAATAGGAGTGCACCACCTAGGGAAATTGCATTCCAAGCAGAGGAGAGGGACCACATCAGGTCTGAGAAAGGGAGGCCGAGAGAGAGAAAATGAGAAAATAAGCCTCCCTCGGTCCTCCCATGAGGAGGGCCAAGAGGGCTCACCATCAGTCATGTCGTGTGACAGCCAGGCCACCAAGCCAACTCAGGTCACTTCCTGGAAGCGCAGCCCAGTGGCCAACTGGATCATCCAGTTGGCTCCAAACATTGTAAACAAGACCTAGGGCACCTCCCAGCCCAACCCCTCATGCCCCAACCTGCCAAACACCTGCCCGTCCTTCAAGGCAAGTCCAAGGGACACCTCCTCTGCAAGGCTTTTCCTGATTCTTCCAGAAGACCTCTGTTATGGAACTCAGGTGTGTTAGAGTCAACTGTCTGCTTCTGCATCCAGCTGTGAGCTCCCTGAGGGCAGGGGCTGTGCTTCATTATAATAGCACAGTGTGTAGGACCCAGAAGGTACACAATTAATAACAGTCATGATGACTGTAATGACTGTCACTGAGCACTAGTGCCAGACATCAGGTTTAGCAATAGGCTCTAAGTATCATCAGCATCCTCATTAGCTCATTGAATCCTCACAAAAACCCTATGAGATAGTGCTATTGCTATCCCCATTCTACAGATGAAAAAACTGAGGCTCAGAGAGAGGAAGTGGCTAGCCCACGGTCAGACAGCTAGTACATTTTAGGGCCAGGATTCAAACTGACCCCAAAGGCTGGGTCTTATCCACTGAGTATCATGCTTTGCTATGTGATAAATTGGACTGAATTGAATTCATGCCATAATAAAACGGGGGAATCAGCCATGCACAGTAACTTACACCTATAATCCCAGTGCTTTGAGGGGCCATAGCAGGAGGATGGCTTGAGGCCAGGAATTCAAGACCAGCCTGAGCAACATAGCAAGAGCCCATCTCTACTAAAAAAAGTTTTTAAGTGGGGAACAAAGTTATTCAAATGAGAAAACTACAGGAAATGACATTTGAATCGGAGGAAGACGGTTGCCAAGAAGATCATTCCAAGAAGAGGAAATAACAGGAGCCCAGGGTTGGAAACCGCTGCTTGAGAGGTTTATTACGTGTTCGGCAGTAGCTAACTGCTCATTATATGTGTTTTAAAATTCAAATTGAATTGGAATTCGTGAATCTTCCTGGGTTAACGGCGTGTAAATTGCTCAGAAGAGAGTAGCAGGAGGAAGGTCTGGAAAGACATGTGGGGCCAGAACAGGAAAGGCCGGGAATGCCAGGCTAAGGGCTTGGCTCTGGCCTGAGGCTTTTAAGAAAAGATTGTCACTGGGAAAGGAGACTGAGTTTCAGGGTTGGCTCACAGACACGGATTGTGGGGAGAGACTGCCCCCGCCTGGGAGAGCCAGCTGCTCCTCTGAGTAATTCAAGGCTGAGCTGTCTTGGGCCACAGGGCACAGCTCCATGCCTGACATTTGCGGGGCCCAGAGTGAGAGTTTAAACAGAGCCCATATGGCGTCCCCAGTACTGCCCTAGACCACCACGTGTTTCAGGGGCCCCTCGCTGTAGCCCGCCTCCCTCAAACACTCTACATCCTCCGCCAGGATCTGTGACCAGCCAGAGCTGGCAGTGCCAACATAGGGGTGAAGTCCGGCTCCAAGTTGGGTCCCAGGTGGGCTGCAGTCCCCGTTTCTCCCCTGTGGGGCACTCTCTGACCCTCTCCCTTGCCCCCAGCCTCCCTCCTCTGACCCAAGGCCAGACTCCTGCTCTGGAAAGGAACCCACAAGCAGATGGTTCTCACTGGCCAGTTTTTCTAGCATGAGATGACCTGTGATTGGGTCAGCAGACTAGCGCCAACACTTATTTGGGGTGACAAATTGTTTATATAAATAGAGACTTTCAAATATTTGCCCCAGGCAGAGCACGGTGGCTCATGCCTAGAATCCCAGCACTTTGGGAGGCCAAGGAGGGCAGATTACTTGAAGTCAAAAGTTAAAGAACAGCCTGGCCAACATGACGAAAACCCCATCTCTACTAAAAATACAAAAAGTAGCCGGGAATAGTGGTGGGTGCCTGTAATCCCAGCTACTCCAGAGGCTGAGGCAGGGGAATCGCTGGAACCCAGGAGACGGAGGTTTCACTGAGCTGAGATTGCTCCACCGCACTCTAGCCTGGGTGACAGAGCGAACCTCCATCTCAAAAAAAAAAAAAAAAAAAAAAAAAAATTACCCCAGCTCCTACACACCCAAGAAGCAGCCCTGACCATACATTTAAATATTTAAACATGATCACTCAAACTAAGAGAAGTCCATAAAATACATTCTATCTACCGCCCATGACAAATAGACCTTCATAGCAACCTAGAAGTACAGGTCCAAATTTTGGCTACTCCAACTCCTTGGTGTTCTGTGCTAGAGGGTTTGAGGAGTGACCCTGCCACGTGCAGCCCCTCATGCCTCTGTCCTGAATCCTGTGTTCCCCGCTCCCTACCTGCACAAGTGTGGCCCTTCCAGCCGCACAGCCAAGCTCCACACAACCCCCACCAGCTTCCCCTTTGTACCCTCTGATCTGGAAGTGCACCCCCCAACAGTGGGGTCCACCTTGCAAAGGATAAAGACAGGAAAGAGGGGTCCAGGTGCTGGAAGTTGCCTTAAGGCCCTTTTGCCAGAAAATTCCCAGGTCCCGAGTACCCAGAACATGATCTAGAAGGAAAGAGGGCACAGCTCCAGCTACCTACGTCCTCTGGGAGAAGGGACATGGCTGGAGGGGAGCAAATAAGACCTTTTAAAACACGGGACCCCTCATTCCCAGGCCTAAGTCACTACCAGGCAGAACAGCTGTGCCTTAAAGGCAGGTCCCAAGAATCAGCTTTCTGTCATTACCTGGGCCCATGCAAAGGAGCATCTCCTCCTTCTCATTATACCTTCTAGAAGAGTTCCCATCTCTTAACATCGCCACTACCAAAGCAGGCTCTAGGGCCTTTTACACATGGCAACTGAGTGACAGGCTGGAAGATAGCTCATTTAGCTGCAGAGACAGGAATGGGACCTGAACCTCTCCTCCCACATGGCTTACTAGAAAAATCCTACATTTAGGATGAAAGTCTGGGGCTCATTTGTCAGATATTTGTCTAGCCACTAAAAGTTCTATACATTTCCCATCTGGCTATTATTTTGCTACAGGGTCTATCACAGGCAGAAGACATTTAAATTAGTCAATTGCAGTACCAAAACTCTAGCCCCAACTATCCTATCTGAAAGATTTGTGCGAGGCTGAAGTCCAGTTAGAAAGACATGGTAGAGGCCGGGTGCAGTGGCTCATGTCTGTAATCCCAGCACTTTGGGAGGCAAAGGTGGGTGGATCACCTGAGATCAGGAGTTTAAGACCAGCCTGCCCTACATGGTGAAACCCCATCTCTACTAAGAATACAAAAATTAGGTGTGGTGGTGTGTGCCTGTAATCCCAGTTACTCAGGAGGCTGAGGCAGGAGGATCACTTGAACCCAGGAGGCAGAGCTTGCAGTGAGCCGAGATCACATCTCTGCACTCCAGCCTGGACAAAAAGAGCAAAACTTAGTCTCAAAACAAAAAAGAAAAGAAAAAGAAAGACACGGTAGAATTTGTTAGCACTCCTCCATATTTTATGTGGGAATCCCTCTATATTTTCCAGCCTTCCTTGCAGCTGGCTGGCCATGTGATTGACTCAGGGCAACACAATGGAGTGGGAAGGATGTAAGTCACCTCTGAGGCCAGGTGGCAAGGTACCTGGCATGCCTTGCCCTCATGCACACAACTGGAAGAGAAGGACTCCAAGATGGTCTAGTGATGGATGAAAAGGGCTTGGATCTCTGAGTCACCACTTGGAGGAGGAAAGCCTAAGAGAGCAGCCCAACCCTCACCAACTTGTTACACGAGCGAGAAATTAACTTTTACTGCATTTAGCCACGGAGCTTGGTGATTGTTACCACAGCTAATGAGTGTTACTCTGTGTAACATGGAAGCTGTCGGCGTAGCAGGCAATAGCAGGATGGGGCGGATATGAGAAATATGAGTGGGGAGAGGTGCTTAGAGCGAGGGAGAGGGCAAACCATGTTGCTGCATGATTCTAATCCAAGGTGGACAATGACAAGAGCCAAACGGGAGGTCCACACACGGGGCTGTGGGCTGTGAGCAGTACAAGCAGACGACACTGAGAGATCACAGGGGCGATTAGTGGAAGAGAAACAGAAGAAAATAAAGAACATTCCTCAGTCTGACAACTATCCAGCTGCAATGCACTGGTCCCTTCTTTCAGAGCAGTGCACCCTGCTGGGACAGGAACAAGTAGCCATTCCAGCATCAAGCAGGAAAGGGCTTTTCTTGCCATGGACACACACAGAGCCAGCCAGCCTGGTTGATCCAAGGAGCAGATGTCCTTGGGGTCTAGCCCCAGGTCTGTCCATCCTGGCTGTGAATCATGGGCAGGTCAGTCCCCTTCTATGGGCCTTAGTTTCCCCTATGTAAAATGAGGTGGGTTTAATCTAAGTAGCTGGTCAATAATGACATTGATGGTGAAGGAAGCTAAGCAAAAACAAAGGTGAGGGGAGTTATGGCTCTCGTAATGCAATCATGACGATGGAGGTGGGGTGAAAGGGCATCCCCCCCTTAAGAGAGACCAACTCAGGGGCTGAAACACATCTTTGTGTCTCTTTACCATCACCTTCATCTCCCACTGCAGATGAGCTTTCTCTGTGTGACGAGCATGTGGCCCCACTATGCTCCAGGTCTACTAACATACCTGCTGAGAAGGAAGGATTCAGGCAAGTCCAGCCTGGATCTCACGCCCCGCCGATGAAGGTGGGTGTTAGCAGGAGAAATAGTCACAGAACAGATGTGGGCTACTGGGGGATCTCTGTGGATCCCCAGATTCATGTCTGCTTCCTCCCCAGTCGCCGCCTGCCCTGACCCTAGGTGATGCCACCTTCTCAGCCCAGCAGACTCCCCCACCTTCACTCACCTGGTGGTTACTCCTGGGCAGTGCCTGGAAAAAGCTTTTCCAGCTCATCTCAGAGGGGACCTCCCCTTCCAAGGAGGCGGGGATGATTTTCTCACCCCCACGAGGCCCCAGGAGGTTAAATAGCTCGGCTGTGAGGGGTCACCAGGAAAATTGGAGGCACCTGGGTTACGTGTGCACCTTGTCGGCTGGCAGTTTGTTCGGGGCTTAGCCCGCCGTGTTAGTTCAATGGGCTTGAGGAGGCCTTCTGCTTCCCTGGAGCTTCCCGAGGAAAATGACGTCCAGCCAGCAAGACGCTCAAGCAGGCAGATGAGTGGCGAGGGCAATGCAGACCCCACACCCATCTCAGCTCCCCCTGCCCTTCCCAGAAGGGAGGATAGAGGAGGAAGAACGCACCGACCTCGAGCTCCTGCTGGGGGCCACAGTCCTACACCCTTCATCTCACACTTTAAATGTTTTTAAGGTGGCATTAAATTACACCAATAATTTAAGAGCCTTCTAGTGAAAAATGTAAAGCATTATAGACAAGTCTGTGAGTGACTTTGATCACTGTAGCCTCCCCCAGGAACCTCGTGACCTTTTAGCCAACATCCACCTGTCTTTTCTCATGCATTTACTTTTAAGCATATATGTTACATTTTTCTGGGGTTCACAACATAAAGAGTATCAATTGTACCGATTTTGCATGCAGACCATAATGCTGAACAGGTTTTTCCTTTTTTTTTTTTTTTTTTCTGACAGAGTCTTGCTCTGTCACCCAGGCTGGAGTGCAGTGGCACAATCTTGGCTCACTGCAACCTCCGCCTCCCGAGTTCAAGCAATTCTCCCGCCTCAGCCTCCTTACTGAGTAGCTGGGATTATAGGCGCCCACCACCACACCCAGCTAATTTTTGTAGAGATGGGGTTTCACCATGTTGGCCAAGCTGGTCTTGAACTCCTGACCTCAGGTGATCTCCCCGCCTCAGCCTCCCAAAGTGCTGGGGTTATAGGCACGAGCCACCGTGCCCGGCCCTGGACGTGTTTTATATAAATGGCAGCCCAAGTTTCAGCAGGATACTTGACCTCTGTGTATCTCAGTATGCTCTCCTAGAAAGCAAGGATAATAAGAGCACCCTGCTCCTGGGGTGGTTGTGAGACCCTCACAATCAGGGGCATTGCCTGACATGTGCATGCACACACACCACACAACACACACACACACATACACACACACACACACACACACACACACACACGTACACATAGCAATAAAAGGGCTATATAAGCCATTAATGTTGTTTTTCTGTCATTAATATTGTGCAAATAGGTTTCTTCACTCACTTAGATGTCTTGGAAATCTTTCTAGGTTAGTACTATAGGTTTGCCTCTGCCTTTTTACCTGCTGTATACTGTTCCATAGCATGGATTTCTATCCTTTATTTAGCCATTCCCCTTTCGATGGACATTTAGGTTATTTCCAAATTTTAGCCTATGTAAATAAGGCTGCAATAAACATCCTGGCATGGACACGCCACTAGTTCATTAAATACTCATATCAACTTCTAAGGCGGATTATTATTTGCTAGCTTTTGAAGAAAGAAAACTGAAGTGGACACAGTCAAGGGACTGAGCCAGGATTTGGCCCAGGCTGATGTGGAGCCTCATGCTTTTCCCCTGCACCAGGCTGCTGCGTCTGCCTGCCAACAGCCCCACCTCCAAGCACCCTCTAAGTCACAACAAATGCTCTTTCTTCCATGTCACTTAAGTATGAATAGATCCTTGTCCCTAAAGGTTGTGGGACTCCTTACCCACCCCCGGGCTACTGGTGTCCTCTTTTCAGAGAAAGAAAAGGTAGACGGAGGCTTCAAAACACACAAAATCATTTGAAAACCACACTGGATTGTGTTTCCAGCTCAGCCTCCTCACTCTCTCCTCACTTTGAAATCTAGAAATCACATTTTCCAGCATCTCTTTGCCCATGCGGCTCTGGGTTTGAGGCTATCACTGAGAAGAGTGAGCACAAGATTTGAAAGGCAGAAGTGAAGGAGAAGCCATCATTCCCAAAGAGGAGCTGCTTGGGAACCACTGATTTTGCTGCTTCCAACCAAAGCAGTTGGAAGGAGCTTCTGGAAATCCTAGAGCATTGCAGCAACTTCCTGCAGGCTTGTGAGAACCACCAGCTTCAGTACTCTGACTCAGGTTCCTGGCCGTGTCAATGTCCCTGGATATTGGCAGCAGCTCCTCTAACCTCTGACACCCCAGATCTTCCAGCCATTCTGTAAGCCCCTGCATCTGGCAGTCCTGTAAGCCCCTGCAAACTTCATGCCTGGAACGCAGAGAGGTTTCTGTGTTTCTGACCAAACTCTGACCAATATAAAAGTTAATGTCAAAAAAGAACATTGACGTTTAACTAGACTATTGATTTATGAAAAGTGTTGAAACTTTAGAAAGAGATTTCTTTATGTTCTGCTAATTCAATTCCCCAGAAGGGCCATGATCCAGAAATGAGCTGAATTCGTAACGCGTGTCAAAAAGGGAGCTGAGCTTCAGGGACAGACTTGTAAGTGACCGTGCCTGGTAGGTGAATGGTGACCCAGACTGGGTTTCCCCATCCAGAACTGTCTCTGGACCATTTCTGTCTTTGGAATCCCATTTTAGGGAAATTGAGGGAAGCACAACATAGCTCTTTTTCACAGGGTGCAGGAGAAGCCAGGAGTGAAGGCAGGGAAGGAAGACAAGACCCACTCCGACCAGACAGCCGACCTCCATCCAGAGTGCACCCGGCTCTCACGCTGGATTGGCCTCGGAGGCCCTGACGATAGGCTATGTGTCCCACCAGCAGCTTGGCCTCCCAAGAACGACTCGCTCCATCCCAATTAGCTGTAGCAGGATGGAAAATGACCCCCGGAAGATACCAAATCCCTGGAATTCGTAGATGCACATTATTTGAAAACAGGGGTTTTGCAGGTGTTATTAAGCAGAGGATCTTGAGAAGAGGAGCTTCTCCTGGATTATCCTGGGAGGCCTAAATCTAAAGAGTTGAGACAGACACGCAGAAGAGAGGACAATGGGAAGATGGAGGCAGAGATTAGAGCGCTGTGGTCACAGCCCAGAAGTATCAAAGGCTGCCAGCAGCCACCAGAAACTAGGAGCCAGGCACAGAACGCCCTCTCCCCAGAGCCGCCAGAGGGAGCACAGCCCTGCCGGCACCTGGATTTCAGACTCTGGCCTCCAAAGCTATGAGAAAATACATTTCTGTGGTTTTAAGCCACCAAGTTTTGAGGGCCACAGGAAGGTAATAAAGGAGGATATACTGGAAGGACTTGGAGACCCTCTGGTCAATAATGTCAATAATCCTTTTTTTTTTTTTTTTTTTCTGTGACAGAGTTTTGCTCTTTCACCCAGGCTGGAGTGAAGTGGTGCGATCTCAGCTCACCGCAGCCTCCCCCTACCCTCCAGGTTCAAACGATTCTCCTACCTCAGCCTCCCAAGTAGCTAGGGTTACCGGCGCTGGCCACCACACCCAGCTAATTTTTGTGTTTTTAGTAGAGACCAGGTTTCGCCATGTTGGCCAGGCTGGTCTCGAACTTCTGACCTCAGGTGATCCACCCGCCTCGGACTCCCAAAGTGCTGGGATTATAAGTGTGAGCCACTGTGTCCAGCCTGGACAATAATCTTTAAACCCTGCCCCTCAGAGGGCCTTTGGGGGCATCTTCAGCAGGAATGCCGGAGTGCGTGGGACAAGTAGGTCAGGCTCCACACCAGTCATTCCTCATGGACCAGAGCAGCTCCCGAGCAATCCGCTCTACCCATTGGGCAATGAAGTAAGATTAAGTAATAGGGAATTGAGGGGAAGCCATTGTGGAGGCAGGTGCAGGTGAGTTTCCAAGCCACACAGCCAACTGGTTCGTTCAGTTTTCAGTTTTCTCAGACAGATGGAGGGACTTGCTATTGGTCATACAAGTTGGTAACAGAGCAGCCATCAGAGCCTGGGTCTCCAGCCTTTGCATGACAGCACACAACCCACACTGCACAATTTCACAGCGCCAAGGACTAGGGTTGGAAGGGACTGCAGGAGGTTATGTCATGTGTCTCCTGCCCTCTGATTAGATTGTGGGAAGGTTGTGACTTAGATAACTTGGGTGAAAAAGAGCTGCAGCATCTACTCACCGGCTGTCGTGGCTTCCTGTCTCTTCCCTTAGCTGGCTGTGCAGCCAGTTGATTCATTTCTCTCAAAGGTCTGTGAACAGGAAGGCTGAAAACCCAGGTGACCCACGTCACTGACGTGCAGGAATCAGCTTGCTTTTTGGATGGGGCTCACTAGAAACTGACCCTGAGATAGCGATGTGCATTAGCCAGTTCCTTGGCGAACCCCTTCAGGAATAGCATTTATAAGACAGTGAAGGATACAGGATTGGGGAGAGGGGAAATGGAAAAGTTGACCTGAGATGCAATTAATGGTGTGATAAACAGAAGCTCAGCTCTGCACGGGAAGAGACTTTGCTTATGGGAAGGCACAACAGCTGTTCAATACATGCCACTGTTCCTTCCTGCCTGTTACATAAGTTACCACCTTCCCACCGTCGAAATCAGAGGACAGGGGACAGATGACATAACCTCCTGCCGTCCCTTCCAGCCCTAGTCCCTGGTGCTATGAAATTGTGCAGTGCAGAATTTCTAGTTGCTGTAGAGCTGGGACAGACTTTAATTGTCAAAACTAGGGGTAACGTTGTCCCACATTGTATTCCTAAATAGACCAGTCACGGGATACAGATATCCCCTTGGGGAAGGGGGCAGGCATGACCTAAAACAAAGCCACTCCCTTCAACCCAGTGCAATTCCAGGAAAGGGATCATGAGCCATCAGCAGCCCCCAATCCTGGCAGCTGGGGGAAAGAATGAAGAATCCCAATCCTAAAGGGGAGAGCTGGGTATCACACAACAGTGTCCACTACACACACTCATCACCTTTGATAGGAAAAGATGATTGGAAGGCCTTGGCAAGAAGCCACAGTAAGAAGAAGATTACGGCTGTTTTGATCATAGGATGAATATCCATAAGACTGAATAAGATAACAGAGTTGGAATGAGCCTTAGAGTTCATAAAGCTCAGAGAGGTCAAGTGGTATGTATATGGCCACCCTCCCAGTCTTGGCCTCCAACCCCTTCTCAGCATGACCTTCAGGCACCGAGTCAAACAACTCAGGAGAAAACCTACTCCCCTCATTTTCCAGAGGAGGCCCTGCTTAGAGGAGTGGCTTCTTCCCCAGCACACAGTGAGTTCTGGAATGGGACCGAACTGGGATGGGACCCAGAGCAGGAACAGGACACCCAGTGCTCTTTGCGACTGGGTACGTGAGTGAGCAGCGGGGGCTTAGCTCCCGTCTCTTGTTGAACATCCGTCTCACCGCACCACAGGCCACAGCAGCAGGCCTGCCGGCTGCTGGAATGAGTCCTCACACCCGCTGCTCTGATGGCCCTGCACGAGGAGGGGCTGGGCTTGTCCCTGTGCCGATTTTCATCATCCTTTCAGCGGGTTAGCAAGAGCTTAAAGTAATCTGTGGCCCAGGCACCAGGAGGCCCTTCATTAAGCATTATGGGATAATCCTGATTGTATCAAGGACTCTTTCCCTAACTTGGGAGAAGAGAAATTGACATGCACAAAAAAGGCAGGGGAAACATCCAAACAAGTTATCATCGTCTGTCATGCTGCTATTTTTATTCCTCCGTGACAGCTAGAGATTACAGCCAGATGTGGTGGCTTGGCAGCCCCCTGGCAGAATACCAGCTGGAAGGGGGTTAGGGGGCAGCGGCAGAGCCCCTTCATTTCACAGATTGGGGGGTGCCCAGAGCTGACAAGCGACAAGCCCCAGGACACCCACTGCACCCACCAAGTCCCCTCCAACACAGGACTCTAGACATTCTGGACAGAGTGGCTTGTACCACTCTGCTTCCTCTGAATTGGGGTCCTGGGTTTGTGTTAGTGTCCAGGTGAGAAGCCCCTGGCTTGCCCCAGCAGGTCTGGCTTCCTCCAGTGGGGCCAGAGCAAAGATCTCTGGCTCCCCCTGGTGGTGAGACCAGAAACGTGCCCAGCGTGACTGTCCTGTGTCAAAGGTGGCAGGAGGAAGCAGAGGAGAGAGATACCGCCATCACCGCCCCCACCCATGCAGCCTAAAAGTCACTATCCCTTCCTCTCTTAGAGTCTTTTGGTCCAGTCTCCTCTCCCATCATAGCAACAGAAGGGGCCTTGGACTCAGTTACAGCTAAATTTTGTCCCCACGAGAGTTTGTATGCAGAAGATCTAAACCCTAGTACCTCAGAATGTGACTGTATTTGAAGACGGCACCTTCAAGGGGGTAATTAAGGTAGAGCAAGGTAATGAAAGTGGACCCCAACCAATGGCCCGGTATCCTTATTAGAAGAGGAGATTAGAACACAGACACGCACAGGAGGGAGACAGCCCTCTGCAGCCAAGAGAGGTCTCAGAAGAAAGCTGCCCTGCTGATCTTTGAGAACTGTGAGAAGTGAATTTCTACTCTTTAAGCCACCTAGTGTGTGGTACGCTGCTCTGGCAGCCCCAGCCCACTCAGCCACCCCCTAGTCCTTTTCCTTCCTGGCCTCCTGGCCTGCTTCTCTCTTCTCCCTCCCCTGCCTCACTCTCTTTTTTTCTCCATATCTGAAGATATCCCCTTTGCTCATCTATTCTCCAGATATTTACTGAGCCTGACGACGGACTCGTTCCTAGAGGCAGAGAAATGAATAAGAACTTTTATTCATCAGCAAATATTGACTGAGCACCTACTAAGTACTAGGCTCTCTTGTGGGCACTGGGTTATGATGACACACAAGACAGGCAGGATCCTCGAGGTGCAGTCGGGATGGGTGGGGTTGGGGGGACTGACGTGCACGTGTGCAGTGCATCTTCCACTGAGCCCTGGGTGCAAACCCCTTGTGGATTAAGGCAGAAACCAACTCTCACAGAGTGGGGAAAAATGAACCCAGGAAGCCAGTAAATAGAGCTGTTTGCGCTAAGCTTTGACGTATGAGAAGTTCTTTCTCTCCCTCTTGTTCGCCATAAAAGTCAATCACTAAGCAGTGCTCCGTAAATATTGTTGACCACATGAGCAGAGAAATAGGACTCGTGGTACGGCTCTGATGAGTGGAGGAACACCAGGGCTCTTCGTCTCGTGTCAAATCAGATAAAACGACACGGACACACCTGGGGTGGTTTTAAGGAGCAGAGAGTTTAATAGGCAAGAAAGAAGGGAAAAAACAGAAGGAAGAAGCTCCCCTGTACAGAGATGTGGAGGGGGGCTCCAGAGCCAAGAAAGGAGACCCCAAGTGTAGTGGAAACCAGCCAGGTATAGGAAGAGGCTGGAGGAGGCAGCGTCTGATTTGCATAGGGCTCAGGGGATTGGTTTAACCACGCAGGTCATTCATGTAGCCCTCAGAAAAAACTGGCCCTCCCACCCTAGTCTTTTAAAATGCAAATGAAGGGCACCATGATGTTCTACACACAGGGGGATATGTGGGGGCAGCCATGCTGCCAGGCACATGTGGGAACAAGGGCAAGAGGACAACAGTGGGAATCCCCATTTGGGAATCCCCATGTTGGGTGGACCCAGTTTCTAATGGCCAACATTTGCATATCAAAGTTTGCCTCGGGCTCTAAGAGCAGGGGCTTTCCTGCTAGACAGGAAATGTTTCTGGAGCTGCTTTAAAAGAAAGGAAAACTTTCCACAAATCCCTTTTCCTTTCTATCTGCCTAAAATAATTTCTTAATGACTCCTACCACATTAGGATTAGCACATCCAGTTGATGGGGGTGGGAGGAGACACAGGTAAGGGACGGACAGGTGACTGCAGGAAGAAGAAAGAGACTTACCCCAGAGATGTGAGTCCTCCCCAAGCTGACATCTGTTCTGATCTGAAAGTTAATTGTGGTATTTGGATGTTTTACTTTCCATCCTCCTTAATAATTACAACAGAACCCAAAGTATGAGATAACACTGAATCATTAAATGGGATTTAATTATTCTCCCAACTTTTGGGAATTAAGGGGCTTCAGAGCAAATGCATGCCTTCATGTAGCAAAACAGGTGTTTCCCTTCTAATTCGTCCAATCTCTCAAGGCAGAATGCAAAGGGCCAAGATGGCGGCACATGCGGCACAGTGGCCCAGGTATCCTGTCTGTGCAAACGGTCTTGGTGTTCCACTGGGTTTAGAGTATTCCCAGCAGTCAGGGCAGTAGATGTGTTCATTCAGCCATTCATTCACTCAACAGAAATTCATGGCGTGCCTACTATGTGCCAGGCATTGCTCCTTCTAGGCCTTGGAGAGACAAGGTGGGCAAGGCAGACAAAATCGCCTCTCAAATGCCGATTACACTCTAGTCACAGAGACTAGACTAGTAAACAAGCGGAATATCAGACAATGAGAAATGCCCCACAGAGAATTCAATAAGGCACTGTGCTGAGAGGGGCTGGTTAGATGCCACTTCAGACCACATGGCCGGAGACAGGCTCCCTGGGGAGGTGACAGTTAAATGGAGGTGAATGAAAAGAAAGAGCCAGTGCTCCCAAAGCAGGCCCAGGGACAGCAAATGCTAAGATCCTAAGGTGGGAATGAGGGGCAGAAAGTAAGAGAAGGCAGGATGAGTGATGAGCGAGCAGGGCGCCCTGCACAGGAGTAGGGAGCAGAAGAGCCTTGCACCTCAGATAAGGAATGGGGTTTAATTTTAAGGGAAAAGAGAAATGGCTGAAAAGTTTTAAGGGGTGGGTGGGGTCATACACTGATTTTTTACTTTAAAATATAACTCTGGCTGCAGTGTCAAGAGTGGAACAGGAGCTGGGAGAACAGAGAAGAGACCTCTGCAGTGGAGACAATGTTGGCGTCAGCCCTGCTGCAAAATATCACCCTTTATTTATCTCCTCGTAATGGCCAAATCCCCAATCACCCCTCATTTTTTATGGCACTCTGCAGCTTAGAAGGTGCTTTCACCTTATGATGACATTTGATTTTGATTCTTATGATCCCCGACTCAAGGGCTCAGAGAGACTGAGTGACCTGCCCCAAGAAACGTAGCCAGTGGGTGGTAGAGGCAGAGACTGGAAGAATATCACTCCCTGATCAGAGACACAGCTAAAAAAAACGCTTTGGGAGAGAGTGTGACATCTAGACTGGCACTGCCCAGTGGCAAATTTTTTTGGACCTTTGTGCCTACACTTTTTAAACAAGTCCCCAGTACAAACTGGACACTGATTCTAACAAGGTGCTCCATGCTCAGGACATTTCTGGAGCCAAGGTGCAGGGGCAGAATGGACACAGGCTTTGTAGTCAAAGATCCTCAAAGAGGATTCCAAGGCGGTCGCCTCCCACCTGGACCCTCTGCCTCTTCAACAACAAGGTGAGTTAACCTGGCTCTGAGGATGTCTACAGGGCCTCAGGCACCTTCTTTGAATCTTCTCTGTGGGGGACATCTTTATCCTTAAGATTAGTTTGAATTTTTTGAAACACTCCAGAGCCGCTGGGAGTAGGGAAATACATGAGTGCAGAGGGAGGGGATGCGGTTATGAAATCCAAAACATCTGCCATTTGCAACTCAAAGCCTGGCTGGCTAAGGCGCTCCTCCTGATGCCTCTTCTTTGCAGGGATCCCACCGCTCCTGCTCCAGCCATTTGGTCCTCGGCCCAGGCAATACCCACACCTAGTGGCTACCTTCTCCTCTCTCTCCAGGACTGGTGAGGAGTCAGGTTGGTCATGAGGCTTCTCATCATGCAAACCAATCACCTGGGAATCTTGTTAAAAAGTGGATGGAGATGGGGCCTGAGATTCTGCATTTCCAAGGAGCTCCCAGCGGATCCTGCTACTGTATATCCTCAGACACCACTTTGAGGGGTGAGGAAAATGGGATTTTTGAGCTGTGCTGACCAGTTGCCAACTTGCAAGGGCTCATCCATGCTGCTTTTGTGTGATCAGCAGTTCCAGTGTGCCCGGCTTCCCCTTGTTACATATAGCAAATCCCAAGTTTCTCTTCAAAGAATCAGTATTCAATATGTTCAGCTCTCTTATTCTTTCTCTATCTTAAAGTTTAATGTCCTTTTAGTTTCAGTAAATAACCTTTTCCATCAGTTCTAATCAGTAGTTCACATCTGTTCCCCTGGACCCCTGCCCTGTCCTAGCTCATCCCAGTCACCTGCTCTGGTCACCTGCTTTGACCCCTGCTTACCTGCTCTGACCTGCCCGTAACCATCCTTCCTGCCAAACTACCCACCCTGCCACTCCAACTCATATACCTGCTCCCTTTAAAATAGCCAATCAGAATTAGACTAGACTGTGTGGTCTAACCCTAGCCAATAGGGGAATGACACAGCAGTAGGAGTGACCTCCATCAGGCATAAGTACCCCTTCCTCTCCTTGTCCAGACATGTGTTCACCATTCTTCCATCTGTGAGCCGCACCCTTCTATACAAGTAAATTGCCTTGCTGAGGAAATTTATAGTCGAGTGCTACTTCTTTTGCAGCATTGAAAATTCTACTTATAGCACCCTTGATCTAACCCAAAGAAATAAAGAGTCAGATTGGGTTAACACGTGAGGAAAGCTTTTGGTATTACCAAAACATTGCACACAGGAACAGTATCTGCCCAAGGTACCAGACACAGGGCCAGGTGCTCAGGATACAAAGGCAAGGTGCTCCAGGTGGTTGGTGGTCGTGGAGAGCCATGAAAGCTGATTCCCGCACATGCTTAAGAAAAGCAACTATTTCCAGAAAACCCAGTAGGAGGCAGTAGAGGGATGGCAGGGCAGAAAAAGCTCTGGACTCGGCATTCAAAGACTAAAATTCTCATCCTGCTTGTACAGATACTGGGTTGTACGACCTCATATAAATGAATTATCCTCTCTGGGCCTCAATTGTTTAAAAAAAAAAAACAAAAACATGGGTGGAGGGGTTGGGGTGCTGGCTGAGATCATCTCCAAGGCATCTTCCAGTATAAGATTTCAAAATTCTCAAGAGGTTGTGGACATAGCGGTTAGGCACACAGACAGCTGGACTGCCTGGGTTTGCAGCTGGTTTCTACTAGTCACCAGCTCTGTGACCTTGGCCAAGTTACTTAACTTCTGTGTGCCTCAGTTTCCTTATCTGTTAAAAAGAAGAGGACCTATTCATAAGGCTCTTACAAAGAATACGTGAATTGATGTGTAAAATACATAAAATACTACCTGGTCCTTCTAAGTACCCATGAGTATCCACAACTGCTATAATGTGAGGTGCTCCCAAGTCCTTATCAGTCCTTTAAAAACCTCATTAAGCCGTGCGGACTGAGAGGAATTCTAAAACGGTGATGACTCGAAATTTTGGAATATTTTGAAAGTGAGGTAGTTTTAAAGCGCCCAGCATACATACTTTTCTTGCCCCCTTTTTCTGGCAACAGAGCAGCTTTTCAGGAAAATCCCATCCATCCAGGCGATCCATGCCTGCTTCAACAATACCCTAAACACCTAAACACACACACACACACACACATACACACACACACATACACACACATACATACATACACACACACATATACACATACACATACACACACACACATACATATACACACACACACACATTTTCAAGGAAAACCCATGTGACCAAAGTTAGGCCAATCAGAGCTCTCCATCCCCCAGGTTCAATGATTGGTTCAGGAATGGGCACATGACCCAGGCCGGGACAATCAAAGGAATCTCCGGGGCTCTTGCTAAAACCACTAGGAAAGGGATATACTTTTGTCTCTGAGATCAGTAACAAAAACATATCATTGTGGAGCTACCTGGTTATCCTAGATGCTACAGGGAGAGTGCTTGCCTGAGAATAGAACCAATACAGAAGAAAGATTAGCCAAAGGGTGGAAAGAGACCGAGGGCATGACTTGACTTCCTGGATCCAGGCACACCTGACTCCAGACACCCAAACATCTGAGTTATGTAGCCCAATCATTTCTTTTTTATTTCTTGAGCTGGGTTTCTCTCACCTGAAACTTTACTAAAGAGTCCTAAGTAGGTATTATGGATTGTCTGATCCAAAGACTCTTCCTTTATGAAGGAGAAGGAATTGTCTATCACAACAAGGTATGGCAAGTGGAAGTGTGTCCTTCTCACAGATGGGGAAAGTGAAGGCAGAATTTTGTCAAGCTTACACAGGTGGCAGAACTTGATTGAACCTAGTGTATGCAGCTTTAAAGGCCATGCTTTCTACATTAATCCACATTGACTTCTATGACCACCCACTCCCCTCCCTCAGGAGGAATTACTCACTTGAAAACAACTATGTTGGTTGTTCTTTGGTGGTTCACAAGGTGTGGTTCCTGGTTCTGCAACAGCAGCATTGCCTGGAAACTTGTTAGAAATGCAAATACCAGGCACCAGCCCAGATCTATGGCATCAGAACACTGAGAGTGGAGTCCATGAGTCTTTTTAACAAGCACTCCAGGGCATTCTGATGTGCACTCAAGAATGAGCACCTCTGCCAGAAGTGAACAAATCAACTTCATTTTGGTGAATTTTCTGGGCACTCTTTGCCAGAGCTGGGGAAGTAGAGATGAGCCAGATGAGGCTCTTGACCTCAAGGACTCCAAGTCTGTTGGTGATAGCCTAATCAGCACTCCACATCCAGCCAGCCATCTGTGAGTTGGGGGAATTTGCAACTAGCATCCATGTTTTCCTGGCATCCTGCTTGTGCCATTACTGAGTTGCATGACCTCATGTAAATGAATTCTCCTCTCTGAGCCTCAACTGTTTTAAAAAAAAAAAAAACATGGAGGAGGGGTGGTGGAGTTGGGGTGCTGGCTGAGATCATCTCCAAGGCATTATCCAGTAATAAGATTTCAAAAGATTTCAAACCTCCAGACCTTCATATACTCCTGACCCCTGCCTCCACTCTCTCATCTGAAAGGCCCCTCCTCATGCTTCAATACCCAGCTTTACTATCCCCTCCCTGAGGCCTCCCAGCAGAATTAATTGCCCCTCACCTAAGAAGGGTCCTGTAGCAGGGCATTCTGTCCTTGCTTAGGACGGAATCACATTGCATTAGCAGTACTTGTTGGACAGTAATGTCTCCAGCCCAGCTGTAAGTAATTTGAGGGTGGGTACTGTGTTCCCTTCATCTTCTATCAGGAGCCCAGCACAGGGCCTGGCACACAGTAGAATCTAATAAATTCTTGATGAATGAATATGTGAATGAAATGCAGCTCTGAAGGACAGCAAAGCCTCACATGCACAGCCTGAGAGGGTACAGGGTTAGCCTGAGTGGGGGCCCAGAGCCAGCAGCATTAGCACCCACACACCCAGGAGCTTGTCAGCAATGCCCAGGTTCAGGACCCATTCCAGACTTACTGAATCAGAGGCAGCTTTCACACAAGATGCCCAGGAGACCTGTGTGCCTTTTAAAGTTTAAGAAATTCTGCAAAGGGCAACCTTACCCTTCTGCACGCATAATTCAAGGGATTATAACCAAAGTTGATGTCATCCACACAGAACACCTATAGAAGCTCTGTCAGTTGAAGCCACTTTCTTTTCTCCTTGGAAAAACTCCCAACGTGACATATTCTGGAAAACTGAGGGGCCCAGGGAGAGCCCTTTATTTTCAGGACATAGCTGGTGGGTAGCATTCTGAGAGGAGGGCAGACACCACTTCCTCCCTCTGCCGAACCCTTGGCATTGCAAAGGCTTCCAAGAAAGATACACAGAGCTTAGTTCTGGTCAAAACGTCTCCACTCATCTAAGCATGCAATCAATAATGGCAAGGGGAAATTGATGGGGCCAGGAGATCTATCTCTCTGTGTATTTATAGAGCGTGGATCCCTGAGTGGCAGGAGGCTTCAGTGGACTGGATGGAACTTGAGCCTGCTTCCTGGAGATCCTGATTCCCTTTCCAAGAATTATGGGGTGTCCTTTGTCTCCACTCGATAACACCCTGGAGTTACAGAGCCATTTAGAAACGAATTGGCTCATTTTTCTCCCTCCCCCTTGCTTACAGTGACAGGTCGCCCTGGCCAAGGAGTTATTAAAGGGACATATAGGACACTTTGCACCTTCCATCTGGCCCGTGTCTGGCTCCACCTTCCTGTCAGTGGCATGCCACAAAGTTCTGACTCCTCGTCAGAGATATAAAATTCCAGGGGAAAAAAAAAAAAAAAACTTGAGGCGAGGATATTTTATTTTATTCCAAGGATTTTTTCTATTTTTTCATAAAATTTCCAATTATTCTTCACCATACCTAAAAGTCTCATGAGCAAACTAAATGACAATGCATGGTTTATTTTTCCCAAAATTAGCAAAACCATCTCCTAAAATTCAATTTACCTCCAGAGGAGGATTTAGACAAGTCACTTAACCTCCCTGGTCTCAGTTTCCCCATCAAGGAGGATCACAATCCCAGCTGCTAAGGCCGCTTCAAGGAAAGTGCTTCATACAGTGCCGGGAGCATAGGAGATGCTCAATAGTTATTCATTCATATTCATTTACGAAGTATTATTGTTAGAATATTAACTGCCATTTCCTGAACTCTTACATATCTCAGGCTCTGTATGAAGATGTCTGAACTTTTCACAGGCAGTGAGTTGAGCAGAGGTTGAAGCTTTGGTCCCGCCACTTATTAACTGGGGACAGGGCCTCGGGCAAGTCACTTGGCCTCACTGAGCATCCTCCTCTGTAAAATAAGAATATTAAGGGCCAGGCACAGTGGCTCATACCTGTAATATCAGCACTTTGGAAGGCCAAGGCAGGCGGATCACCTGAGGTCAGGAGTTCGAGACCAGCCATGGCCAACATAGCGAAACCCCATCTCTACTTAAAAAAACAAAAATTAGCCGAGCGTGGTGGTGCATACCTATAATCCCAACTACTCGGGAGGCTGAGGCAGTAGAATCACTTGAACCTGGGAGGCAGATGTTGCAGTGATCCAAGATCACACCATTGCACTCCAGCCTGGGTGACAGAGTAAGGCTCTGTCTCAAAAA
>NW_016107632.1:1828246-1831195 GCF_001604975.1 Cebus imitator
AGAAATGTCAGGGGAGTTAAAACCCATTAGGAACAGGGCTTGAAATTGTAAACGCCTTCACATTTCACCTTTATGGGAGACTTGGTTGTGGTTGTCTCTGTCCCCGTTGTTCCAAGGAAGAACCCGAGACTCACCTGCCATAGGTTACTCAAGGTCACAGAGCCAGCAAGAGCCAGGGATTCGGCTCAGGAGTCCCACTCCACTGGCTCCACTGATTTCTGAGACCAGCTCAGCCTCAGAGAAAGCACTTAGAGTTTCTCCCTTACACACCCATGAGGGCGGCAAAGGCCCAGTGCCTCTACAGGCGTGTGATGGTAGGGGATGACCTTGACCCAAAATGTGTTGGGTACTCCCTGTTCTCACCCTCTTCACTCTGCTCCGTGCTCTTAGGAGGCCTCTTGGCTGTGACACAGGCTCCCTTGCCCTCTGGCTTCCTGTCGGGTTCAGCCAATGGGTGGTAGCAGAAGCAGGCTGGAGGACAGGAGGAAAGAGGATGGAGCATTTACTCCCTACTCCCTCCCTGCTGGGCCATGGAGTGATGGTGATCATCCTCAGCCCAATGCCCCAGCTCCTACAGGGGAGCCTCTCCTACAGCTGCGACTCTCTCAAGTTCCCTAACAGCTACCTCCCTTGTAACTTCAGGCCTGGGGCTTATAGTGACTCCAGATGTTTTCAGGCCCAGGAATCTCCACCATTCTTTGCAGGTGTCCTTAGCTCTGTCTACACCTTCTAGATAGTCCACTGAGTAAACTCTTCCCAATCACCCCATTTGAGTGAGCCATCTGTTTCCTGCTGGGACCCCATGGAACAGAGGGGGCTCTTCCATGGAAGGAGGAGTTGGACTGACCTTCCTCTGAGCTCTGGAGAGGCCTACACAGGCAGGTAAAATGCATCACCTGCCCTGGGTTGTCATTTCCTTGTGCCTTCTGAGGTCCCTTTGATTAACCACACAGGTCTCAGGGCGCAGGCAGGAAGGTGGTCCTTGGGCCTTGGGGTAAGACTGAAGTTTTCTTCAGGTAACGGTGACAAGGTTGGCCTTCCTCTGAGCGGCTGAGGACCTTGCTTGCAGTAGCCGCCCCCCCCCCGGCCCCTGGTGGTTCTCCCCCTACCCATCAGCAGTAACCACAGCTCTGACTGGTTTTAGGGGTAAGCATGGGCTCCTGCAGCCTTCTACAAATTTCCCTACTCACCACATCCCTACAGCTGGAATGCCAAGACAGAGGAGGGCCTGTGAACTGGACCCAGAAGAGAGCAGATTCCCAGACAAATCCTGATCCCAATAGAGAGCCCCAGAACCAAAGAAACCCCCAACACATACAGGAGGCCCTCAGAAATGGGGTCTTTTTGGCATATCCAGCTAGCTTCTGGGTGATGCTGAACTGGATTCTCACCGCTCTGCTTGAATCATGTGCATCAAGACTCCCTGGAGTAAGCAAGAGAGCAGATAAGCAAGGGGACTCTGTAGCCAGAGGTCTCTGGATTTAAATCCTGGTTCTGCCTTTTGCAAGTTTGGATAAGTTACTCAATAGCTCTGTGCCCTGATTCCTCACCTATAAAATGGAAATAACAATCATATCTCACTTTTAGGATTTTGGTGAGGATGAAGTAAAAGGATTACATAGAAGCCTCTAACACATGTTAAGTGTTGAGGAAATATCAGCTAATGCTCTTCTGAGCACACCTCACAGGGCAGGCCCTTTTCTGCTTCTATATCTTTGCACATACTGTTCTCTCTATGCAAAATTATGTTGTAAGAAATATTAAGCATGGAAAGGAACAAATACCAGTCTCTGCAAAAGCAAACCAGTTGGCAAAGACCAAAAATGCAATCAAGAAAATGAGTCAACTAATGGGAAAGAAAACCAGCCAGTAACAAAATGGCAGGATCAAATTCACACATAACAATGTTAACATTGAATTTAAACAGCCTAAACACCCCAATCAAAAGACACAGACTGGCAAACTGGATAAAAGTCAAAACCCATCAGTGTGCTGTATTCAGGAAACCCATCTCACATACAAAGACACACATCAACTCAAAATAAAGGGATGGAAGAAGATTTACCAAGCAAATGGAGAACAAAAAAAAGCAGGGGCTGCAATCCTAGTCTCTGATAAAATGGACTTCAAACCAACAAATATCAAAAGAGATAAAGAAGGACACTACATAATGGTAAAAGGATCAAGCCAACAAGAAGAGCTAACTATCCTAAATATATATGCACCCAACACAGGAGCACCTAGATACATAAAGCAAGTTCTTAATGACCTAAAATGAGATTTAGACTCCCACACAATAATAGTGGGAGACTTCAGCACTCCACTGTCAATATTAGACAGATCAACAAGACAGAAAATTAACAAGGATATCCAGGACTTGAATGCAAAGCTGGACCAAGCAGACCAAATAGATATATACAGAATGCTCCACCCCAAATCCACAGAATACACATTTTTCTCAGCACCACATTGCCCTTACTCTAAAATTGACCACATCATTGGAAGCAAATCACTCCTCAGCAAATGCAAAAGAACGGAAATCATAACAGTCTATCAGACCACAGCACAATCAGACGAGAACTCAGGATTAAGAAACACACTCAAACCCGCACAACTACTTGGAAACTGAACAACTTGCTTCTGAGTGCCAACTGGATAAACAATGAAATGAAGGCAGGAATAAAGATGTTCTTCTAAACCAATCACAATGAAGACACAACTTACCAGAATCTGGGACACCTTTAAAGCAGTGTCGAGAGGGAAATTTATAGCAATAAATGCCCACATGAAAAACAAGGAAAGATCTAAAATTGACACCCTATCATCAAAATTGAAAGAGCTAGAGGAGGAAGATCAAAAAAACTCAAAAGCTAGCAGAAGACAAGAAATAACTAAGGTCAGAGCTGAACTCAAGGAGATAGAGACACAAAAAAAACCCCTTCAAAAAAT
>NW_016107632.1:1832370-1877562 GCF_001604975.1 Cebus imitator
CAAATCAAGAGTGAACTCCCATTCACAATTGCTACCAAGAGAATAAAATACCTAGTAATACAACTAACAAAGGATGTAAAGGACCTATTCAAGGAGAGCTACAAACCACTGCTCAATGAAATGAGAGGACACAAACAGATGGAGAAACATTCCATGCTCATGGCTGGGAAGAATCAATATTGTGAAAATGGCCATACTGCCCAAAGTAATCTATAGGTTCAACACTATCCCCATCAAGTTACAAATGACCTTCTTCACAGAACTGGAAAAAAAAAACACTTTAAACTTCATATGGAATTACAAAAGAGCCTGCATAGCCAAGACAATCCTAAGCAAAAAGAACACAGCTGGAGGCATCACACTGCCAGACTTCAAACTATGCTACAAGGCTACAGTAATCAAAACAGCATGGTACTGGTACCAAAACAGAGACATTGACCAATGGAACAGAACAGAGACACCAGAAGAAACACCACACATCCACAACCACCTGATCTTTGACAAACCCAGCAAAAACAAGCAATGGGGAAAGGACTTCATGTTTAATAAATGGTGTTGGGGAAACTGGCTAACAATGTGCAGAAAACAGAAACTGGACCCCTACCTGTCACGTTACACTAAAATTAACTCCAGATGGATCAAAGATTTAAACATAAAACCAAACACCATAAAAACACTAGAAGAAAATGTAGGCAAAACCATCCAGGACATAGGCATAGGCAAGGACTTCATGACTAAAACACCAAAAGCAATGGAAGTAAAAGCCAGGATAGACAAATGGGATCTAATTAAACTCCACAGCTTCTGTACAGCAAAAGAAACCATCTAGAGCAAATTGGCAACCAACGGAATGGGAAAAAATTTTTGCAATCTACCCATCTGACAAAGGGCTAATATCCAGAATCTACAAAGAACTAAAACAGAATCTACAAAGAACTAAAACAGAAAAAAAACAACCCCATTCAAAAGTGGGCAAAGGACATGAACAGACACTTTTCAAAAGAAGACATATATGAGGGCAACAAACATATGAAAAAATGCTCATCATCACCGGTCATTAGAGAAATGCAAATCAAAACCACACTGAGATATCATCTCATGCCAGTTAGAATGGTGATCATTTAAAAATCTGGATACAACAAATGCTGGAGGGGATGCAGAGAAATAGAAACACTCTTAGACAGTTGGTGGGAGTGTAAATTAGTTCAACCATTGTGGAAGACAGTGTGGCCATTTCTCAAGGATCTAGAAACAGAAATTCCATTTGGCCCAGCAATCCCATTACTGGGTATATACCCAAAGAACTATAAATAGTTCTACTATAAAGACACATGCACACATATGTTCATTGCAGCCCTGTGTACAATAGCAAAGACTTGGAACCAACCCAAGTGCCCATCAATGATAGACTGGACAAAGAAAATGTGGTACATATACACCATAGAATACTATGCAGCCATAAAAAACGATGAGTTCATGTCCTTTGCAGGGACTTGGATGAATCTGGAAACCATCATTCTCAGCAAACTGACACAAGAACAGAAAGCCAAACACTGTATGTTCTCACTCATGGGTGGGTGTTGAACAATGAGAACACATGGACCCAGGGAGAGGAACATCATACACTGGGGGCAGTTGGGGGGACAGGAGAAAGACAGTGGGAGGTGGGGAGGGAGGGGAAGGTGGGGAGGGTGGGGAGGGAAAACATGGGTAGAAATGCCAGATATAGTATGCACCTAAAGTAAAATAAATAAATTTTTTTAAAAAAGAAATTTAACCCAAGAAAATAATTAAAGATATGAACACAGTACCTACATAGGAGTAGTCAATTACAGTAGAGAAGTATTGGAAGCAACCCAATTGCCAAACAAGGTAATTGCTAAGTGAAGTTAAGTACCTTCACATAATGAAATACATGCAGGCATTAGAAGTCATGTTTTCAATAAACACTTCAATGGCATGAAGAATTTCTCCTAACATAATGTTGAGTGAGAATACAAGCCAAAAACCCATGTCATGATATCCATAGGTAAAAATGGGTACTTTTGGAATAGATAAGCATGGGCATAGAAAAGGAGGCAGAAGGAAATGCATCAAAATGCTAACAGCCATCAGGCCTGGGGAAAGCAGAGCAGAAAAACCACCAAAAAAAAAAAAAATCTCATCATGGCCAGTATCCACCAGGAAAGCAAAGAAATAGAGCCTCCTATGCAGAATGGAGAGGAAGACCACCCTTGGAGAAGGAAAAAGCTACCCGCCTACAGGAAAGAATAAACAGAAACAAGCTTGCTGACTCACCCCTAATTTTAAAAAAATTTTTTTTAAGTTCTGGGATACATAAGAAAGTGCAGGTCTGCTACATAGGTATACTTGTGCCATGGTGGTTTGCTGAACCTATCAACACATCATCTAGATTTTAAGCCCCACATGCATTAGGTATTTGTCCTAATGCTCTCCCTCCCCTTTCCCTCCATCTCCCCGACAGGCCCTGGTGTGTGATGTTCCCCTCCCTGTGTTCCTGTGTTCTCCTTGTTCAACTCCCATCTATGAGTGGAACATGCAGTGTTTAGTTTTCTGCTCCTGTGTTAGTTTGCTGAGAATGATGGCTTCCAGCTTCATCCATGCCCCTGCAAAGGACATGAACTCATCCTTTTTTATTGTCCCCTAATTTTCAACGGGCCATACCCAATAGGGAGGTCAGTGATGGGATGGATAGAGGGGAAGATGATATGGTAATGTTCATGGAGGAGATGAGAGATAACAGGAGAGAATAGAGAGCCACAGTTGAGGAATTGTCTGTGTATCCTTATGGGAAGCTCTCTAATCCCCATGACCATCATGATGAATTTTGACTATGCCAAAACTCCTGGCATTTCCCATGAGGTAAATATTGTGATTCCCATTGTTTTCTTTTTCCTTGCATTTTCCTAATATGTCTTTACTCATTTGCCGTGATTCTTAGGTTATTTCCATGTGTCAGGTGAGTCCTGTGCTTCCAGCTTCTGACTTGATGTTTGCAGATGATTGATAAACATCAATAAATAAAGACTTTGTACCCAGCCTAAGTTTCTGTCATCAGTAGAGTTTTGCTCATTTGCATGGAAAAAATGTAAAGTTAAAAGAGCAATTAAAAAGCAACCTATACATTTCTTATTGTCTCATTTTTAAGAATGTATACTTGGGACTCCATGTTTGGATCTCCTTCCATGAACACTCCCTTTGTGGAAGCCATCTTTCTCTCTCCTGGATTTCCCCCCTGGGGTCCCTTTCCACACTCTCTCATGGAAGCCTGTCTTCCCCTCCTAAACTCCATCTCTCTCTATTCCTTTCCACTCAGTGTGGAAGCTGCTCTCCTCTCCTGGATTCCGTCTTTCTGGATTCTGTCACTCAGCATGAGAGTTAGCTGCTTCTTTCTCTCTCCTCCTCCTGTTTCTCTCTCTGTCTCTAAATAAATCACTTTCTACAAACACTTTTGAGTCCAACATTTACTGCACACTGCACTGTGGTCCCCTCTCTCATTCTTGAGAGGGCAAGAGACCAAGAACCTGGAGAAACATCCTCTCAGGGAAGCTGAAGGCACCCTGAACCCCTGAACCCCAATATTACATTTTGGCAAGCCAGCCAGGAAAGGGGTACACCAGAGGAGGAGTACAACCAGGAAAAGCATACAGCCAGAGAAGAAGACTTCAAAATCATTTGTAAAACCAGCCCCATTCTCTCCTGTCTCTTGAAGAAAACCTGAAGTGGCCACAGCCAGGCAGGGATGCAGAAACACCTGAGCAGCAGCACCTCTGAGGCACGACACAGCCCCTCTTAAGCAGCACAAAAGCACAGTTTTTTTTTTTTTTACCTTCAAGCTCTCTCTCTCTGCTTTCGTCTCCTTCTCTGTCCTTCGGATATTTTCTCTGGGACCAAAACCTGAGGGAGCCTGTGGGGCCGAGCGGGTGAGCACTGCCCCCAGGCCTTTTGCTCCTTGCCAGCCAGGAACAGCCCAGCCCCAGAGGCGGAACCCACAGCAGCCTGGCACATGGCTCTGGCAGGCCTCTCTGGCACTCCCCAGTCCCAGGCAGCAGAGTAAAAAGGCCCCCCAGGGCATTTGCCTGCCGGCCATGGTTCCCTGTGTGGGCAGTAGCTCAGGAAGTGGTCCAGGCATGCAAGTGGTTCTGGCAGGGTCAACATGGTGACCAAACGCCACGGGGGCAGGGGAAATCACAGCCGTCCCAGCAACAGCTGTGAACATGGATTTTTAAACTGATGGAGCATGCGCTTTTTTCCTCAGCTGGTGCAGCTCTGAGGGAAAGGAAGCAGGTGAAGCAGCTGATGGCCATCAGCCCCGCCCAGCTTTTGGACAGGGTGCAGCAGTCTCAGTCAAAATACAGCTTAAGGAAGTTTTGCACCTTCCCTTAACGTAAGTGGCCTGTTTGCACAGTTGGTTGAGGTGTAGCACCTGCAACTATAAAGGTTGCTGGTTCAAATCCCTGATGGAACCAGTCTTGAATTGGTAAAACCTTTTGGGGGAAATTCAGAAGCTGAAGGCTGTGGGACTTTGTGTTTCATGTATAATTTGTCTTGCTTAGGACTGGCTCTCTCTCTGGCAGAACTTTTCCATCTAGAAGATCATAGTTAAACCAGTTCCAGGGCTAAATAGTCAATGGCAGCTCTTACAACCTTAAGAGCATTTTCCTACAATGGAAAATGGGTTAGAGGAGAGGAAGCCAGGGTCCTGAGGGTATTATTCCAGCCTCAGCCATGCCCAGCCTGCCTTTTTTGAGCTGTGTGCTCTAATGGTCCCTCCCTAGAAATTTACCCTTCTGGGGCAGTTTTATAATTTGGCTTGTGTAAATTGGATTTTTGCTGGGAAATATCAGTACCCATCTCCTGAGCCCCTGGTAGTCACTGGAGGTCAGTCATGCAGGCAGTGAGTGGTCCTATGAAGCTGGTGGGTCATGATTGGAATCTGGTACATGGGAGCCCCTCTGATAAGATGGATCACACATCTTGGGCACACAAAATTTCAGGGTACTGACTCAAAGACGTTTCATTTCAGTACCCATTTTACCTGGGGGACACCTCAGGTCAAAGCTGCTGTAATTTCTTTAACCAGGAGTGCAGACATCCCTTGTGTTTGATTTCAGATGGGTGTTTCTATTCCCAAGCTCAAGTCTCCATTAAAACGTATACTGGAAAATTGGGAACAATTTAGCACACAGTGTTTAAAGAAGAAGTGGCTTATTTTTCTCTGCCAAACAGCATGGCCAAAATTACCCTGTGTCAAATGGAAAACCTAACCCCCAAAGGGAAGGGAAGAAAACCCTACAGTTTTCCTTGAGCGATTGCGGGAGGTTTAAGGAAGTAAACCCCCTGTCACCAGACTCCACAGAGGGTCAGTTAATAAGAAAGGACAAGTTTATTACTTATTCAGCAGCAGATATCAGGAGGAAGCTCCAGAAGCTGGTTTGGGACCAGAGCAGAGCCTGGAATCATTATTGAACCAGGCAACCTCAGTGTTTTATACTAGAGACCAGGAGGAACAGGCTGAAAGAAATACGAGAGCTCAGCCTTAGTCATGGCTTTCAGGCAAGCAGACCCCAGGGGCTCAAATGAGGGAAAGGCTTGGGTTACTGCCAGTCCGGCAGAACTTGTTACCAGTGCAGTCTGAAGGGACATTTTATAAGGTGTCCCCAGAGGAAGGGACTACCATCTCCTCCATGCCCGCTGTGCCAAGGGAATCACTGGAAAACACACGGTCCCAGGGGATGAAGGTTCTCAGGGCCCGAGGTGTCTGACCAGATGATCCAGTGGCAGGACTGAGGGTTCTTGGAGCATGTGCCAGCACGAGCCGTCACCCTCACAAAGCCCTGGGTAAAGCTGACCATAGAGGTCCAGGAAGTTAATCTTCTCCTGGAGGCTGCATGGCCTTCTCAGTATTTCTCTCCTGCCCTGGAGACTTGGTGCTTGTTAATTCTCTCCCCTCAGACCCTTCCTCTCTAGGCCCATTCAGGGAAGGACCATTTTCCGTCATTGTGTCCACTCCAACGGCAGTTAAGGTAGTGGAAATAGACTCATGGATTCATCACACTCCGCTGAAGGCTTGGATACCTCCTGAGGAAAGTCATGGACCCTCCACTCCACAGCCTGAAGTTCCAGGAGACAACCCTTCATATCCCTGGGAGCCCTTAGAAGATCTACATCTGCTTTTCCAACAAGATCCTCAGGGAAGTAACCACTCATGTCTAAGTTATATCCTGGCATGAATAGGCCTATAACCCTCAACTTTGCTATCCCTCAAACTACGAGTATCCTTTTCATAGTGGGAAGGAAACCTGCCTCTTTCTAGGAAAAATGCTGCTATTTTGTAAACTAAACCATAAGGTCACAAATAATCGTGCTGCTGGAACCCTGGATGTCCTTGGCTCATGAGCTCTATGGTGGACATCTAGATCAACCTGCACCCCTGAAAATCTCCCCTCCAGAGGAAAACTCAAATGCAGGGCCCCTTCTATGCCCCATTTCAGCAGGAAGTTGTTAAAGAGGACCGATGCCCATGTTCCAACAGAAGTTGGGCTTTCCTGTTCAGAGGGAGGGAATGAGGGAAGGTGTTCTCTTTCTGG
Source organism: Cebus imitator (assembly GCF_001604975.1). NCBI lineage: Eukaryota > Metazoa > Chordata > Mammalia > Primates > Cebidae > Cebus > Cebus imitator. Next base: position 1,838,982 of record NW_016107632.1, read on the forward strand.
GTCCACAAGGGGGCGTAGTTTTAAGGGCAAGAATTTCCCAGCGCCATGCCCCCATCCCATCTCTCTCCATCCGGGAGATTTAACAGTTTATGTTTGAATTTCACGAGCATGGGAAGAAACTAAGAGTCAATCACTCCAGCAGAAGTTCTAAGGAACTCCTTTCATTGGCCAGGGATCTTGGAGAAGCTGAGGGTTCCTCCCAGGTTAAAAGCCCTTCTTCCACCCCCCTTCAGATTCCATGTTTGGGTCCCCTTCCACGAACACTCTTGTGGAAGCCGTCTTTCTCTCTCCTGGATTTCCCCCTCTGGGGTCCCCTTCCACACTCTCTCGTGGAAGCCTGTCTTCCCCTCCTAAACTCCATCTCTCTCTATTCCCTTCCACTCAGTGTGGAAGCTGCTTTCCTCTCCTGGATTCCATCTTTCTGGATTCTCTCACTCAGAGTGAGAGTTAGCTGTTTCTTTCTCTCTCCTCCTCCTGTTTCTCTCTCTGTCTCTAAATAAATCACTTTCTACAAACAAAAAAAAAAATTATACTTATATGTAACATATAAACCAAAAAAAAATCTGAGATTAAATATATCAGGGTGTTCGTTAGGACACATTTCTGTGTAGTAAGATGATATGTGACTTTTTTTCCTTTTATCATCTGGAGTTTGAGAAGAAAGAAAATAATTTTTCAATGAGTCTACAAATGTAGTACAGATACGTAATAATTATTGGCTCCACAAACTTAAAAAGTAAACCTTGAGTATCTTCCAGTCTTAACTGGAATAATAAAAATAGTATTTTATGTATGCTTTATAAAAATAATTATTTAAAATAATTTAAAATATTAAATATTTTAAATATTGGTCGAATATTTTTATTATTTAAATAATTAAAATATTCCAGTTATATAATATAAATTTTATATATCTCTTCTAAAAATACAAAAACTAGCCAAGCATGGTAGCGTGCTCCTGTAATCCCAGTTACTCAGGAAACTGAGACTGAGGCAGGAGAATCACTTGAACCTGGCAGGTGGAGGTTGCAGTGAGCTGAGATCATGCCACTGCACTTCAGCCTCAGCAACAGAGGGAGACTCCCTGTCAGAGAGAAAAAAAAAAAAAAAAGACCTTCAGATAAAAGTTGAGATCCTACAGGAACAATTAGGCCAAGATGAGATTTCCTTAAAATTATGTAATATAAGCGTTCCAATCTCTCTGAATAGAGCACTGTAAAAAAAAATTGTTAGCCATTTACTTTACAAACACAGAGCACATTTGTGTCCAACATTATGGTTGATTTTAAAGATACAGAGATAACTGAGTCAGAGAACCTGATCCCAAAGACTTTGCAATGGGGGTTGGGGATAGTGCACTAATAATCACGGTAGGATACAAATGGCACAACAGAAACACACTGAAGGCGAGACTAACCTCCCAATGAGTGATGGGAAAGTTTCTTGGTGGGAAGTGAGGAAAGATATTTGAATGGGTCATGAAAGATGCATAGAGGTTAGCCAGATAGACAAAGAGAAGGCAGGAAATTTCAGCTAGAAGGCATTGCATGTGCGTGGTAGGTAGAATGGCCCCCCAGCACCACCAAAGACGTTCATCTCTTAATCCCCAGAAGCTGTGAATATGTCACTTCAAGTATCGAACTTCTCAGATGTGATTAAGGTTAAAGCTTGGATTATCCAGGTGGGCCCAATCTAATCACGTGGGTCCTTAAAATCAGAGACTCTCCTGGCTGTGGTCAGAGGGAGATGTGGCGATATGAGAATGCCAGCAGGATGGGATACGGCTGGCCTTGAAGATGGAGGGAGGGCTGAGGCATGTGGTAGCCCCCCGGAGCTGGTGATGGTAAGAAAACAGATTCTTCCCTGGAGCCTCCAAGAAGGAAAGCAGCCCCACCAATACTTTGATTTTCAGCTCAGTGAGACATGCTTCAGACTTCTAACTTACAGACAGGTAACATTGTCTGTGTTGTGTCAAGCCACTAGCTGGGCTATTTGTTACAGCAGCAACATACACTAATACATCTGCCAAGGCATGGAGATGCAGACGGAAATCACATTCCTTGGCCCTCTTGGCCCTTATCTCTGGCTTTTTCTGTGGACCAGGTTCAGCAGCACCTCCTCCAGGAAGCCTTCCAAAAGTTGCCCAGAATAAGCAAACTCTTATCTCCCATGTGCCCTCACTGTATCTCTGCACATCTCTCCTACTGAATGGCTCACCTATGAAACACAGAGGACGACAGGGGTCTGCATCAGAGACTGGTCACATGCTCATCAAACTTACTTCTTCCTCAGCTCACAGCCCCTTGGTGTCTCGGTGGGACTCTGTGCCTCATTCTCACCCATGGAATCTGAGCAGAAGTGAGGGGTCACTTCCAGGACAGGGCGGTCAAGGGCAAATGAGGCTCCACCAGGCTCTTGTTCCTCCCCCTCCTCCTCAGATGCTGTGTGTAAGCTCCAGATGGAAGCAACCAGAGCCCCGAGTCTGCACTGGGAAGAGACCTAACTGACAGAGCCTCCACAGAGGTCTGCACATAAACAAGAAATTGGCATTTATTGTCTTATTTCCTGAGATGTGGACAGGTTTATAGCAAGAGAAAGCTAGGTAACTTGGGCAGGGTACGGTGGCTCACACCTGTAATCTCCTCGCTTTGCAAGGCTTAGGCAGGTAGATCATTTGAGGTCAGGAGTCCGAGACCTCAAATTTTTGTATTTTTAGTAGAGATGGGGTTTCACCATGTTGGCCAGACAGTCTGGCCAACATGGTGAAACCCCATCTCTACTAAAAATACAAAAAAATCAGCCAGGCGTGGTGGCACATGCCTGTAATCCCAGCTTCTCAGGAGGCTGAAGCAGGACAATTGCTTGAACCCAGGAAGCAGAAGTTGCAGTGAGCCAAGATCATGCCACTGCACTCCAGCCTGGGCAACAAAAGTGAAACTCCATCTCAAAACAGAGACCCTCACCCAAGACGTCTGCTGTTCTTGAGCTGATGCTCTCTAACCTCCAATGCCTGTGGGCTCCCTGCTTCTTTGTGGGTGCTTTGCTCTGCCTGCCACCAGCCAGTATGAGATTTTGCCCCCTCTTCAGTTTACATGCACTTACAGATACATAAAATGCTGTTGACAGAAACACGTTGTGAAGACTGGCAGGGGATGAGAGGGGTTCCCCCTACAGCAAGGCAGACAACCACAGGGAATACATTCAGACATTGAGGAACACCCGCAGGCAGCAGAATCACCCCAAACAACCACAGGGAATACATTCAGACATTGAGGAATACCCGCAGGCAGCAGAATCACCCCCAAACAACCACAGGGAATACATTCAGACATTGAGGAACACCCGCAGGCAGCAGAATCACCCCAAACAACCACAGGGAATACATTCAGACATTGAGGAACACCCACAGGCAGCAGAATCACCCAGCAGAAACAACCAGCAGGGCCCCCTTCCCAGGAAAATCCCCTGGCCCTTGTCCTCACCTGGTTCCAACTTTCTTCCGTGTTTCTGGTTCCTCTCTCTCCATCCTCCATTCTGTCTCATCTCCTATTCGACAGAAAATCAGTATTTTCCTGCCGAACAGATGTTCAGACAGAATGGAGGATGGAGAGAGAGGAACTGCTCCGAAATCCTGCACCTGCAAGATGTCAGAGCCACCTTAGGCAGACATTAAGCAGACCAGACTCCTGAACCTACCAAATGACACTTACCTGTGGGATGTGGTGCACACCTGGTGTCTGTCTCAGAGACTGGCGAGGCAAAGCCATGTGCTTCTCAACTGACTGCCCATTCTAATCCCCTGGGGAGCTTTCAAACTGCAGATGTCCCTGAAATTCTGATTGAATTGGTGAGAGGCAGGGCCCATCTCATCAGATGACTATAATGTGAAGCCCAGCACGAGAGCCCTGGCAGAACCTCCACTTTGGAATGTGGGGGCTTGACCCTGTGCTGTCAGTACTGAAGCTCCAGCCCTACCAAGGCACTTTCCCAAATGAAGACCCCCCTCCCTTAGGGGAGCCCCCATGCCAGCTGCCAAGACTTCTTTGTTTACCTCATTACATCTGATTCTCTGTCATTCTACCTTCCTGGGCTGTGCGCTGTCTGCTCCTGGCTGAGGGCTGGGTCTTATCCTTCTGGATGACGCAGGTGCTCAGCGAATGTTTGGAGAGGGATGGAGTGGGTGGGAGTGGGACAATGGGAAAGGAATGGAGCTGCAGGAACAGAAGCCCAGCCCAGAGGATGGAATGAAGGCATCACTGGGCCTGCTTTCAGAGACACATTTCCTATTGCAGAAAGGGTCTGGGTCATAACTCACTTAGACCAGCATTCTGCACCCACAGCTGAGATGGGAATTATGATCCCCTAGATTTACTACCAGGCTGCTTCTCCTAGACCGACGTTTCTCAATGGCAGTTCTACTGATATTTTAGGTCACATAATTCTTCATCAGCCTGGGAGAGCTGTCCTGTACATTGCAGGATGTTTGTAGCATCCCTGGCCCCTACTCATGATATAAAACAGTTGAAACAACTAAAAATACCTTTAGACATTGCCAAACACCCCATAGGCAGCAGAATCACCCCAACTGAGAGCCGCTGTCCTGGAGGTTTGAGGCTTCTCAACTACGGCCCCCACCCCAGCCAAGTCCAGGCTCCCAAGAGCCCCTCACCGCAGTTGCAAGAATAGAATGAGCTTTATAGGGTAATGTACTTAGCACAGCACTAAGTACTGTGAAAGACTTAATACATGTCAGTTACTAGTAGTACAAACTCTGGGAGACAGACTACCCGCATGCATGGGGAAGGAAACCGAGGATCCGAGTCACAAAGTGATATGCCCAGGGTCACACATATGGTGCCCAAATTTAGACCTGTCTGACTTCAAAACTTTTGTCCTGTTCATCTGAGACACTGCCTCTTTTCATCAGGCGATGGAAAGAGGGCATCTGCTCCCACACCTGTGAGCTGAGCCCATCATGCAATCCTCAGCGAGGTCTGCAGACAGGACGGCCCCACTGAGGGCTGAAATCCATAAATCCAGCAAGGCTCCAGCCCTGAGGTCAGAGTGGGAGGGATGAGGAAGGACTCCGATGACAAGCAGGAGAACCAGGGCTCTTGCCATCTCTGGATCTCTCTGTCTCTGCGTTTCCACACATGAGATGTGTACCTCCCCTTCAATCGTGAGCCCCAAAGGGCAAGGACTGTGTCTGCCGGTTTCTCAGAGCCAGGTGGAAGTGCAGACTGAGACAGAAGGAAGAAGCCCATCATGAAGACACAATCAGAGTAGCTGTAATAGCAGAAATGGAGTGAGGATGCAGTTTTGTTATTAACTCATGCTACATCCATCTCTCTAATCCGAGGGAAAGATTGACCCAGAAGTCTAGGGCAGGCCTGAACCTTCAGGTCAAGGAGCTGCAGCTGTGGGAGCTGGGAGCAGGTGGAGGGCAGGAAGCAGGGCAGGTCCTGGCCCCCAAAAGTCCTGTTACTGCCCAAGGCCAGGCTCCCAGGTCTCTGATGTCTCCGAGTTCAGGCAGAGTCAGTGGCTGTAGCCACCACCTGGACACCCCTGTAATGCCCCTGAGAACTGTGGTGAAAGGTGACTCCTTTTTCCTTCCTTTTAGCCCCAGGAGGCTAAGAATAAAATACTCTCTGTTTCCGAGTCTATAGGAGAAAATGCCTTCTAAATCCATTAAGTTGCTAATGCGTGCATTTGCAGACCAGAAAGAAAGGTGCAGGATTGATGGATGTACTTGTCATATTTATGGTTTGTAGCCACGTGATTAATGGGCTTTGTGGTTTATAATGCAATGCTCATTTCACTCTCCTCTTTAAGCTCTGGGTGATTTATAGAACATTTATAGGGCATTGCTGTTGCATTTCAATGGAATGACAGTGATAACATTTTATCACCCTGGATTATCAATTAGTCTCCTTTGAGAAAAGGATGTCCCAGACTTGGGATGGGAACAGGGTGACGAGAGGGGATGCTTCTCGGGAAGACTGTGCATGGTCACCTGGAGTCACGGCCTTTCTCCCTGAGAGCTGCCTCCTCATTCCTCTCTAGGATGAGTGGGCTGCAGGGGTTCAAAGATAGGACAGGAGCTGGGACCCTTCTAACCCCCAAACCCTCCTCTTCTCATCCCTCACCATGCTGTGCAGCAGCTCCTCATGGTTCTCTCTACCCACCCTGAGCCAGACTCCACATGTAGCCTCCAGAGAAATCCCCTTCTCACAACACACCCTTTCCTGACCTTCCACAACCTTCACTGCTTTCCCAATGTGTGGCCTTGGCCACACTGGATGCCCCCTCTGAGTCTCAGTCTCCTCATCTGTAAAATGAAGAATGGGAAACGTTTTTGGAAAAAGTAAAATAAAAAAAATACATTTTGCAGAGTGGTCGAGAGCATTAGATTGTTTAGCACAGTACCTGAGATCCACACCTTATGCTGCAGACACACACACACACACACACACACACTGCTTGCTGTTCATCCATCCAGCTGCTATTGCCTCAGGCCAGAATTCCCTTGCACTTCTTCATCCAGTGAAATCATATTCATGGCCCAACCAGAACATCCCCTCCTCTTTGAAACCTGCCTGATTCTCCAACATGACATTATCCCCCTGCCCTTTCTCTGCACTCATCCCATTAAATTTGTGCCTGTTTCTCTTTGCTCTACAAGACTTGTTTCCCCCGTGGGTCTATCATGTCCTTGAGGGTGAGACAGGGCTCATCATAACTGGCCATTAGAGAAATGCAAATCGAAAGGAGATTGAGATACCATCTCATGCCAGTTAGAATAGCGATCATTAAAAAATCTGGAGACAAGAGATGCTGGAGAGGATGTGGAGAAATAGGAACACTTTTACACTGTTGGTGGGAGTATACATTAATGCAACCATTATGGAAGACAGTGCGGTGATTTCTCAAGGATCTAGAAATAGAAATTCCATTTGACCCAGCAATCCCATTACTGGGTATATACCCAAAGGATTATAAATCATTCTATTATAAAGACACATGCACATGTATGTTCATTGTGGCACTGCTTATAACAGCAAAGACTTGGAACCAACCCAAATGCCCATCAAGGATAGACTAGATAAAGAAAATGTGGTACATATACACCATGAAATACTATGCAGCCATGAAAAAGGAAGAGTTCATGTCTTTTCCAGGAAGATGGATGAAGCTGGAAACTACCATTCTCAGCAAACTGATGCAAGAACAGAAAACCAAACACCACATGTTCTCACTCATAAGTGGGTGTTGAACAATGAGAACACATGGACAAAGGAAGGGGAACATCACACACTGGGGTCTGTTGTCGGGTAGGGGCTAGGGAAGCGGTAGCAGGGGTTGGGGAGGTTGGGGAGGGATAACATTAGGAGAAATACCTAATGTGACAGGAGGATGGAGGCAGCAAACTGCCGTGGTATGTGTATACCTATGTAACAATCCTGTAAGATATGCACATGTACCCCAGAACATAAAGTACAATTTAAAAAAAGAATAAAAAGAACAAAACCTCTGAGAAGTGTGGGATTATGCAAAGAGGCTAAATCTATGAATCATAAACAACCCTGAAAGTGTCGGGGAGAAAGCAAACAACTTGGAAAACATATTTCAGGGTATGTTTCACAAAAACTTCCCCAAACTTGCTAGAGGGGCCAACAGTCAAATTCTGAAAATATAGAGAGTTACTCCAAGATTCTACACAAGAAAATCATCCCCAGGACATACAATTGTCAGATTTTCCAAGGTCAAAATGAAAGAAAGAATGTTAAAGCAGCTAGAGAGAAAGGGGGCAGGTCACCTCCAAAGGGAACCCCATCAGGCTAACAGCAGACCTCTCAGCTGAAACTCTACAAGCCAGAAGAGATTGAGGACCTATATTCTTAAAGAAAAAAGTCTTCAACCAAGAATTTCATTTGCAGCCAACCCAATCTTCCTAAGTGAAGGAGAAATAAGATCCTTTACAGATAAGGAAACGTTGAGAGAATTCATTAACACTAGACCTGCCTTACAGGAAATCTTGAAAGGAGCATTAAATACAGAGGAAAGACTGCTACCAACTAACACAACACTCGGACTAGTGTCACTGTAAAGCAACCACACAAACAAGCCAACATAATAGCCAGTTAACAACACAATGACAGGATAAAATCCACAAATATCGATACTAACCTTGAATATAAACAAGCTATGTGCCCCACTTAAAAGGCACAGTGTCAAGCTGTATAAAACAGCAAGACCTAATGGTATACTGTCTTCAAAAGACGCATCTCACAAATAATGACACTCATGAGCTCAAAATAAAGGGATGGAGGAAAATCTACCAAATAAATGGAAAACAGAAAAAAGCAGGGGTTGCAACCCGAATTTCAGACAAAACAGACTTCAAACCAACAAAGATCAAAAAAGACAAAGAAGGGCATTACATAATGGCAAAGAGTTCAATTCAACAAGAAAGATCCAACTATCCTAAATATATATGCATCCAACACAAGAGCACCCAGATTCATAAAGCAAGTTTTAGAGATGTACAAAGAGACATAGATTCTCACACAATAATAGTGGGAGACTTCAGCACTCCACTGACAGTATTAGACAGATCATCAATCAAGGCAGAAAATTAATAAAGATATTAGGGACCTAAGCTCAACACTGGACCATCTGATAGACCTTTACAGAACTCTCCACCCAAAATAACAAACTATACATTCTTCTCATCACCATATGCCACATACTCTAAAATTTACCAAATAATTAGACATAAAACAATCCTCAATAACTCATAAAAGAACCAAAATCATACTAAACACATTCTTGGACCACAGCACAATAAAAATAGAAGTCAAGACTGTGAAAATTGCTTAAAACCATGCAATTACATGGAAATTAAACAGCATACTCTTGAATGACTTTTGGGTAAATATTGAAATTAAGGAAAAATTAAAAAGTTCTTTGAAAATAATGAGAACAAAGACACAACATACCAAGATCTCTGGGACACAGTTAAGGCAATGTTAAGAGGGAATTTCATAGCACTAAATGGCCACATCAAAAAGTTAGAAAGATCTCAAGTTAACAACCTATATTCACAACTGAAAGAATTAGAGAAGAAAGAACAACTCAATCCCAAAGCTAGCAGAAGACAAGAAACAACAATTCAGAATGAATGGGGAGGATGATGAAGAAGCTATATTTAAAGAGACAAAAAGAAAATGATTATGCCAGAACTGATTAAAAGGCATAAAACTAAAGAGTCAAAGAACCCAAGAAAGCCTTAAGCAGGATAAATTTAAAGAAATCAGTATCTTCATACATCAGAGGCAAATTTCAAAACGCCAAAGACCCTAGAATGTACATTCCATGATGGGAGGGGGCACCTAGCACATAACAACCACCAGCAAATACTTGTGCAATTAATGAATTAAGTAGGAAATCTTAAAAGAATTCAGAGAAAAGGGATATATTTTTTACCTACAAAGAAGCAATTAAATTGACAACTAACTTTGTAGCAATAATGAAAGCTACAAGAGAATAAATTAATATCTTCCATGTGTTGAAAGTAACTACCAGGTTAGAATTCTATATCAAGAAAAAAACTATATTTCAATCAATAGAGGTAAAATAAAGGCATTTGTGGAGAGAAACAAAGACAGAAAAGAGACTATTAACAAACAAGCACATGTTTCACAAGGAAGAAAAACAGTCTCAGAAGGCTTCAGAAACAAAAAGGAATAGAAATAAATGGTAAATATATGGGGAAATCTAAACAAACATTGATTTTATAAGACATTCACAATGACATGCAATATATGAAGTTAAGAAATTAACAGAGAATTAAAATACTAAACAATAGCAAATAAGTCAGGAGGCAGGTAATCATAAAGTATTCTGAGGTTCTTGCTTTGTTCAGGAGAAAAATAAAATTGTTAATTAACTTTAGAACATTGATGTATATAATACATAAACTTACATATATTATATATATTCTTATATGTGTACAATTATATGACAGTATATATTATTACATACATTTTATATAATTTCATGTTATAATATAATACACATCTATTTCTAGAGAAACCAGAAAAAATAGAAAATAAGTTTAGTATAACTTTCAAACAAGTGGAGAGAAAAATGAAATAAGGAGAAAAATATCTCAAGGCAAAAAAAAAAAGTAGAAAAGAAAAGAAAAAGCCTAGACAATGTAGGTCACAGAAAATCAGCAGAAATGAATCTAAATAAATTATAAACTAGGCTGGGCATAGTGGCTCACACCTATAATCCCAGCACTTTGGGAGGCCAAGGCAGGTATATCACGTGGGATCAGGAGTGGTGAAACCCCACCTCTACGAAAAATACAATTAGCCAGGCATAGTGGCACAAGCCTGTAATCCCAGCTACTTGGGAGGCTGAGACACAAGAATCACTTAAACCCGGGGGGCGGAGGTTGCAGTAGCCAAGATCATGCCACTGCACTCCAGCCTGGGTGACAGAGAGAGACTTCATCTCAAAAGAAAAAAAAATTAAAAATCAAAATCAATGTAAATGGGCTAAACTCTCCAATTAAAAGCCAGAGACTACAACACTGGATTAAAAACTCAATTATGGGTGGACATAGTGGCTCACACCTGTAATCACAGCACGTTGGGAGGCTGAGAAGGGTGGATCACCTGAGGTCAGGAGTTCAGGACCATCCTGGTGAACATGGCAAGACCCTGTCTCTACTAAAAATATTAAAACTAGATGGGCATGGTGGCCACACCTGTAGTCCCAGCTACTTGGGAGGCTGAGGCACAAGAATTGCTTGAACCCAGGAGGTGGACATTGTAGTGAGCAAAAATTGCACCACTGCACTCCAGCCTGGGCAACAGAGTGAGAATCTGTCTTTAAAATAAGAAGGAAAAAACAAAACTCAATTATATGCTATTATAAGAGGTACAAAATGGTAAAAATAAAACAATGGGCCAGGCACCGTGGCTCATGCCTGTAATCCCAGCACTTTGAGAGGCTGAGGTGTGTGAATCACCTGATGTTCAGAAGTTCAAGACCAGCCTGGCCAACATGGTGAAACCCTGTCTCTACTAAAAAATACAAAAATTAGCCAGACGTTGTAGTGAGTGCCTGTAATCCCAGCTGCTGGGGAGGCTGAAGGAGGAGAATTGCTTGAACCCAGGAGATGGAGGTGTTAGTGAGCCAACACAGTGCCACTGCACTCCAGCATGGACAACAATGACTCCATCTCAAAAGAAACAAACAAACAAAAAAGAAAACAATGGGAAAAAAAAGACAAATTTCAACAAAGAGATAGCTGTCAGACTAAGAAACATTAAGGCAAAAAAAATGCTATCAGGAAGACACAACAATTCTAAACTTGTATGCAACTAATAACATGAATTCAAATACATAAAGCAAAAATTAACTATTACTCTAATATTCACCAAAACACATCAGTTGATATACCAAACATGATAGAATATAGTACCACTTATTGTGGGTGCTTATTTCCAAAAATTATTTTGCTTAATCCTTATATCTAGCAGGTACCCTAATTATTTCCATTTTATACATAAGGAAATCAATGATTAGAGAACTTAAAGAATTTTCTCAATATCACATAGCTAGTAATGGTAGAACTGGCATTCTAACTAAGCCATCCTTATAACTCAGAACCTTAAAGTGAGTAGAACACAGAAATATAAGGTCAGCACAATACTGCTAAATAAAACTTGCAGACAGCATTGGGGAATTTCTCATAAATAGGAAATTTCCAGCCAACAGAATGAAATTCTGGCAAAATGTCTTCTCCCTGTACAGGAGGCTGTCCGGAACAAGGAAGAGATGAGGCAGGAACAGCGTCTAAGGCAGAAGAATTGGTACCATCATAGGGTACAGAGCAGGTTCACAGGACTCATAAGAACCAGACACAAACATCTCAGTAGAGTAAATCAGCAGCCAGGGCAAGTTCAAGGTGATGGGGTTATAGCTGGACCAAAGTCCTGTTTCTCCAGTATAGGAAGGGCCTTGTGAGAGGGAGATAAGACTGAGCCTAAGATGGGATCAAATGGTCCCAACTGTGAGAAAGAAACATTAAGCAGGGTCTTGTACCGAGACTGATCTCAACAATGCATGAAATAGTACTTTGTAAATGTTTGCAGAAGTGAGTTAAATGCAAGAGAAATCCTGAGATTCTCTCAATGTCAGAATCCTTACAAATTTTTTCCCCAGGATGTGTGTGCCTCTTGTGTCTCCCTTGCTGAAGGTACAACTTGGGTCAAAAAGTAAATAGCTTCCATCACAGAAAAGGCTCTCTAAAATGGTGCCATGATGCTGTTACATGGTTGGGCTCATTAATGAAAAGTAGCAACTGCACACAGGGCCAGCATGGGTGACCTCCAGTTGTGGAACCACCTGGCCTTAGCCAGAGTCATCAAAGCTCTCTAGGGTCATTGAACTGAAGTATGCTTTGAGACATGGTTCAGCTCAGAAAGCCACTTAACATGCTTGGAAGATCATGGATCTAAGACCCTGCATAAAAACAATACTTACAAGGGGTGTCTGATATTATACTCTAAAATCCATTTACCACATAATAAATAGGTCTCATAAACAAACATATGACCTGGCCCCTACAACTTATCTGATCCCATCTTCTACCACCCTTTCATTTTCTCATTCCCCTCCAACTCACTACACTCCTTTCAGTTCATTGAATCTGCCAAAAGCTCATGCACCTCAGGTTCTCTCCCTGTGCTGTTTCCTCTCCTTGGAATGTTCTTCCAGAAGGCCTCATGGCTCACTCCATTCCTTCAAGCCTTTGCCCAGTGTCTCCTCATTAGCAAGGCCTTCCCTGACAACCTGAATAAAAATGGCAACCTCATCCGTGCCATCTGCATCCTGACCTTTTCCATTATTTTCTCCTGTTGTGTGTTTCTTAATAATACCTACCAACATCCACAGGGCTGCTAAATAGGGGAACGTGGATTGGGCCTGGGGTAGGGGAAGAGTGACAGAAGGAAGTTGTCTTTTACACTCACCACGTGCCCACTGAACTGTGAACCAGCCATGTTTGTCATCAGGGAGGCCATATCTCTAATTTACACAAAAACAACAAATGGGCTGTCAGATACCCTCACCATCTACTACATTATGTATCCTTGTCTATTTGTTTTTATCTGTCTCCCTGTACAGAAAAAAAGTTAACCTAGCACTCCTAACTGCTGTCCTTCAAAAGCCCTGTTTACAAGGTTGGCCCTTGGCTGGCATCAGAGAATTTGGAGTTCCAGAGGGGTCCCATTTCCTGTTAAAAGTGACTCACTGTTCCAAACTGTGTGTACAATGTGGTTTATGCTGAACACTTGTTTTCCTACTGAGAGGCTAGAGTTTTCATGCTAAAAAGAGGGTGCCTATGTGACCAGCCCCCCAAAGCTCTGGGCACTGATCTCTGATGAGCTTCCCTGGTAGAGAACATTTCACATGTTTTGTCACAATCCATGGCTGGAGGGATTAAGCTTTTCCTGTGTGACCACTGGGAGAGGACTCCTGGATGCTTGCACTTGGTGTCTTTCCTCTGGACTTCGCTCCATATGCCTTTTCCTTTTGTTGATCTAGTTTTGCATCTTTTCACCATAATGAATCATAGTGATGGCAGGCTTAGGAAGAAGGATCACTTGAGGCCAGGAATTACCGACCAACCTGGGCAAGACAGGGAAGGAGGAGGGTGGGAGGTAGGGAGGATAGAAGGAAGGAGAAAGGAAAGAACAAAAAAGAAAAAGGAAGAAAAAAAGGAGGGAAGGAAGAAAGAAAGGAGGAAGGGAGGGAGAGAGGAAGGAAGAAAAAGGAAAGCAAGGAAGGAAGTAAAAAGAAAGGAAGGAAGGAAGGAAGGGAGGTAGGGAAGGAGGGAGGGAGGTTGGAAGGAAGGAGAAAGGAAGGAACAAAAAGGGAAAAAGGAAGAAAAAAAGGAGGGAAGGAAGGAAGAAAGGAGGGAGGGAGGAAGAGAGGAAGGGAGGATGGAAGGGAAGGGAGGATGGAAGGGAGAGAGGGAAGGAGGGAGGGAGGATGGAAGGAAGGAGAAAGGAAGGAACAAAAAAGAAAAAAAGGAGGGAAGGAAGAAAGGAGGGAGGGAGGGAGAGAGGAAGGGAGGGAGGATGGACGGAGGGAGAAAGGAAGGAAGTAAAAAGAAAGGAAGGAAGAAGGGAGGGAGCAAAGGAAGGAAGGAGGGAGGGAGGGAAGGAAGGAAGGGAAAGAGGGAGGGAGGAAAAAAGGAAGGAAAAGAGGTAAGGAAGGAGGGAAAAGGGGAGGGAAAAAGGGAGGGAGGGAATAATAACTTTCCTTGGTGCAGGGACCTGAGAGAAATTACTCCTCAATAAAGGAGAAAGCATGCATGGTAATGGACAACACTTTTAATATACGCGACAACAAATATAAAGACCTATTCTTCATATATATCACAACAAATACAAAGACCTACTTTTAATATATACGGCAACAAATACAAAGACCTATTTTTAATATATATGACAACAAATGCAAAGACCTATTTTTTGGCCCAATTTTTTACAATGTCCTTCAATCATGGCCACTATGAAAACAATTCTACAGGAGTCAATAAAGTCTCAGCGCATACCCTCTCTGATTTCTGGCTTGATCCAAGGAGAAAATTGATAAGAAATACGTAATGATTCTTTACTGCTTCAGCATTGTGGGCCACTCTGAGAATCCAGTTATAGAGGTGTGTCAAAAGCATGTCGTGAAAGAGATAACACATTTTCAGAGTCCCAGTTCCAGTTCCCAGGAAGTCCTGCTGTATTGATACATTATCCTGGGATTCCATCAGAGTGGAATAATAACAATAACAACAATGACAATCATAACAAATGATCATAATAGAAGCAGCAGCAACAAACACTTATCCAGTGCTACGTAACACGTTCGTTTTGAAGCACCTGGATGAATTTTTAAACTCCTCCCCCAGGCCCACACTCACTTTTCTTGAGGAAGCTTGTACAGATTTTCTTTCCTTAGACAAGGAGCAGACATTAAAAAGCCATGGTAGGTTCTTTTTTTTTTTTTTTTTTTTTTTTTTTTTTTTTTTTTTTTTTTTTTTTTTGAAGATTTCAAATGTACTTCATTTCTTCAATAATCCCATATCTTAATGGGTATGCAGTGTTTTCACTTGGCTTCATAAAAAACACTATGAGCTGTTTTTTAAACAATTCACGATTATACCAGCTGGGATGATTACTGATCTCTTCATTCTTTTGGGGTGACTCTGCTAACAGGGGACAGGTTCCATTCTATTCCAATTTGTGTTGCTACCTGTGTCCATACAGCAATACAGAAAGTGGCTCCACTAGCTAATACAGCATTAAAATATTTGTCATGAGACTGGACAGGGAAAATGTGGCACATATACACCGTGGAATACTATGCAGCCATAAAAAACGAGGACTTCGTGTCCTTTGTAGGGACATGGGTGAACCTGGAAACCATCATCCTCAGCAAACTGACACAAGAACAGAAAATCAAACACCACATGTTCTCACTCATAGTCAGGTGTTGAACAATAAGAACACATGGACACAGGGAGGGGAGCATCACACACTGGGGTCTGTTGGGGGGAACTAGAGGAGGGACAGTAGGGGGGTGGGGAGTTGGGGAGGGATAACATGGGGAGAAATGCCAGATATAGGTGATGGGGAGGAAGGCAGCAAACCACATTGCCATGTATGTACCTATGCAACAATCTTGCATGTTCTTCACATGTACCCCAAAACCTAAAATGCAATAAAATATATATTAAAAATATGTGTATATATTTGTCATGAAAATCAGGTGTACATTTCTGGGGGCTCTGCCTTGCCATTGTTTTCCGAATGCTTTGAACTTGGAGACGACTTAGTGCGTTTTTGACCAAGGGGAAAATTCGTGAAGGTGAAGACAGACCTGCAGCAATGCAGCTGCTACTTTGGTGCAAATTCACTTCAGGTACCCTTGAAGAGCACTAAAAAAAATCCCATGGTAGGTTCTTTTAAGAAATGGAATAAGACAAAGAAGCTCTTTTTCAGGAGACTGTCTCCTGCAAAGCTAGGCAACTCAATATGGAAGAGAGGTGAGGCAAGAAGACCCATGGAGCAGGGGGTTACAGTAACCTTGGCACCAAGTAATGGTGGTGGATTAAAATATATATATATAAGCAGATGGATTAAAATATATATATATAAACAGAAGCATTAAGACCATCTGATAATGTGATGAAAGGAGCTGTGGAGAGGGAAGTTAAATATAGGTGTCCTTGCACATGATGCTTTCTTCTTCTGGGCTTTGGTCTCCCCATTTGTAATACAAAGGAGTCAAACAGTATCTGATTCTCTAATAATATAAGCTAGCACTTGGGAACAGAAGCAGTGCAATAGTGGGTGATGTTATTATGTGTGTTGATTGATTTAAATTGCTGGTCTTGAGGTGCCACAAGAGCCTTCTGAACACAAGGAAAAGATTAAATTACAGTCACTCCAGCTTTGTGGCTGAGTGTCTTTTCTTTATTCATCAGAAGTTCTAGAAAGGCTATCACATGCCCTACCCTGCGCTGAGGACTCTGAGATAAAGACATAGCGCCTGGGCTGGAAGAGCACCCAGGTTGCAGCCCCTACCCAAGGGGGAAGAGCAACATCCTCCAGGTGCTCAAAGCTATCCTAGGAGGCAAACACACAAAAAACCAGTGCCGACCTGACATGGGTGAGCTCCCCAAGCTTGTACCTGGGCTCTGGGGGCTCAGAAGAGGGGCTGATGGATTCTGATGCTGCTGCTTAGAAATAGGTTGTTGTTCACTGGAAAACAGGAAAACCCATGATGATTCTGCTCTCTCGAAAACAAGTTAAATCTTGAAACCTTATTACAGGGGGAGAAATGTCACTGGGATTTGAATGCCATTAAAATATAATCAGGGCTCTTAAGCACATTCAGCTTTTTTATTGCCTATGTTCCAGCAACCACAAAATTCTGTCAAAAAAGAAATAAATAGCCAAATGCCAATGTCAACTTTGAGAGATGACCTGGTGGGCCAGGAAGAAAAAAGGACAGGGATTTCTAGTCTGTTTTGGGCAAGTTATGACAGCTTCTTGGATTTTAATTTCCTTGTGCATGAAATATCTGTAACTATTTCTGCCTCACTTCTCTCATAAGCTTCACAACTACCATTTATTGAACACCTGTGATGAGCCAGACGCCGTACTAGGAATTACACATGTATTTATAATCTCAATTCATCTCCATGTGACAGAGCAAGGGCAAGCGGTCATTATTCCATTGTGGCCAAGGCCACAGAGAGTTGATGTAACTCTCTCAAGTTCAAAGCTGTGTGGGGTAGAGCTATGTTCTGAAGCAGAGCTGTCTTGCTTCAAAATCTAGGCAGCTGAAGTCATCTTGGGGAGTCTGGAACTCCAAGAAAATAAACCTGGTAGATCCACCCTAATTGTGAAGCACCTTGACCACAGGGCTGAGGAACATGCTTGAAGCATGTCCTCTCCTGACCAAGGCAACTCTGCAGATGATACTAAGAATCCAAGTATCCAAAGAAAGACATAGGTTCTGGCCAGGTGCACTGGTTCACACCTCTAATCCCAGCACTTTGGGAGGCTGAAGCAGGGGGATAGTTTGAATCTGGGAGTCAAGACCAGCCTGGATTCCACCTCTACAAAAAGTAAAATTTAAAAAAAAAATTAGCCAAGCATGGTGGCACATGCCTGTAGTCCCAGTGACTTGGGAGGCTGAGGCAAGAGGATCCCTTGAGCCCAGGAGGTGGAGGCTGCAATGAACTATGATCAAGCCATTGCACTCAAGCCTGGGTGACAGAACAAGAACCTGTCTCAAAGAAAAGAAAAAAAATACATAGGTTCTTGGTACTTGCAACCAAGTCAGCAGGTGCCTGTGAAGTCACAAGTGGATGGAGTTGGATGAAGTGTTACCTCCTACCTCCACTGCCTTCCCTCCTGCCTCAAGCCCCTCCAACAGGAAGCGGGGGGGGGGGGGTTTGCGCTTTCCAGTTCAACCCCCACCTCCACAGAACCAAGCACACATGCAGACCCACACAGGAATCCTAAATTAGCTCGACCTGCCTCCCAGCTGCTGGGTGAGACTAATTAGACCAAATTAAAAATTTATTCAAGCAAAATGAGACATGCCAAGACTCTCCAGGGAGGCTGTAAAATGATAATGCCTTCTTATTAGGGAAATGTGTCAACACCCCATGCAAACTCTGGGTCTGGGATAGAAGCAGGAAGCCTGACTTGATTCACCTTCTGAGGCCAGCTCCTGGGTCCTTCAGCCTGCACCCCCACCCCCGTGTGGTACCTCCTGTCCTGCCATGCATTCCTTCTCCTTCTTCATCCCCACTCCTTCTCCTCTTCTTCCTCCCACTGCTAATTCTCCCCCTCCTTCTGCTTCTCCTCCCTCTCCTCCTTCTTCACCCTGACAAATCATTAACCTAAACTTCCAAATCATTCTCCCCCACCAGAAAGGAAAGCCGGATGACAAGCTAATATTTCCACATCACACACTGAGTGATTCTTACATAAAAATTAACAGGCACTTGACAAAGTCATAATTACTAACTAATGATGCATTATGCAGTTTCCATAATTAGTCATGTTATTGATATTTCCTCCCGACCACAGAGACGGTGGGGCCACCTTTATTTATAGCTAGAGAAATGGCTAATCTGTGTGCAGGTTATTATGAGAGGATCTATAGAAAACAGTTTTCTTCTCACACACATCCAGACCCAGCTCCTGCCCTCCAGTCCCCTCTGGAGCTGGTTTCTGTCTTCAGAGCAACAGAACAAACTGATTAATAGTGCACAAGGATTAATCGAGGACATTGAGATATAGCACGGGGGCCAGTTTTTCAAGTGTCCCACCCACGCAAAGCATGCCACAAAAGCAGATGTGGGAACTGAAAACTTCCACAGAACTTTGCAAACAGCCTCCTTCACCCCTCATTTCACAGCAGTCCTCCTGGAGGCTGCATCTATTCATCCATTTTCTAGGTGAGAAGAGTAAGGCTTGCAGAGGTGAAATAATGTGCCCAAGTGCACAGTGAGCATGCGCAGAGCTAGGATACAAATGCCTATCTTCCAATCAAAAGCCTGGGAGGCAGCGCTGTAGGGTGGACTCAGGTAGCAAGTTCAAACTCTGGCTCTCCCTCCCAGTAGCTCTGCTGTCTTAGGCAAGTTATTAACTTCTCTCAGCCCTGGTTTCCTCCTCTTAAAGATGACAAAATAATAATAAAAAGGGAGGGGGGCCGAGTGCCGTGGCTCATGCCTATAATTCCAGCACTTTGGGAGGCCGAGGTGGGCAGATCACCTGAGGTCAGGAGTTCGAGACCAGCCTGGCCAAAATGATGAAACCCCATCTCTACTAAAAATACAGAAAATTAGCCAGGTGTGGTGGCAGGCACCTGTACTCCCAGCTACTCAGGAGGCTGAGGCAGGAGAATCACTTGAACGCAGAAGGCGGAGGTTGCAGTGAGCTGAGATTGTGCCATGGGCAACAAGAGCTAAACTCCATCTCAATAAATAAAAAAAAAAAAAAAAAAAAAAATAAAAATGGGCAAAAGAAAAGAAAAAAAAAAAAAAAAAAGAGGACATAAAAAAAAAAAAAAAAAAAAAAAAAAAAAAAAACCACATTACGGAGTGTTGTTATGATTAAATAAGTCCCTCACTATCACATTATAATGTATTATGTGTGACATTAGGACCCTATAT
The DNA here is from genome assembly GCF_001604975.1 of Cebus imitator. Taxonomy (NCBI): domain Eukaryota; kingdom Metazoa; phylum Chordata; class Mammalia; order Primates; family Cebidae; genus Cebus; species Cebus imitator. The sequence goes on from NW_016107632.1 coordinate 1,858,756, forward strand.
TACATTATATCACATGATGTTACTTTATATATCTTTTCATGTCCTTGTTCATTGCTTGTCTTCCTCCCTGGAGTGTAATCCTGTGGGCAAGTACTTGGGTTGTTTGCTGTTTTATTTCCCTATCTAGAACAGTATCTGGCACACATTAGGTGCTCCAAGAATGAAGGAATAAATGAAAAGCTTATTATTTCATTTATTCCTTCATTCCTGGAGCACCTAATTGCCTAAGCCATCATTGGCACTCAGTAAAAAAGTCCCCTTCTTTCCCTGCTGCCACAACCAGAAACTTTGCCTGGCTGTGGTCAGGCTGGACAGGGCTTTGATTTCCCTAACATAAACTGGCCTAATTTGAGATAGGATCTCACAGGAACAAAACCAATCCAATCAGCCACCGTTTGTCTGATGATCATCAGCAGGGAGATTTCTCTCTGGATGATCACACAAGGGCACGCTGCAGGCCCCTTCACTACTTACTCTTGAGGGGAGAGACTGCAGGTGAAGATAAAAAATAGCAACCACTGGGCCGGGTGCAGTGGCTGACACCTGTAATCTCAGCACTTTGGGAGGCCAAGGCGGGTGGATGGCTTTGGGCTCAGGAATTCGAGGCCAGCCTGGACAACATGGTGAAACCCCATCTCTACAGAAAAAAATATAAAAATTAGCCAGGCGTGGTGGCGTGTGCCTGCGGTTCCAGCTACTCAGGAGGATGAGGCTGGAGAATTGCTGTAATCTGGGAGGTGGAGGTTGCAGTGGGCTGAAATCAAACAACTGCACTCCAGTCTGGTGACAGAGTGAGACTCCATCTCAGGAAAAAAAAAACAAAAAACCCACAACCACCACAACAGGTGTGCAAAGGGCCAAGTGAATAGTAAAGATAGTGAGTGACCTGAGATGCTGGGGAGGGAGAGACAGGGACAGTTTGGTTTGATCTGGAAAGGTTTTATGCCACCCAGAGACAGTGAATTGGAGTTCCCAGAATGCACCGTACTTCTCCACCTCCACACGTATGCACATGCTGCTCCCTCTACCTGGGATGCCCCTGTCCTCTTGTCCACCTGCTGAACAGCTACTCAACCTTCAAGACTCAGCTCCAATGGAGCCTCCTTTAGGAAGATATCCTTGAGCCCTCTAAACACTGTTGATTTAACTTCTGATCACTCTTCGGGAAGATGAATTATCCAAATATACACATGCAAACAACTACTGTATACAGGGCAGTCTGTTAAGCTTGGTGAAGAATATAATGACTGCCCTCAAAGAACTTAACAGAGTACTCTAGTTACAGGGTGTGGCAGGGGGAAACAAAACCTACTTTTAGGTGGAAAAATATTAGATGAAATCATATGAAATTGTCATTTTAGTAGGCTATATGGTTTGGCTGTATCCCCACCCAAATCTCATCTTGAATTGTACTCCCATAATTCCCACGTGTTGTGGGAGGGGCCCAGTGGAAGACAACTGAATCATGGGGTGGTTTCCCACATGCTGTTCTTGTGGTAGTGAATAAGTCTCATGAGATCTGATGGTTTCCACTTTTTTGTCTTTCTCATTATCCCTTTGCCTGCTGCCATCCATGCAAGATGTGACTTGCTCCTCCCTGTCTTCCACCATGATTGTGAGGCTTCCCCAGCCACGTGGAACCGTAAGTCCAATTAAGTCTCTTTCTTTGTAAACTGGCCAGTCTCAGGTATATCTTTATCATCAGCATGAAAACAGACTAATACAGTAGGTCAAAATGGCTGAATATTGGTAATTCTATATGGTACAACATAATAATTAATAATACAAGCTTACCTATAAGCAACCTCGTTTTCTAATATCTGCACAGCATGTTCACTTTGCTGGATGCTTTTATGCCCATGATCTCATATAAGCCTCACACTCTCTGAGCTTTAGGCACTTACATTTATGTAGAGATGGGGGTCTCACTCTTGCCTAGGCTGGAATACAGTGGCACTATCATAGCTCACTTCAGCTCACCCTCCTGGGCTCGAGTGATCCTCCTGCCTCAGCCTCTTGAGCAGGTGGGACTACAGGTGCGCACCAACAACCTGGCTAAGCTTTAGGCACTTTTGTTGTCCCCATTTTACAGATGAGAAAACTGAAGCACAGAGTCAGTGACTTTCCCAAGGTTCCTGCAGTTAGTAAAAGGCCAAGACAGAATTTGATCCGATATCATCTGAATCCTAACGTGATGCTCATGTGTATCGCTCAATGTTAAACAGACTACTCATGCTGAAGGGGTTGGAGAAGGTATAGAAGGAGGAAGTCAGAAACATATAGGAAATATCATAAAATTGAGAATTGTGCAGGGATGGGAACTCATCAACCATTCATTTGACCAACATTTACTAAGCAACTACCAGGTGGTAGGCCCTAAGCTAGACACCAGACAACCAGAAGTGACCCAGGAAAATAAGGCTCCTACCCCCACGGCGGGAAAGACAACCATAAGCAGGTAAACAAATGATAAGACAGTCTCAGAAAAATGATTTCATGCTATGACAAAAATAAAACAGATTATGTAATGAAGAGTAGTGGATGGCTGAGTAAATGAAGCCTGAAAGAGGTGGGCGGGGAAGGCCTCCACGCATGTTCCCTGCGTGTGCTGAAAAGAATGGGACCAGGCAGAGTTCTAAGGGAAGAGCATTGAAGAGAGTGTAGTTGATACGGTTTGGCTGTGTCCCCACCCAAATCTCATCTTGAATTGTAGCTCTCACAACTCCCATCTGTCCTGAGAAGGACCTGGTGGGAGGCAATTGAATCATGGGGCAGGTCTTTCCCATGCTGTTCTCGTGATAGTGAGTAAATCTCACAAGATCTGGTGGTTTTTTAAAGTGGAGTTCTCCTGCACAAGCTCTCACTTACCTGCCACCATGTAAGACATCCCTTCCTATTTTGCCATGACTGTGAGGCCTCCCCAGCCTTGTGGAACTCTGAGACAATTAAACCTCTTTCCTTTATAAATTACCCAGTCTCCCAGAGCCCCCCCCCCCCGGCAACCCTCTGACAGGCTCTGGTATGTGATGTTCCCTCCCTGTGTCCATGTGTTCTCATTGTTCAACACCCACTTATGAGTGAGAACATGCAGAGTTTGATATTCTGTTCTTGTGTCAGTTTGTTAAGGGTGATGGTTTCCAGCTTCATCCATGTTTCTGCAAAGGACATGAACTCATCCTTTTTTATGGCTGCATAGTATTCCATGGTGTATATGTGCCACATTTTCTTTATCCAGTGTATCACTGATGAGCATTTGGGTTGGTTCCAAGTCTTTGCTATTGCAAACAGCGCTGCAATAAACATGTGTGCATGTGTCTTTATAACTGAATGTTGTATAATCGTTTGGGTATATACCCAGTAATGAGATTGCTGGGTCAAATGGTATTTCTAGTTCTAGATCCTTGAGGAATCACCACACTGTCTTCCACAATGGTTCAACTAATTTACACTCCCACCAACAGTGTAAAAGCATTCCTATTTCTTCACATCCTCAAAGAGGATGACTTTAGGTAGACTGATCCTACATTGCAGTTCTCCCAACAGTTCCTGTTATGCCTGTTGGCCCCATGTATTTGTTATTACTGCTACTTTCCTTCCTGAAAGTGTCTCAGAGTGGGAAATAAATGATATGGACCCCTAACTATAAGGCCCCTCTCAATTCTGACACTCTGTGATTCTCCTATCCTGTCACCTCTCTCCAGCCTCTTCAGCTGTCATCCTGCAGAGCTTGCTTAAATGTCCCTTCTGCCAGGGGCACTGTCCTTGGTCCTCTGAACCTGCACAGAACACCTGCTGGTTCCATCCTCCCAGCAGTCATTCTGCTGTCACAACAGGCTGAATTTCCTTTAGGAAATCTACTCTTCATTCTCTGGCAGTGGGCACAGGACTCCATCTGGCCAATGAGAGCATGCTGACCATCCTCCTGACCATCCGTGTGGGGTTGACAATGCCACTTTGACAGCTGCTGAGAACAAAGCTCACACAGGGGCACACTCAGCAGAGGCATCATGCTAAAGCCAATTTGAACAACAGGATGCAGCCATGCCTGAAGCCAACCCCAACCTCAGCTTGTCACTTACCTGAGCCAGTAACGCCCACTTTTGATTAACTCAGTTGAATGAGGTTTTTGTCATTTACAGAGGAAAGACAATCCGGCCCCCACCCAGTCTAGCCCCCTTCCGTGTGCCCTCACAGCACCCAGCACTTTTCCTCTGAATACTTATGTCACCCTTCATTCTAGGTCCAGGCTGCACATCTGACTCTCCCACAAAAGCAGGAGCCTCATGAGAGGAGGAGCATCTGCCTAAACCCTCCCAGTCCGGATGGGACTTGGAGTTCAGCTCTGCTTGTTTCTCCATCTGTCGCACCCAAAGAAGTCCAATTGTTTCCATCATGGGGGCCTCCACTCAAAACTGACCTCCTTGGAGAAGCTGCCTCTGACCACCCTGTCTAAAATAGCTCCTCCAGTGATGCCCTTCTTCCCAGGCCACCGGCTTCTCTTCAGAGCACCTTTCCTGTCACTTTGCAACATTTCACTCTAGATCACCTCTCTGTTAACCTATCATCTTTCTCCCCATCAGAATGTAACTGAAGTCACTGGCTTGCCGCAGGGACCCTGTTGTTTGAGTTTCCAGCAAATGCACAGTGCCTGGCATAGCCAGGGCTTCTGATAACCATGAGGGATGAATGAATGGGAGTGAATGAAGGAGTGACGTGCCAGAATGGGAATTCGTTGAAATCCTGGGTAGAACGAGCATAACAAAGTGCCTTCGTAAAGGTGAGGGCTCAGTCACTGTTAGGCACTCTTTCGAATACTTCTTCTGTAGTGATTCTTCCTGAGCGTTAACCATACCCCGGCCCCATGCCAGGCACGGTGAGTGATACAGCTAACACATTCAGTGCTATAGCTAAGAGCTTTACACGTATCATTTCACTTAAGCTTCCTAACAAGCTCAGGAGGTTATGTATTATGGTTATTCCCAGTTTACAGAGAAGGAAACTAATGCACAGAGAGGCAAATTAACTTGCCTTGAGTCACACAGCAACATGCCAGAGCCAGGGCTGGAATACAGGACACCTGGTACAGCGTCTGTCACTTGATCACTAACTAAACAGACTTTCCATCATGGAGGTAAAAAAAAAAAAGAGGCAGTCACTGTTCTTGGAGTAGACCAGATGCATGAAATAGAGTGAGTGCCCTGCACAGAATTCCGTAATAAATTAATGCATCATTCATGGAATTAAGGGGAAGGAGATAGAGCCACTCCGGCCACAGAATTCAAACCTACTTTGTCCCCTCTCTGTGGTCAGCATAAATTTGCCCTCATTCAAGTTAAGAGGTAATTTACGCCGTAATTTCAGCTTCCTGCAACTTCAGAGGAATTGATGCAAGGGCAGCCTTACCTAAGCTCTTTTCCTCTGAAAAGAGGTGTGGGAAGAAGTGGGTGTGCAGGGAGGAGGCAGAAAGGAACTGTTGATTATATTCAAGATTATATTTGAAATAATTTATAAAGTGTCGCACGGTAAATGGGCCTTTAAATGTGGCCTGATCCTCCTTCAAACTGCCATTTCTCTCCTTTCCATTCATGAGAAGTGTTCTTACCATACTCTCCACCTCCCCCCACATCTGAGCAGCGTACAGGCACATTTCAGAGGAGCCAAGAATTAAATCAAAATTACCTTTCTCTTGCCGTCTCTTGGAAAAGTGAAACGGTTCATTCTCATTGGCTCCTGGAGGCTCAGGGGGCCAGGGGAGGGATCATAATATTAATGCTCTGTGTTCATAGCCCACTGCTCAGCAAGGAGGGCATGCAGCATTATCTTGTAGCAGCCTGTGTTATTAACTAGTAACTGAGCTTTCAGCCCTAAGTCACAGGCTGGAATGAGGCCCCCGAGGTGAGCGAGAACTGAAAGCCGCTTCTAAAAATGGCTAGATCAGGCCAGGCATAGTGGCTTATGCCTGTAATTCTGGCACTTTGGGACACCAAGGTGGGAAGATTCCTTCAGGCCAGCGGTTTGAGACCAGCCTGGGCAACACAGCAAGACCCCATCTCAATTTTTAAAAAAGAGAAATTAGCCAGGCACGGTGGTACATGCCTGTAGTCCCAGCTACACGGGAGGATGGCTTGAGCTCAGGAGTGTGAGGCCGCAGTGAGCTATGATCTTGCCGCTGCATTCCAGCCTGGGTGACAGAGCAAGAGCTTGACTCTAAGAAGAAGAAGGAAAGAAAAGGGCAGTCTCCCTCTCCTGTCTGAAGTTTCTACTATAAGATGGAGCTCAACAAGGGAAAAGCAGAGGTGCTCTATCAGTTAGGAACGCTTTCTGATGCCAGTAACAGAACATCTGACTAACACAGACAAGGAGCCCACAGGTCGATTCAGTAGCTCAGTGATGTCAGGGCAGCGTCCCTCCAATCCCCTTGGCCTTTTCCTCACGGTCATTAGATGGCTGCTGTAGCTCCAGACATCACACCCAGGTAGGATGAAAGGGAGAGAGCAGCAAAGACAAATCCACCTGTCCCTTTTACCAGTGAAGCGAAAGCTTTCTCAGCAGCCCTGCCCTCACCTCCCAGCAGACGTCCACTCACATCCCACGGGCCAAATTGGGGTCACATTGACATACCTAGCTGCACTCTAATTAGTTATCAAATGAGAAAAAGAGGGAAGAGACTGCTGGATTAGCCAGCTCACAGTGCAGGGGAATGAAAGGAGCACTGACCCACAGGCAGACAACTGGGCTCTTCTACCATCTAGGTCCACGGTCCTGGTCTGAGTCTTGGTTTCCTCACCTGTAAAATGGGAAGCATTGAACCTGATGAACTACTTCTCTGACACTGAGTCAGTTTATGACTTTTGCAGACATACCCCATGCTGACATCACAAGGGCCTCCACTCAAGGGTGACCTCCTTGGACAAGCTGCCTCTGAGCACCCTGTCTAAAATAGCTCCTCCTCTGCTCCTTGCTCTGGAATTGGCAGCTCAGTTCATTGGTACCAAGTGGTAGGTTGGAGACTCTAGAGCCTCATCTGAAAGGAAGGGAGTTAAAACCGTAAGAGATGCTGGGGGATCAAGATTCCTGGGTTGTCTTTCCTTGTCCTAAGGTTCTAGGCATGTCCAGGATAGAGTCTTCCAGTCCAAAGTCATGTAACCTGGAATAATGGTAATAACCGCAGTGATGGAAACTTGGAATGAAACTTTCCTATGCACAAGACACTGTACAAGAGCTTCACTGGCATAATTTTTCTCAGATTCTAACAATCCCACAATGTAGGTGTTATTAATACACCCATTCGATAGATGGGTAAACTGAGGCTCCGCGTCATGCCCTCACCTGACTTCCCACAGCCAGGAAGTGGAGGAGCGGGGTGCAGCTCAGGCTCTTACCAACAGCTCAGGTTCTTACCGCTTTATCCTCTACCCATCCCAGAAATGCTACCGTTATCCTGCTTATCCTTATTCCCATCGCGACCCTGGATGGTTGCCTTAGTCCCTTTAGGATACTCTATAAAATACCTTAAACTGGGTAATTTATAAACAACAGAAATGTATTGCTTATAGTTCTGCAGGTGGGAAGTCCAAGGTCAAGGGGCCAGCATATTCCATGTCTGGTGAGGGCCCATTCTTAGATGGCAACTCCTGCATCCTGAAAGGTCAGAATGGCAAAAAGGGACAAACAAGCTTTCTTGAGCCTCTTTTCTAAGGACAATAATCCCATTCACAAGGACTCTACCCTCATGATCCATTCACCTCTGAAAGGCCCCACCTCTTAACACCACCATATTGGGGTTCGAGTTTCAACATGTGAATTTTGGAGCGACACAAACATCAAGCCATTGCATTCCACCCCTGCCCCCCAAAATTACACACTTCCCACATGCTAAATATATTTCATCTCGATAGCCCCAAAAGTCTTACTTCTTTCCAGCATCAACTTTAAAGTCGAAGTCCAAAGTGTCGTCTAAATATCATCTAAATCAGATCTGTGTGTGTCTCAGGTATAATTCATCCTGAGGCAAATTTCTCCCCAACTATGAGCCCACTGAATCAAACAAGCTGTGTGCTTCCAAAACACAAGGGTGGGACAAGCACAAGATAGACATTCCCATTCCAAATAGGAGAAATAAGAAGGAAAAAAGGCATGACTTGTCCCATGTAAGTCCAAACCCCCAACAGGGCAAACAACATCAAGTCTTAGGGCTGGAGAAGCATCTTTGACTCTGTGTCTTTGGAACATACTGGGGCAGGGGTTGGGCTCCCAAGATTCCAAGTTGTCCTGCCCCCCACGACTTTTCTGGGTACAGCCCGTGCAGCAGCTCTTACAGATTGGAGTTGCATGCCTATGGCTTTTCCAGGCTGGAATCCCTGGCTGGTGGCTCTACTGGTCTGGGCTCTCAGAGTCAGCCCCACCCCATGGTTCTGCTGGGCTTTGCCCTAGTGGGGATTCTCACAGGCATTGTTCTGCAGCGGTTCTCTGCTTTGGCCCTGAGTCTCTCTAGGGCATCCCTTGAAATCTACAAGGAGGCCGCCAACCATGCTGCCCCCGCTTGTACACTCTGTGTGGCAGCAGAGATGGCACTATGTGGACACTTACAAGGTTTACCACCCAAAGCACCACGCCTTCATGTGACAATGCCCTAGGACAGGAAGGACAAGTCTCTGCCCTCTGCCCCTTTATAGGAATGAGGAAAACCTGCCCAGTAGCCTCCAGCAGTCTCGTTGGGCAGTTTAAGTCTCATGCCTGTGCCTCAACCCATCATTGGCCAAGAAAATGGAATTCTGTGTTCGGTTTATACCAATCAGCATTCCCTGTCCCTCCTCCAGTAAAAGAAAGGATGTAAAGCACCTGGACACCCACCCCTTGAACAAAGCCTGGATGCTCTAAGAAGAGAGGAGGTGGGAAGACACTGACTGCAGAGAAGCCATGCTCCCAGTCTGCCATGAATGCCTTAATCTTAAATGCAGTCTTATCCTTAAGAGGATGTTTGTGTCTTTCCAAAATCTCTTTCTTAAGAGCTTTATTTCTCTGTGCTTCTTTCTCTTCCCAGCATAAACCAGTCACCAGTCCAGCCAGCCTCAGCAGCTTTCTTTCCTTCTCCCAACTCACTATTGCAGCCCTGCGCAAGGGCCAAGGAATCCACCTGAAAAAGACAGAATGCCGTCAGCAGCTGGAAGGCAGCAAACCTGTGCATTTTAGGTCAGCCATGACTCAGAAGTTCCAAGAGCGTCTCCTGCCAACACTGCCTCTAGGAACACCTGGTGAGGAACTGCTGGTTCAGAGGAGAAGGTTCTGGAGGGTGTGGTGAATGAGAAAACACACATAATCTTCCCCCACATTCTTGGTAGCTTCTTATAATCTAAAAAGCAGTTTCCCTTAGATTTCATCTAATCCTTATAAGAAGCCCAAGAGGTGACCGTTCACCCCCATTTAACAGATGAGGAAATGAAGAATCAGAAAAATAAGAGTGGGTTGTCCAAGGCTAGAGCCAGAGACCTAGAAGGACCCTGCCACGTCACCACTGCACACATGAATGCCGGCTTGAGTGCACATGTGCACATCTGCATACGTGAACAGATGCCTCCGACACACACTCATTTTTCAACCTTTCACACTGCCCCCAAGGCAAATACTACTTCTGAAACAAAGGACCCATCCACAAAGGACCCTTCTCTGAATTTCCTTCTCGTTTCCCCCGGCGGAGATGGCTGAACTGGATTGGAGGGGATTCCCTGACAGGAATTCCAGAAACTATTTTCAATGGTGGCATGAGATTAGTCCTGGGGCCCCACCAAAAAACCAGTCTTGGTTTCTTGCTGGGATCCTAAACCATAGGGCTCTCCTCGCCCCACAACTCTGCCCCTGCTGTGAGTTCAGCCTCCCATCAAAACAGACAGAGTGAGAACTGAGCCTCAGCAGAGAGAAGGTAACCGCTTGAAACTCAGTGTGGTCCCCAGGTTGGCAGCATCAGCATCATCTGGGAGCTTGTTAGAAATGCAGAATCCAAGACCTTCTGAACCAGAATGTGCACTTTTGTGAGATGCCCAGGGAATGCCCAGGAGACAGCAGCCTCCAACCTTATTTTAGGATGCAACCTGCAGTTGCCCACACACCTTGCCTTAATCTTCCCTGCTGCCGACTTGTGTAACTAGAGTATTGCCTACTTTCCAAGAAAAATTCTACCTGCATTCCACTTATGATAACTAGATACCTGCATTGTTTCTTGTGACTAAATGCTTTTGCAGGGGTTGGGAGGACTGCCTACCAGCCCAGGCTCTCTGTGACCAGGAGCCTCAGTCTAAAATCCCACAGTCTCATCAGAAGAGAAAGGAAGCTTCTGTGTGTAGACCATCGAAAGACGTTGAAATTAAAAAGACCAGAGTTTGTATTTGCTTGAAGTTAACTGCAAACTTTCTACATCCTACTTATGAAATGGAAACAATAAGCTTCCGTTGCAGGACTTTATGAGATCGCAGAAGAAAAAGGTGTTGGCCCATAGGTGTTCAATATGTCTTAGTTCTTCTTCACTGACCCACTCATAGCTGGCGGTGGCAAACCTTCAGAGAAACCTCTATAATCCTGACATCACAAATCGATGATTATTCCCCAAATCTGTTAGGATGCTGTGGGCTACAGGTAGCAGAAGACTCAACTAAAAGTGGCTTAGATGATGATATGGTCTGGTTCTGTGTCCCCACCCAAATCTCATCTTGAATTATAATTTCCATGTGTTGGGAGAGGGACCTCATGGAAGGTGATTGGATCATGAGGGTGGTTCTCTCATGCTGTTCTCATGATAGTGAGTGAGTTCTCACAAGAGCTGATGGTTTGGGGAGGGGCTTTTCCCCCTGCTTCATTCTACACTTCTCTCATTCTTCTCCTTCCCACAGCCACGTGAAGACGGACATGTTTGTTTCCCCTTTCACCATGATTATAAGTTTCCTGAGGCCTCCCCAGCCACGCAGAACTGTGAATCGATTAAATCTCTTTTCTTTATAAATTACCTAGTCTCAAATATTTCTTCATAGCAGCATGAGAACGAACTAATACAGATAAGAAATTTATCATCTCACCTAACCAGCTGTCTAAGGAAGTCCAGGGTTGGTTAACTCAGTGGTTCAACACCATCTTCAAGGATTCAGGTACCTTCTTTCTGCTCTGTGAGCTTCAGCATGACTCATGGGCATGAAAAGTCTGCAGCACTTCCAGGTATCCCATATTGCATCGGCAAAAACAAAGGAGTTCCCTACAGCAGACTTCCTCTCAGTTTCTTGGGCCAAGATTGACTCCTACATCCATGCCTAAACCATTCACCAGCCTCGCTAATCATGATCTCCTCCCTAAGGCTGAGAAGGGGTCCAGCATCTGCTAAAGCACATGGTTTCTCTGAGAAGGAAAATAATTTAGGAGCAGCTGTTGGCTCCCCAGCCAACAGTGTCTGCCGCAGGCCTGCTACCCAGGGTGTGCCTTTCTGACATCGCCTGCTGCACTAAAGTGGGGCTGGGGAACCACGGTCCTGATAAACCCATTCTTCCTATAGCACTGGTTCTCAAACTCGCCCGCACTTTGGAATTGCTTGGATAATTTTTTTTTAATACTGATGCCTAGGTCTGTATCACAGACATTCTGATAATTGGTCCAAGGTAAGGCCTAGGCCTGGGGATTATTTAAATCTCTTCAGATGAGTTAATGTTTGAGAATCACTCGTTTAGATCAGTGGTTGTCAACATTTAAGGCACCTCAGAGTCATCCAGAGTTTCTGATTCAACAGAAACTCTGTAGAGCCCGAGGGTTGCATTTCTAACAAGCTCCCAGGAGATCTGATGGTACTGACTTAGGGACCATGCTTTGAGAACTGCTGGTCTGGATTAGTGCTTTATAAACTTCAGTGTACATATAAACCAATTTGGAGTATCCCATTAATAAAGATGCTGGTCCCATAGGTCTGAATGGGGTCCAAGACTGCATTTCCAACAAGCTCCCAGGTGATGCTTGTAACCCAAACTGTGTAGCAGGGTCTACAACAGACAGGGGTCGGCAAACTAGATCCCACAGGCCAAACCCAGCCTATCACCTATTTTGTAAATAAAGTTTTATTAGAACACAACCTCGGCCACACACGGTGGCTCATGCCTGTAATGCTAGCACTCTGGGAGGCTGAGATGGGGGAATTCTTTGAGCCTAGAAGTTCGAGATCAGCCTCAGCAACATAATGAAATCCTGTCTCTACAAAAACTTAAAAAATTAGCCAGGCATGGTGGCACTGACCTGTGGTCTCAGCCACTTGGAAGGTTGAGGTAGGAGGATTGCTTGAGCCTGGGAAGTCAATGCTGCAATGAGCCACTGTACTCCAGCCTCCGAAACAGAGCAAGACTCTTGTCTCAAAAAAACAAACGCACGAACAAACACAACCTCACTCGTTTATTTACACATTGTCTGTGGCTGTTTTAACAACAACAACAGAGTTAAGTGTTCACAACAGGGATCTCATGGCCTAAGCTGAAAATATCCACTATCAGGCCCTTCCCCAAGAAGATATTTGCTGACCTCTCTCTAGAATGATCAAGGTTCTCAAATGTGGCGGTACATTGAAACCACCTATGGAGTTTTAATGTCTGGATCCTACTCCTAGAGATGTCTGGTATCTGATGTCCAATGTCTGATGTCTGGACCCTATTCCTAGAGACTCTGATGTAGCTGGCATGGGGTTCAGCCTGGGCACTGGGATTTTTATAAACTTCCCAAATGATCCTAATGTGCATTTCAGACTCGCTGGTCTAGTAGACATCGTCCTGGCCCCTGCAGCTGCCTGTCCTTACATCCAGTGCAGACTTCACCTTAGCAGAGGCTGTGCTTCCAGATGCCTGCCTTTATCAGCTGCTCTAGGGAAACAAGCTAGGTGCAGCTGGGACCTAAGACATGACCCTCTCCAAACGGACACTTTGGAGACATATCTTAGTCTATTTGGGCTGCTATAACAAACAGCCATAGACCAGGTGGTTTATAAACAACAGAAATGTATTTCTCACGGTTCTGGAGGCTGGGAAGTCCTAGATCAAAGTGTGGGCAGATTTGGTGTTTGGTGAGGACCCACTTCCCGGTTCCTACATGGCTGTCTTCTCACTGTTATCTGCACACGGCAGAAGAGACAAGAGAGCTCTCTGGCATCTCTCTGATAAAGACACTAATTCCAGTGGGCAGGGGTCATGCAGAGGGGAGAACAAAAACACTCAGTTGATGGCAGGAAGTTCATGTGGATGGTAAAGTTTGGCGTGTGCATTTGCAGTAGTTCAATGTGCATTCTTATCCCTTCCCAGCTAAACACCACTCTGTTAACAAGTCCATCTGGCTCCCAACACCACTGAGAAAGTCTGAACCATTCTCTGGACTGAACCATAGCATGAAGCCACATACCAGATACCTAGAAAGAAAAACTTAATTGCCCTTTCTGGAAAGAAGGAAAGGAGAGAGCATTGTGAGCAGTAGCAAGTGGGTTTTCAGGCCAGAATAGTTTCCAAATGCAGTGAATAGGTCCTTGGCAGCAAATCCCAATTGAAGTGCCCAGGAGTCCCCTGGTTAAAACACTTGCATAGTCCTTTAGAAAACCCCAAATATTAGCTTTAGAAGAAGAAAATTTTTAGACAATAATTAAATGGATGCTGTGGACAAGTCAAAGATGGTCCCCCTGGCCAGGCGCAGTGGCTCACACCTGTAATCCCAACACTTTGGGAGGCCAAGGCGGGCGGATTGAGAAGTCAAGAGATCAAGGCCATACTGGCCAACACGGTAAAACCCCGTCTCTACTAAAAATACAAAAAATTAGCTGGGCGTGGTGGCACACACCTTGGCACACACCTGTAGTCCCAGCTACTCAGGAAGCCAAGGCAGGAAGGTCGCTTGAACCTGAGAAGGAGAGATTACAGTGAGCCGAGATTGCGCCACTGCACTCCAGCCTGGCAACAGAGCGAGACTCCAACTCAAAAAAAGAAAAAAAAAAGGTCCTTCCATTTCTCAATGCACTCTTAAGTTTGAGGGCTTCAGAAGGTAGTAGGTGGGGGCACATAACTTTGTCTGAAATCACAGCTGCCTCCTGGAGGACATTTCCACACCACCCATCCATGGGAGCTGCTACTTGCTCAGCCTTCTGCTCCATAACTTAAAATCGATCAGGTATAGGAGCCCACCACCCTGGTCAGGGCCTGGCCCAGAGTTGGACTTTGACTCACACCAAGCCAATCAGAACCCTTCCCTCAGATGCTGGACAGAGAAAACAAATCTCAGCCCCTTTCTGGTGATGAAATCAAGCAATGACAGTCTCTACTGTGGGGATGAAGCCAGCCTGAGAGAATGAAGCTGACAAACAAATACAGCAAACATAGGATGGGAGGGGGTCCTTGCAGCATCCAAAACCCTCATTTCTATTGTTCCTGAAGCACAACTGAGCCCCTATTCTCCTTATGGTCATCTGAGCCAAAACATCCCTTTTTTGCCCAAACTAGTTCGAAGTGAATTTCTGTCTCATGTGACTGGCTACTGTAAAAAATGCTGAGCAGTGAAGTGTGTCTAAGAGGGGTGGCTGTGAACCAGGGATCCCTCCACTGGACCCTCCAAGGGTCACACTGTTGAGTGGGGCTTAGAGAACAGAGAATGAGAAGTACACATTTTTCTGCTTTGATGCTATGGGAAGGAGGAAAAGACATGTATCAGTCATGTTTCTGCAGCAAAAACACTGCACAATTAACTCCTAAACTCAGAGCCTTAAAACAAGCATTTATTTTTTGCCCACAAGGGGTAATAGTGCTATTCCACTGAGATGGATTAGATTATTGTTCACAATTCTTCCCGCTCTCCATATAATACAAGTGCATGCCCTTTGTTGTATGATTTCACAGGGCCTCCCTACAGAGTATATTTCTCCACCCATCGACGTTCAGTCTCATTGTGTGACTTGCCTCAGCCAGTAGAATGTGAGCAGACATGAAATGGACAGAGACTTTCAATGTACTTGCATGGTTTGGCTTGGTTTCTTGTGTTCCATTAGTGCCTTGAGAAGAGCATGCCTTTGGTGTTGCTAGTACCAAAATATAGACATGTACAACAGGCCTGAACCTGGAGCCCAGCCCAGCCAACCCCAGAAGAGCCCAGCAAAACCACAGCTGACCCACAGGACCGTGCAAGAAAAGTCAATGCTTGTGGCTATAAGCCAGCAAGTTTGGAGATGTTTGTTACTCAGCATTATTTCAGCAGATGCTTGACTACTATAGGAAGGACTCACTACATAGTAGGCGCTGTGCTAGGTGCTTAGCATGTGGATTCTTTTCAATCTTCACATTCACCATAAGAGGCAGATGTTATTATCCTCATTTTACAGATAAGGCAATTGAAGCTCACAGAGTTAAGTTCTTTTTCCAATTTAACGCTGCAGACAATGACAAGCCAGATTTTGACATTGACTGACTCATTAGATGGAGGTCTGCCATCCTTTTATAACACCTGTGGATTTTTTTTTTCATTTGAATTAGGGGGGAAAGACATGGTCAAAGGGGTCCCAACCCTGAGAACTGGATGTCTGTTATCATCAGAGGCACTGCACTGCATTCCACAAGGCAGTGGGAATCACTGGTGACCACCACTGTCAGTGAGAGGGAGAAAAAGTTCCTTCTAGCTCCCGCCAGGCTGAAGGAAGAGGCCTGATATGCAGGCTTAATGTGTGGAAAAGGTCATAAAAAACCCCCTGTTGACAGACAGTATTGAGCTGGCAGATACCGACGGTGGCCTCTCTAGTTGTCATTTCTCCCTTCTTTCTTATTAATAAAATATCAGTTTTATTCTAGTAGCAAAGTATCCAGCCTCAAGACATGAATTGTGATATAGTCCAAAACAGTCATGCAATCTTATCTCTCTTTCCCAGATACTAGGTCCAGGAATGGGCATTTGACCCAGTTCTGGAAAATGAGATGCTCAGGGAAGTTTACAGAGTGCTTCTGGGAAAGCTATTTCTCCCCAGTAAGAGAGAGACACCCTCTTCCTTACTGCTGGGTCATTGTGGTGAGGACCTGATGCCTCACTTAGCATGCTGAGAATGATGGAGCAGACAAAGATCTGGGTCTAGGGCATCACTGAGTAGTTGAAACAGTTCTGGAAGTATCTATCTTCCTGTTCATTAACAACCTCCTCTTTTTTTTTTTTTTTTCTGAGATGGAGTCTTGTTCTGTAGCGAGGCTGGAGTGCAATGGCACGATCTCAGCTCACTGAGAAACCCCATGTCTACTAAAAATACAAAAATTAGCTAGGCGTGGTAGTGGAGGGGGCGCACCTGTAATCCCAGCTACTCAAGAGGCTGAGGCAGGAGAATCGCTTGAACCCAGAGGCTGAGGTTACAGCGAGCCAAGATGGTGCCATTGTACTTCAGCCTGGGCAACAGGAGCAAAACTCCATCTCAAAATAAAATAAAATAAAATGTAAGCAAATATAAGATCTGTTTTTCTTGTCCTGATGATCCTTTTCAAAATATCGATTTCATGTAAGACCAGTGGCTTTTAGGAATCTTCCAGGGGAGGGTGGAAAAGATACTAGATACCCACAGCTCCAAAGTATATCAACTTGAGGAAGCAACAACCGTGACTCTGCTCTGCCATCGTGTCCGTCAAGATCTTGGCACATAGGAGAGACACAATAAAAATTGTAATGAATAAATAAGTAATTGAACTACATGGGAGGAGAGAAAGCAAGCGTAATGTCAGCTGGGAGGAGGGGGTAAAGAAGGCTTTACATGTGGGAGATACCAAAAGTATGACAAAGAAGGATAAAGGAGTTTTAAGTTTTTTCTTGCCTTTTTTTGTACATCCCCTGCATCATTCTTAAAAGGACTATACTAAAAAATTAAATTGACTTTTCATTTGCTTTTGAAGTCTAGACTGAGGCTTCTTTGCAGCACTGAGTCTGGACACAAGGTGGCCTACAATGCATATGCGCTACGAGTTTTTTAACATTGTCAATAGTCAATTGGAAGCGATAGCTTGACTCTTCCATACACAACTACTGCCATGCTGTAAACCCGGCTACTAAAGCCCATTTCTGAGGTTCATGGATGTCAGGTAGGCTTGTTGTCTGGTCTTGTTGGCTCATCCAATTTTCTCTGTCATGTTGCATTCATACTCCTGCTAAGGAAGGAGTCAGAATGTACTGAATTGAGAAAGGACTGATGAGATGTGTCATGTCTCATTTCATTTGGCTGGTGGCACACCCAACACCTTTTGGTACAAAAGGCCCCCACAGCTCTTACAGTACAGGTTACCTGCCACAACAGACATAGAAGTCTTGGACAGCTTCAGTTAGAATTTCTGCACACACCTGAGCATGTGCACACTTCTCCAGAGACTCTGTGGGTCACCAGGACAGGCATCCTCATCACTTGTGGGTGCCAAAAATGCTCCTGCACCCCTTTTGCTCTCCTCCTGCTGCTGTGAGCCATGTCCTGCTCCATCATTTTCCTAAACAACCCCAGGCTTCAACATCTTCTGTCACTCCAACACAACATACTCCCTGGATTCATTCATACAGAAGTCCCAAGGGTCAGCCACTATTGGCCTAATGACCTAATTGTATAGATCCTAAGGTCACACAGCTAGTAAGAAGGGAAACATGTGCCATAGATTGTTTTCCAATGACTCTGTCATTGACTGAATGTTTGGGTCCCCCCAAAATTCATATGTTGATGCCCTAACCCCTAATGTGACCGTATTTGGAGATGGGATCATTAGGAAGGTGATTAGGGTCAAAAGGGCAGGGCCTTATCTGATAGGGTTGGTTTCCTTATAAGAAGAGAGGCTGGCCAGGAGCAGTGGCTCATGCCTGTAATTCCAGCACTTTGGGAGACTGAGGCGGGCAGATCACGAGGTCAGGAGATCGAGAATATCCTGGCTAACACAGTGAAACCCCATCTCTACTAAAAATACAAAAAAGTAGCCAGGTGTGGTGATACGTGCCTATAGCCCCAGCTACTCGGGATGCTTCCCTTCCCGCCTGAACCCGGGAGGCAAAGGTTTCAGTGAGCCAAGATTTCGCCAATGCACTCCAGCCTGGATGACAGAGTGAGACACTGTCTCAAAAAAAAAATCATGTGAAAATTCAAGGGACTTCAAAAAAAAAAAAAAAAAAAAAAGTAAGAGAGGGTGGGCACCATGGCTCATTCCTGTAATCCCAGCACTTTGGGAGGCTGAAGCAGGAGGATCACTTGTGGCAAGACTTCAAGACCAGCCTGGGGAACATAGTGTGACCCCCATTTCTACACAAAATTTAAAAGCAAGCCAGGTGTGGCAGCATTCAGCCGTAGTCTTAGCTACACAGGAGGCTGAGGTAGGAGGACTCTTTGGACCCAGAAGGTTGAGGCTGCAGTGAGCTGTGATTGCCCCACTGCGCTCTAGCCTGGGCAACAGAGTGAGACCTTGTCTTTAAAAAAAGATAAGAATTTGTTCTCACTTCAGACATTCTGCTAAAAAAAAAAAAAAGAAGAAGAAGAAGAAGAAGGGGCTGGGCATGGTGGCTCATCCCTGTAATCCCAGCGCTTTGGGAGGCCAAAGTGGGCAGATAACCTGAGGTCAGGAGTTCAAGATCAGCCTGGCCAGCATGGTGAAACCCCGTCTCTACTAAAAATACAAAAATTAGCTGGGCATGGTAACAGGCGCCTGTAATCCCAGCTACTTGGGAGGCTAAGGCAGGTGAATCACCTGAACCCGGGAGGTGGAGGTTGCAGTGAGCCAAGATGGTACCACAGTATTCCAGCCCGGGTGACAGAGCAAAAGTCCGTTTAAA
>NW_016107632.1:1879512-1890248 GCF_001604975.1 Cebus imitator
TTTGAGACAGGGTGTCACTCTGTCACCCAGGCTGGAGTGCAGTGGCACGGTCTCTGCTCAACTGCAACCTCTGCCTTCCAGGTTCAAGAGATTCTCCTCCCTGTCTCCTGAGCAGCTGGACTACAGGCATGTGCCACCACGCCCAGATATTTTTGTATTTTTAGTAGGACAGAGTTTCAACATGTTGGCCGTGCTGGTCTCGAACTCCTGACCTGAAGTGATCTGCCGGCCTCAGCCACCCAAAGTGCTGGGATTACAGGCGTGAGCCACCATGCCCGGCCTCTGCTATGCAATTTATCCTCACTATGTCACCTCATCCTCACATCCACCCTTAGGTAGACATTATTTCTAGCCCTATTTCATAGATGAGGAAACTGAGGTGAAGCATCTTCCCCAACCAAGTGAGAGGCAGGGCCCGGATTCCAACGCTGCTGGTCTGACTGCAGAGCCTGCAACCTTACCTGTTGTGATAAGTACAAAAATACAAAAATTAGCTGGGCATGGTAGCGGGCGCCGGTAATCCCAGCTACTCAGGAGGCTGAGGCAGGAGAATCGCTTGAACCCAGGAGGTGGAGGTTGCAGTGAGCATCAGCTTTTGCAGCAAACTAACATTCACCACCTGACCTGCCCACTGCTCTGTCCCCACCACCAGATTTTGAAGCCCACAGGGCAGAGACCTTGTCTGATTCATCTCTGCACCTTCAACTCGGCACACGATGCTTGGCATATCTGGGGCCTCACAAAGGCTTGAGGAATGAATGAATGGATGGATGGATGGATGGATGGATGGATGAATGCCTCTCCTCACACGGGTAGCCACCTGCCACAGTGATCGGAAAATATCCAGTTCTTTGACTGTGGGTATTCACAAAGAACCTCAGTGTGGGATAATGGAAGTTACAGCATGTGCCATCTTTCCACAGAGCCTCCAGTCTCCATGCATGCATGTCTGAGTGAACAGATAATTCATGCTGAGATTTACTTAGAAGGCATTTAACAGCTCACACGTCTGCCGACCAAGCCTATTACTTGCAGAAATCTATTCCATGCATTACCATTTTGATTTCCAGTGCTGAGACAGTGGTGGTTTGGTACGATACTTTTTTTTTTTTACCTTCTCTCACCAGTTGAGTTACTGTCTGTGTTTGTGGAATAAATTGCTATAAATTGAGTTACCAGCACTCTAGAATGGGGAAATATATTCTTGATGCTATATGGGCAGGTGACAACATTATGGAAATACACAAAGTATGTGTCAAAGTTTATGTTAATGGTGATGAATGTTGGAAGAATGGGGAGCAGAATGGGGGGGTATACATCAGTGGCCTCAGAAAGAGTGACACTCTCTGTATACCCTTTTCCTCCCACTGCAGCTGGCCTCAGCCTCTCAGACAGGAGTTTTAAAGGTGGAAAGCTAGGGTCAGTTAAACAGGAAGAGATGGTCGCTGGAAAAACAAGTTTGGACAATAAAATAAACAGCCCCAAGAGCCCAGTAAGCATGATATTGGAGACACTGCAGGAGCTCTACTTGTATTTTTTTTTATAATTTTTTTTTTGTGGTGGGGTCTATGGAGTCTTGCTCTGTCACCCAGGCTGGGATGCACTGGTGCAATCTTGGCTCACTGCAGCCTCCATGTCTCAGGTTCAAGCAATTCTCCTGCCTCAGCCTCCCAAGTAGCTGGGATTACAGGCATGTGCCACCACGCCCAGGTAATTTTTGTATTTTTAGT
The DNA here is from genome assembly GCF_001604975.1 of Cebus imitator. Lineage (NCBI taxonomy): Eukaryota > Metazoa > Chordata > Mammalia > Primates > Cebidae > Cebus > Cebus imitator. The sequence goes on from NW_016107632.1 coordinate 1,881,243, forward strand.
AGAAATGGGGTTTTACCATGGTGGCCAGGCTGGTTTTGAACTCCTGAATGCAAGTGATTCGCCTACCTCAGCCTTTCAAAGTGCTGGGATTACAGATGTGAGCCACTGCACCTGGCCTTTTTATGATTCTTACTGGGTCCTGTGTGCCTTTGTTTCTAAAGGCTGCACCTGCTGAGTCTCTCTGGAAGCCAGCCCAGGGCCCCTGGGGGCAGCCCTGAACCAACGACTGTGTAGTGTGGGAATATGAAAGGCGGGCAACCTCACTGAGTTGGAAAGAACTCTGAGGTCAAATAGACACTGCAGAGCTGCCCACAGAATCAGACTGACACCGGGACTTCACCTGAACTCACCACCTTGCTTGGCTTTTCTCCCTTCCCTTTCTGTTTGTCCCAATTTGCTCACAGCTTTCTCCTGGGAGCACCTCCTGAATACACCATTTGTACATGAATGTTCATCACAAGGGCAGCCCCTGGGTTTGCAGCCAGGGGACCTCAATCAACTGAGAGGGTCTCTGTGTCTGTGTGAGTGGGTTCTGGAAAATCCAGGAGCTGGACTGGGGTGGCAGTGCCCAGGGGCACAGGATGGGAGTTGAGGGCAGCAAGGGAATCTCCAGAAAACCCAGGTGCCTGGCAGACAGTCAGCTCCCATCTCATATCAAGCCTAAGATCACGAAGCCAGATGATGACATTAACAGGCACATACGAACTGTGCTGACCCATTTTCCTTCTTTCCGCGTGTCTCTACTCAATACTCTACTGTCCCCAAAGGCATCAGAAATAGCAGATCTTAGTGAAAAAGAGAAAAAGGCTATCCCCCTTCCCAAAGCCAGTGTCCTATCTGCAGCTAGTCCCAGCTTGATAGTGGAGGGAGGAGTGTTACCTTGGGAAGAGACCCAGGTTCTGTTTTGCACCTCCCAGTGACCATAGGGCTTTCTCTTGCCTCCAAAGACAGACAGAGTCATGGAGACCATCAGAGTTTTTGTCCAGGGGCAAGGGAAGGGTAGCCCTCTCCAGCCAGCATTAGAGGGACAGGTGAAACAATAGCTAAGCAGCTTTCATGGGTATCCCTTATAAGCACTGAATGTTCTGCATGCAAGTTCCACACCTAATAAGTACTTGCCGTTGGTATTATGGTTACTGTTTGTCTTGTCATTGGTTTGCTAAGTATAATGGTTTCTTATTGCCTCTCGATGGACATGCTGTCAACAAGAATGTGCCAGTGAGAACGGAGGCGGAAAGATCAGTTAGGAGGCAGCTGTGCTAAGAGATGACGTAACGGTTCCCAGGAACTGGCTACTCAAAGCCATCTGCACACCCCTCGCCCAAGCTCCTCCCTCTGTGATAGAGGCTGGGGAGTTATTCACCTGCCCAGACTCCCTTGCAGCTAGGGAGTCACGTGACATGGCTTCTGGCCAATGCAGATGGCAGAGTCTGGGAAGGGGCTCCCTTCCCCAGCAAAAAGACAAAGGCTCTCAATTAGGAGTTACGGCCTGGAATGAGAAAGTGATGCTTGGATGAGAACCAATGCCAACACTGAGGATAGTGGAGTAGAAACAGGAGGAGGGGCCAGGGTCCCTGATGACATTTTTGGGCATTTGTTCCAGTTCTGGACTGCCTACACCAGGCTTCCTTTTCCACATAATCAATATGTTCTTTCCCTTTGTAAGCACTGGAGCAGTTTTCTGTTACTCAATCCTGATCAATATGAGGCATGATAGCCTGGCCTAGAGAAGTTGTGGAGGACAGAAGAGAGGAAGTACTTAGTACTCAGTACTTAGGAGGTGGCAGAATTGACAAGACTTCATGCCTAACTAGACATGAGGGGAGAATGGAGTCAGGGAGGAAAGAATGTTTTTCCCAATGTAAGGAATACAAGAAGAGAAACAGATTTCAGTGGTAAAATCAGAGGTGTGTTATCATCATTTCAATAAGCTGCTTCAGACTGTATTGTTGCCCCAAATTCCTACATTGAAGCCTTCACTTTCAGTGAGATGGTAGCTGGGGCTGGGGCCTTTGGGAGATAATTAGGCTTAATGAGATCATGAGGGTGGGGCCCTCATGATGGGATTAGTGCCCTTATAAGAAGAGAAAGAGACATCAGAGCTCTCCCTCTGCCTGTGAGGACCCAGTGAAATGGCAGCTGTCTACAAGCCTGGAAAAGTGTCCTCACCAGACTCAACCATGTTGCACCCTGATCTTGGACTTCCCAGACTCCAGAACCGTGAGAAATCAATGTCTGGTATTTAAGCCACCCTGTCTATGGTGTTTCATTATGGCAGCCTGAGTAAACTAATACGAAAATGCTATGTATTGTGCTTAAAAAAAAAAAACAGATTTTCCCTATTGTCCCAAAATTGTGCATAAACCCCCAAAGCAGGGACAATGGGCATGAAATCCTCTCACATTCTAAAAAGCGCAGTGACATAGCCACACAAGATGAGCCAAGAAAGGACAGAAGCACCTCTGCTCCACGGGCATCACCCCTTCCCAAGCCCCTCCAACCTTTATCAGCAAAAGACCTGGAGGAATTCCAGAGGACTCACTAGACAAGGGAGTATTTGAACTATGACGAGAGTGCTGTGTCTTTTTTCTTACCTCCTGCACAGACCTGGCCTCCACCAGAGCCAACTTCAAGAATGCCATTTGCAAAGATTGGGGCTACGACATAATTTGGGTTCCCCAGAAGAAGACTTTGAGGCAAGAATCCAATGACTAACTTGAGAGATTATCCAGGTAAACTCCTGGAGGGGAATGAGAAAGAGAGTTAGAGAAAGAAAGGCAGTGAAAAGAGCGTGGTTATTGAGAATTGACCACTGTAGATGACAGAGCAGTCATCCTGCTGCGAAGCACTGGGAGCCAGTGAGGAAGACCACTCTCAGAGTTGTCCCACCAGGGGCAAGGGACCTGGGTATGTATTAATATACACCGACACTCACCAGTCATCATGGAGGGCTGCTGCTGCGGTGTTAATTTCCTTCCTGGTACTTAGGCCCACTACTCTGGCTGGGGTCCTGGCCACTGTAGAAAGCCCTCAGGCAAAGAGACACAGGGGCTGCCCTGGAGGTTAGCCAGTGAGCATTTCTTTAGCAGAGCCAAGGAATGTGGGTAGGAGACATCACCTATGCCCCAGCATCTGCTGCGGACTGCCTGAAAGAAAAGGACTCTAGATCTCCGTCTCTGCAGCAGACTCTCCAATCTGCTCTTTAAGTGTAACAGAAAAGGGGAGCAAAGTACAGGGGAGCAAAGAGGCACAGAGTAGGAGGTGGAGGTGCAGCAGCAGGCACTCCCACTATAGCATGGCAAAGATGCAGCAGTCTCCCACAGGCAGAGCGAACACCACACAAAGACCAAAGCTTGAGCTGTTTCCACGTCCAAAGATCCTAATCATCACACAAGGCAGCCTGAGGGACAAGAAGCTGTGGGCTACCCATGGCAACGATGGGGGCTCAGGGGTGGTCCAGGGCTCCGACAAGAGCTCTTCATGGGGATCTCTGAGGAACTCACGCAGGTGCCCCAAGAAAGAGCTAGCACCTTGCCCGTGGCTCCCAACCAACCTCCTCCCTCTCCCGGTGCAGGTCCTTGGGACTGGGTCGAGCCTGAGCTGGAGGCTGGGAGAGACGTGCATTAAATGGAATATAGAATTGAAGAACTTAGCTGCAAATGACCAAAAATCTCCAGGATCTGCCTACCATATTGTTAGAAAGACAAAATAGAGCAGAATATGCCCCTACCTGGTTCAGACAGTTCAATACATCCTTGATGACAACCAGCTATTGGGCGGCAGACGCACAGCGAGGTGTTCCTCAGAGCTGAGCTCACCTAATCCTCTCAGCAACCTTAGGGGAAGGTATTACTCTCCCTACTGAACGGCTGAGAAGTATGAGGCTTAGAGACACTACACAGTTTACCCAGGATCATACAGCCAATGCATAGCAGAGTCTAAATTCAAACTCGGGCCATTAGAATTTTGGTGCCCTGCTCATCGACTGGTAGGTAAATTGTGGTATACCCATCCGGTAGAATACTACTCAGTAATAAGAAGAAATGAAGGACAGGTGCAGGACAGAACCTGGATGGATCACAAAAACATTATGCTGAATGAGGGAGACAGACGCAAAAGACTACTTTCTGCAGGATTCCATTTATATGAAATTCTAGAAACGGCAAAACACACTGCCAGGAACCAGATCAGAAGTTGCCAGAGGCCAGAGATTAGAGAAGCAATGGGGCATGTGGAAGCTCTTTGGGGTGACAGAAATGTTCTATAACATGGCCAGGTGTTCCAGCTCATTCCTGTAATACCAGCATTTGGGAGGCCAAGACTTCAAGACCAGGCGGGGCAACATAGTGAGACCCTGTGTCTACAAAAAATAATTTTTAAAAAGATAGCCGAGTGTGGTGGCGTGCACCTGTAGTCCCAGCCACCCCAGAGGCTGAGGCTGGAGGATGATTTGAGCTCAGAAGTTCAAGGTTACACTGAGTTATGATCATGCCACTGCCTTCCAGCCTGAACAACAGAGCAAGACCCCCACTGAAAAAGAAATGTTCTATGCCATGATCATGGTGGTGGTTATACTACAGTATGCATTTGTCAAAACTTAAAATGATTGATTTTATATAAATTTTGCCTACATAGAGCTGATAAAACTGTTGCATGCCTTGTGTTGGAGGTCCCAGGGGAATATGATGGTAGAGATGGGGCTGGAGCTCAGAGAAGGCATGTGGGCTGCAGAGACGTGCCAGTCTCAGGGATGTCTATGAGAGGCACCTGGGAAGTGAATGAGGTTACTAGGGAGAGTTCAAAGGGCAAGGAGGGCAGAGGAGGGGAGGGTGCAACCTTACAGAACCGCAAAACTTATGGGGAAAGCTCAGGAAGGAGACTGCAAAAGAAAAAACCATCAGAGCAGTGGAAGGAAAATCAGAAGTAGTGTCCAAGAAGTGACCATAGGGCTGTTATCTAAGTCCTTGACTTTTCCCAGGCTGATGTGGCCTGAAAAGTCTGGTTGCAGACTGGGAGGAGAGGTGGAGCTAATGGAGACAGCAGAGGTGGATCAGGGAGGGAGGGAGCAGAACCCTTCCCAGTGCTGCGGAAAGAGACACTGAGCTCGCTCTCTCTCCCCCGCCCACTGCATTCAACAGTGCTATCCTTGGTTCCTCAAATACAGAAACCCAGAAAACCACTTCCCACAAAGAGCTCAAGACCGCCCTCTAAAGGGCTTAGCAGAGCCAAGGAGGCTCTGCCATGTGAAGGCATGGGCTGGAGAGGAGGACAGAACTAGAGAAATAAAATGAAATGACAGGTGGTAGAGGTGAGAAAAGGAGAGAGGACAGGGAGGAAATCCTAAACATCTGACTGGAAAGAGACTTAGAGATGAACTCTAATCCAAGGCCCACTCCCAGCTTTAAAGTTGGGAAACTGAGACCCAAAGAGAAGATCGAAGCAGTGGCAGTGGTGCTGGGGGGCTGTTTACTTCTGTATTAGTCCATTTTCACATGGTTATAAAGAACTGCCTGAGACTGGCTAATTTATAAAGAAAAGAGGTTTAATTGATGCACGGTTCTACATGGTTGGGTGGGGGAGCCTCAGGAAACTTACAGTCATGGCGGAAGGGGAAGCAGGCACGTCCTTCATGGCAGCAGAAGAGAGAGCTTGTGAAGGAAGTGAAGGGGGAGGAGACCCTTATAAAACCATCAGATCTCGTGAGAACTCACTCACTATCACGAGAGCAGCATGGCGGAAACCAACCTCATGATCCAATCACCTCCCATCAGGATTCTCCCTCAACACCTGGGGAATACAGGTCAAGATGAGATGGGGGTGGGGACACGAAGCCTAACCATCTCAACCTCCTTTATTATTCATTCAACAAACGTTTTCAAACAGCTTGTTCTACATAGCAGACAGGGCGGAGCCTCTGCTCTCCGGGAGTCCACAGCTGGAAAAGGGATAGCGAGATACCCCCGGAAATCTGCACTTCATGATGCTCAAGACGGTCAGTGTCCCAGTCCCTCAGCCTGAGTTACCAAAGTATTGACAGAAGCAGAGGGGACTACGGCTTTGAAGAGCCTGCAGCTTATTCAGGAAGCCCTCTTATGGGGAAATGATACAAAATTATAAATGCAAAATTGGGTACAAAAGTAGAAAGGGCCTGTACAGGTGAGAAGTCCTGAAGCTTAAGCTGCTTTCCCTTTTACAGCAATTCCTTCCCTGACCACACCTGCGTTCAAGGGCAAAAACCTACTTCTGAACTGGGCCGGCAGCGCCCTCTAGTGGATCCACAGAGGAAGGCCTCAAGGAGCTCTGCGTTTCAGACACATCCACGCAGGCAGCATAAAGCCACGCGGGTAAATTTGGCCATCGGCTTCCTAGACACTTTCTCATCAGCCTATAGACCTGTCCTTCCTAATCCTAGAGATATGTCATTATTATTAGAAACTCAGAGCTCAGCGTCCAGAGGTACAGTTCCTTGTAGTTTCTTGATTTGGGGCAAGTAACTTTACCCTTCCAAGCTTCAGTTTCCTTTCCTGCAAATACGTTGCATCTTCATGAGATTAAATAAGTATCTACTTCAGAGAATGCTTATAAAAATTAAATAAGATGACTCACTCTCATGATATCTCTAAAATAAAAAAAAATGACTCACTTGTAAGTGCTTTATACAAAGGGCACTTTGATATGTAAGGGGTGTGTGTGTGTGTGTGTGTGTGTGTGTGTGTGTTTTGAGATGGAGTTTCACTCTTGTTGCCCAGGCTGGTGTGCAATGGCACGATCTTGGCTCACAGCAACCTCCGCCTCCTGGGTTCAAGAGATTCTCCTGCCTCAGCCTCCCGATATATAAGTTATTTTTTAAAGAAAATGTATTCACGTGGCCATATTTTTCTGCCATTTTTCTTCATGAACTCTTCTAAAGATATCGCCGTAACTACACACTCACAAACAACCACACAAGGCCCAGGGTGTGTGTCTGTCTCATGCACCATTCCACAGACCCCCCCAAAGAGTGAGGTGGGAGTTCATTCATCTCCCCATTCCCTCCAGCACATCCCTAGCTCACGACCCATCACAGGCTTTGGAAAAAGTCACTTCATGGTTGAATGTCTGGAGAGGGTACAATGTAGGTATGCGATGAATGAATACTAAGTGAGTGCTCTTTCTTTTTTCTTCTAATTTTATATTTTGACATAATTTCAGATTTAGAGAAAAGTTGCAAGAATAATGAATGATGAAGTCTCAGGGGCTCTTCCTCCAATTCCCCAAAACATACACATTAAACTCAGAGCCTTCTGTGTCCTCTGCCCTTTTCTCTCTTGATATGCCTCTGTGTGCCTCGTCTTCTGAACGATCTCCAGGTGGCTGCAGATGTCGTCCTCATTTGTCCCCAAATCTTCAGTACGTATTTCCTAAAAAGGACATCCCCTTATATAATTACAATTCAATCCCCAAAATCAGAAAATTAACATAAATATAATACCGTTATCTATCCTACAAACCTTATTTAGATTTTACCGATTGATCCCAATAATGTCATCTATCCAAAAGAAAACCCGGCATCATGCACTGCATTCCTGTGACATGCAGACACGGGTCAGCTTCCTGTGATATGAAGTTGAGTCCACTGATAAAAGTAAGTAAATAAATAATGCACTAGAAGGGAAGGTGCTTCCTCATGGGGCGTCGGGGGGAGCCAAACTAATAAATGGAGAACAAATGATGGAATTAGTCAACCACCATTTGGCAATCATCCTCATCATCATCATCACCGTCACCTATTCAGGTGGGCGTGGTCAAAGGTTGCTAGTACAAGTGTGTGGAAGTTTGAGGAGAACAGGATACCTCTTTTCAGTCTGACCAGATTCTTCTCTCAACCCCTGGGGAGTACAGGTGAAGATGAGATGGGGTGGGGATGCAGAGCCTAACCACTTCAGCCTCCTTGATTTCATTCATTCAACATTTATAAACAGCTTGTTCCACGCGGCAGACAGTCAAGGTCAGCTGTTACCTCTTTTCGATCTTTGTTGATCTGCAACAGTTCCTCAGTTACATGTGTGTACGTGTGAGCCCATCTCATGACACTGACTTTTTTCAAAGAGTGCTGGTCAGTTCTATTGCAGGACGTCCTTAATTGGGGGTTTGCCTCATGTTTCCTTATCATTAGATTCAGTTTATGCACTTCTGGTAGAAATATCCCAAGAGTGTTGGTTTCTTCTTCTCAGTGCATCCTATAGGGAAGCTCATGGTGTCGATTGGTTCCATTATGGGCAATGTTAACTTTTTTTCTTTTGAGACAGGGTGTCACTCTGTCACCCAGGCTGGAGTGCAGTGATACAATCAGGGCTCACTACAGCCTCAACCTTCCAGGCTCAAGCCTCCCCAGTCACTGAGTCTACCCACACATGCCACTACACTCAGCTAATTTTGGTAGTTTGGGAGAGACTGAGGTTTCACTATATTGCCCAAACTGGGCTCGAACTCCTGGGCCCAGGGATCCACCCGCCTCGACCTTCCAGAGTGCTGGGATTACAGTCGTGAGCTACTGTACCAGGCCTGTAATGTTAACTTTGATCACTTGGTTGAAGTGGCATCTTCCAAGTTGCTCCACTGTTCCGTAACTACTTTTTCCTTAATTAATAAGTTTCTTACAGGAAGCTAATTTGAGACTATGTAACTGTCCTATTCTCCTCAAACTTCCACCCACTTGCGTTAGCATCCTTTGACCACTCCCACCTGAATAGGTGTTGGTGATGATGATTGCCAAATGGTGACTGACTTAATTCCATCATTTTTTTCTCCGTTTATTAGTTGGCTTCCCCGCATATTGTAGATTCTCATATGGTTGTAAGACAGAGAGCTCCACACACTCTTTACCCAGTTTCTCCCTTTGGTATCCTCTTGCAAAATGAGAGTGCAATACAAAAACCAGGATATTGACATTGATACAGCCAAGGTACAGAATATTTCCATCTTCACAAAGATTCCCCATGTTGTCCTTTTTTTTTTTTTTTTTTT
>NW_016107632.1:1890386-1903993 GCF_001604975.1 Cebus imitator
CTGGGATTACAGGCACGCGCCACCATGTCCAGCTAATGTTTTGTATTTTTAGTAGAGACGGGGTTTCACCATGTTGACCAGGATGGTCTCGATCTCTTGACCTCGTGATCCACCCGCCTCGGCCTCCCAAAGTGCTGGGATTACAGGCGTGAGCCACCGTGCCCGGCCCATGTTGTCCTTTTATAGCCGTATCCACTTCCTTCCTGACACCATTCCCTCTTTAATACCTGGCAACTTCTAACCTTTTATTCTATTCTTAATTTTTGCGGAGCCTCCACACTGTTTTCCATGATGGTTGTACCATTTACATTCCCACCAAAAGTGTAAGAGGATTCCCTTTTCTCCACATACTCACCAACATATGTTATATTATGTCTTTTTGATCATGGCTATTCTAATAGGTTTCAGGTGATAGCTTCTTGTGGCTTTGATTTGCATTTATCCTAATGAGTAGTGATGCTGTGCACCTTTTTGTATATCTGTTGACTGTCTTTATATTGGAAAAAATATCTATTTTGGTTCTTTGCCTGTATTTTAATCAAGTTACTTGTGTTGTTTCTTTATTTGCTATTAAGTTGTGCAAGTTCCTTATAAATTTTGGATATTAACCCCCTCCTGCAACGTTGAGAAAGAAAAACAAAGGTGGAGGCATCACACTTTCTGATTTCAAATTACATTACAAAGCTACAGTAATCAAAACAGTATGATACTGGCATGAAAATATACATATAGACCAATGGAACAAGAGTAAAAAGCCCAGAAATAAACCCAGGCATATACAGTCAACTAGTTTTTAACAACGCCACTAAGAAGACACGAAAGGAGAATCTCTTCAATAAATGATGCAGGGGAAACTAGATCCACATGCAAAAGAATAACAGTGGACTCATATTTTATCATATAAAATTTAACTCAAAATATATTATAGACTTAGACATAAGACCTGACAACTGTAAAACTGCCAGAAGAAAACAGGGGAGGTTCCTTGATACTGGCCTTGGCAGTGATTTTTTTTTTTTTAATATCGCAGCTAAAGCTCAGGCAACCAAAGCAAAAATAATTAAGTGAAATTACAGCAAACTAAAATGCTTCTGCACAGCAAAGAAAACAATCAACAAAATCAAAAGGTAGCCTGCAGATGGAAGAAAATATCTGCAAGTCATATACTCTTGAGAGTTCTTTATGTATTCTGTATTCTAGTTCTTTTTCAGATACGTGCTTTCCTAATATTTTCTCCCATCATGAAGACTATCTTTCCATCCTCTTAACAGTCTTTCACAAAGCAATGGTTATTAATTCTGATAAAGTCTAATTAATCAATTTTTTCCTTTTATGGATCATGTATTTGGTGTCAAGTCTAAGAACTCTTTCCCTAACAGTAGGTCCTAAAGGTTTTCCCCTGTGCTCTTTTCCAAAGTTTTCCTAAGTTGTAATTTTTGTACAAAGTGTGAGACTTAGTTCAAGGTTTTGTTGTCATTGTTGTTTTGCCTATGGGTGTCCAGTTATTCCAGCATGATTTGTTGAAAAGGTTGCCTTTTCTTCATTGGGCCATTTGTTCCCCTTTGTTAAAAGTCAGTAGGGTGTATTCAGCCAAGCACGGTGGCTCACGACTGTAATCCCAGCACACTGGGAGACTGAGGTGGGCGGATCACTTGAGGTCAGGAGTTTGAGGCCAACCTGGCCAACATGGTGAAACTTCTTCTTCACTAAAAACACAAAAATTAGCCCAGGATGGTGGCACATGCCTGTAGTGCCAGCTACTCGGGAGCACTGAAGCTCTCGGGAGGAGCCTCCACACTGTTTTCCATAATGGCAGTACCAGTTGACATTCCCATTGACAGTGTAAGAGGGTTCCCTTTCTCCACATCCTCACCAACATATGTTATATCTTGCCTTTTTGATAACGGCCATTCTAATAGGTTTGAGGTGATAGCTACTTGTGGTTTTGTGTTGCATTTACCCTAGTGATGCTGTGCACATTTTTTGTATATCTGCGGACCATTTTTATATTTGGAAAAATATCTATTTAGAATCGCTTGAACCTGGGAAGTGGAGGTTGCAGTGAGCCGAGATTGCACCACTGTACTCCAGCCTGGGTGACAGAATGAAACTCTGTCTCAAAAAATAATAATAACTTTTTTAAAAGTCAGAAGGTTATATTTGTATGAGTTAATTTCTATGTTCTATAATCTGTTCCAATGATCTATGTATCTCTGCCTCCACCAATAAAGAAGGTACTGGCAATTACTGTAGGTATATAAGTCTTGAAATCAGGTACACTCATTTCTCATACTATATTCTTCTTTCTCAAAATAGGTTATTTTGAAAATTATTCCAGTTTGTCTTTCTATATACATTTTAGAATAATCTGGCCCATAACTACAAAAAAATCTTGCTGAAATCTTCCTAAGAATTGTGTTAAATCTACATATCATTTGGGGAGAACTGACATCTTTGCTATGTTAAATCTTCTGGTCCATGGAAACATGTCTCTCCATTTATTTATATAGTCTTTAAATTTATTCATCAGCATTTTGTAGTGTTCATCATAAAATTCCTATACATGTTTTGTTAGATTTAAACCTAAGTGTTTCTCTTTTTTTAGCAATTTTAAATCATATTTTATCTTATTTTTTTGAATGATTATAAATGGTATCATATTTTAAATTTTGGTATCTGCATGTTCCTTGCTAGTATATGGAATACATACACTGGCAAGCATGTAGAAATACAATTGATTTTTACATGTTTATATGGTATTCTGTGATGCTGTTAGACTCACTAGTTCTAAGTTTTTGGTTGATATCTTGAGATTTTCTACATAAACAATCACGTCATCTGCAAATAGAAACAATTTTATTTCTTTCTTTCTGATCTATAAGGATTTTAGCATCTATGTTTATCAAGGATATCAGTCTGTAGTTTTCTTTTTTGGTTGTGTTCTTTCTTGGTTTTGGTATTAGGGTGATGCTGGCTTCATAAAATGAATTAGGGAATGTTCCTTCTTTCTCTATCTTGTGGAATGGTGTCAAAAGAATTGGTACCAATTCTTTGAATGTCTGGTAGAATTCTGCTGTGACTCCATCTGGTCCTGGACTTTTTTGTTGTTGGTAATTTTTTTTTTTTTTTTTTTTGGACAAGAAGTAAATTTATTGGTTCATATTATGAGGGGGCAGCACAGTGGAAGCCCTCATGAGTGCAGGGCCCGCCACTTGTCCAGAGGGCCACGATTGGGGATGTACTTAGCCCCACAGCCATCTGGGATGAGCCGCTTCTCAGCCACCAGGTCTTCAAATTCATCGGCATTGAATTTGGTGAAGCACCACTTCTTTGAGATGTGGATCTTCTGGCGGCCAGGGAACTTGAACTTGGCCCTGCGCAGGGCCTCAATCACATGCTCCTTGTTGTGCAGCTTGGTGCGGATGGACATGATCACTTGTCCAACGTGAACCCTGGCCACAGTGCCCTGGGGCTTTCCAAAGGCACCTCGCATTCCTGTTTGGAGCCTGTCAGCCCCAGCACAGGACAACATCTTGTTGATGCGGATGACGTGGAAGGGGTGGAGCCGCACTCGGATATGAAAGCCATCTTTGCCACAACTTTTCACCATGTACTTATTGGCACAAATTCGGGCAGCCTCCAGGGCTTCAGAGGAGAGCTGCTCATATTCATCTGATACCATGTGGCCACAGAGCGGAAACTCATCCACTTTTGCCTTCTTCCGCCCCAGGTCAAAGATGCGAATCTTGGCATCAGGGACACCTCGGCAGAAGCCAGACTTTGGGTACGGCTTGTTCTTACAATATCGGTAACAACGGGCGGGGCGGCGGCCCATAGCGACACCAGGATCTTCAGTGGCGTGCCTAAGGAAAAGAGCTTGTTGGTAATTTTTTAATTACCATTTCAATCTAGCTACTTGTTATTGGTCTGTTCATGGTATCTAATTCTTTCTGATTTAAGCTAGGAAGGTTGTATTTTTCCAGGAATTTATCAATGCCTTCTGGGTTTTCTAACTTACACATGTAAAGTAGCCTTGAATGATCTTTTGTATTTATGTGGTGTCAGTTATAATATCTCCTGTTTTGTTTCTCAGTGAGGTTACTTGGATTTTCTCTCTTGGGTAATCTTGCTAATGGGCTATCAATTTTATTTATCTTTTCAAAGAATCAGCATTTTCTTTCATTTATCTTTCATATTTGTTTGTTTGTTTGTTTCAATTTCATTTAGTTCTGCTCTGATCTTGGTTATTTCCTTTCTTCTGCTGGGTTTGGGTTTGGTTTGTTCTTGTTTCTCTAGTTCCTTGAGGTGTGACCTCAGATTGTCTGTTAGTGCCCTTTCAGACTTTTTGATGTAGGTGTTAAGGGTTATGAACTTTCCTCTTAGCACTGCCTTAGCCATATCCCAGAGGTTTTGATAGGTGGTGTCATTATTGTCACTCAGTTTAAAGAATTTTTAAATTTCCACCTTGATTTCATTTTTGACCCAATGCTCATTCACAAGCAGGTTATTTAATCTCCATGTATTTGCATGGTTTTGAAGGTTCCTTTTGGAGTTGATTTCCAGTTTTATTCCACTGTGGTCTGAGAGAATGCTTGATATAATTTCAATTTTCTTCAATTTATTGAGGCTCCTTTGACAGCCTATCATATGGTCTCTCTTGGAGAAAGTTCCATGTGCTGCTGAATAGAATGTGTATTCTGCAGTTGTTGGACGAAATATTCTGTATATATCTGTTATGTCCATTTGTTCCAAGGTATAGTTTAAATCCATTGTTTCTTTGTTGACTTTCTATCTTGATAACCTATCTAGTGCTGTCGGTGGAGTATTGACATTCCCCACTATTGATGTGTTGCTGTCTATCTCATTTCCTAGGCCTATTAGTTATTGTTTGATAAATTTGGGAGCTCTAGTGTTAGGTGCATATATGTTTAGGATTGTGATATTTTCCTGTTGGACAAGGCCTTTTACCATTATATAATGTCCCTCTTTGTCTCTTTTAAGCATTGTGTTGCTTTAAAGTTTGTTTTGTCTGATATAATAGCTACCCCTGCTTGCTTTTGGTGTCCATTCACATGAAATGCCTTTTTCCACCCCTTTAAGTTTACATTAGTCCTTATGTGTTAGGTGAGTCTCCTGAAGGCAGCAGATAGTTAGTTGGTGAGTTCTTATCCATTCTGTGGTTCTGTGTCTTTTAAGTGGAGTATTTAGGCCATTTACATTCAATGTTAATATTGAAATGTGAGGTACCATTGCATTCATCATGCTCTTTGTTGCCTGCACACTTTGGGTTTGTTTCTGCTTTTTAAACTTGTATTTTTGTTTTATAGGTTCTGTGTGATTTATGCTTTAAAGAAGTTCTGTTTTGATGTGTTTCCAGGATTTGTTTCAAGATCTAGAGCTCCTTTTAGCAGTTCTTTCAGTGGTGGTTTGGTAATGACAAATTCTCTCAGCATTTGTTTGTCTGAAAATGACTGTGTCTTTCCTTCATATATGATGGTTAGTTTCACTGGATACAAAATTCTTGGCTGATAACTGTTTTGTTTGAGGAGGCTGAAGATAGGGCCCCAATCCCTTCTAGCTTGTAAGGTTTCTGCTGAGAAATCTGCTGTTAATCTGATAGATTTTCCTTTATAGATTACCTGGTGCTTCCATCTCACAGCCCTTAAGATTCTTTCCTTCGTCTTAACTTTGGATAACCTAATGACAATGTGCCTAGACAAAGATCTTTTTGTGAAGAATTTCCCAGGGGTTCTTTGAGTTTCTTGTATTCGCATGTCTAAGTCTCTAGCAAGGCCAGGGAAGCTTTCCTCAATCATTCCCCCAAATACATTTTCCAAGCTTTTAGAATTGTCTTCTTCCTCAGGAACACTGATTATTCTTAGGTTTGGTTATTTAACACAATCCCAGACTTCTTGGAGGGTTTGTTCATATTTTCTTATTCTTTTTTCTTTGTCTTTGTTGGATTGGGTTAATTTGAAGACCTTGTCTTCAAGCTCTGAATTTCTTTCTTCTACTTGTTCAGTTCTATTGTTGAGACTTTCCAGAGTATTTCACATTTCTTAAAGTGTATCCAAAGTTTCTTGATTTTTTATCTTTTCTTTAAGCTATCTATCTTCTAGAATATTTCTCTTTTCACTTCTTGTATCATTTTTTGGATTTCCTTGCATTGGGCTTTGCCTCTCTCTGGTCCCTCCCTGATTACCTTAATAACTAACTTCCTGAATTCCTTTTCAGATAAATCAGGAATTTCTTCTTAGTTTGGATTCATTGCTGGTGAACTAGTGTGACTTTAGTGGGGGGTATTGATGAGCCTTGTTTTGTCATATTACCAGGGTTGGTTTTCTGGTTCCTTCTCATCTGAGTAGGCTCTGTCAGAGGGAAGTCTAGGGCTGAAGGCTGTTGTTCAGATTTTTTTGTCCCACAGGGTATTCCCTTGATGTAGTACTCTCCCCCTTTTCCTGTGGATGTGGCTTCCTGTGAGCTGAACTGCAGTGATTGTTTTCTCTCTTCTGGGTCTAGCCATCCAGTGAGTCCACCCAGCTCTGGGTTAGTACTGGGGGCTGTCTGCACAGACTCCTGTGATGTGAACCATCCATGGGTTTCTAAGCCGTGGATACCAGCAGAGCCTGTTCCAGTGGAGGTGGCAGAGGGTGCAATGGACTCCATGGGAGTCCTTAGCTTTGGTGATTTTATGCTCTATTTTTGTGCTGGTTGGCATCCTGCCAGGAGGTGGTGCTTTCCAGAAAACATCAGATATTGTAGTGCGGAGCAGGACTGGCAGTGGGCAGGGCCCTAGAACTCTCAAAATTATATGTCCTTTGTCTACAGCTACCAGATTGGGTAGGGAAGGACCTGATATCAAGTGGGGGCACGGCTAGGCATGTCTGAGCTCAGTCTCTCCTTGGGCAGGTCTTGATGAGGCTGCTGTGGGAGATGGGGGTGAGATTCCCAGGTCACTGGAGTTGTGTATCTAGGAGGATTATGGCTGCCTCTGCTGAGTCATGCAGGTTGTCAGAGAAATGGGGAAAAGCAAGTCACAGGCCTTATCCAGCTCCCACGCAAACCGAAGGGCCAGTCTCACTCCTACCCCCGCAAAAGCCCCAAATCTGTTTCCTGGGGAGGGCAAGTTGAGCTTGAAAACTTGCCCAAGGCTTTTTGCCTCCCAGCTGGGAAAGAAAAGGGCTTTAGTTCTTCCTCTGCCTGTGACGTCTGCAAGCCAGATTCATGCCCTCCCCCGAGTACTGGCCAGGAGGCTTCTTGCCCCATTCAAATTGTTACAAAGTTCAGCTAGAGAAGTCCTTGTCCCTGTGGAGTTTTGCCTCCTGCTCCTCTGGCCAGTCTCCCGATGGATCCTGGTGGTGCCAGGCAGGAAAGGGCTGCTTGGGGATCCACTGAGCTCCCAAAGCCTCCCTGTTGCTTCCTCCATCCCTGCATTTCACTCAGCTCAGCTCTCTAACTTGACTCAGCTCCAGGTAAAGTCAAGAACTTCTCCCTCAAACAGACCTTCGGCTTCTCCATTGGGGGTGTGTGGGTTGGGGAGAGGAGGGTCTCCCTTTCCCACTTCCACAGTTGGGGCACTCACAGTATTTGGGGTGTCTCCAGGGTCCTGCAGGAGCAGTCTACTTCCTTCAGAGGGTCCGTAGGTCCTCTCAGGATTGCTGCTTTGTTCTTGCAGTCGATCTCAAGCTAAAATTCACAATGCAGTCCTCTGCATACTGCTCTGTCCGGAGCTTCCATCTAGTCCTGCTTCCTGTCTGCCATGATCCCTGGTCTTGCTAATGTTAAAATGTGAGCACTGAATGAAGAGACCCACCCAAGCAGGCTTTGTGTGAGCAACATGGCTGTTTATTCACCTGGGTGCAGGCAGGCTGAGGCTGAAAAGGGTGTCAGCAGAGGGTGGTGGGATAGGAGTTGGTTTTATAGATTGGGGCAAGTGGTCAGTTAAAGGCGGTAATCTCTTTTAGGGAGGGGAAGGGCGTCATAGCATGCATGGTCACAAGGGTAGGGGTTATCTATTACAAATAGGCATGATCATAAGGGTGTGGGTTATCAGTTGCAAACAGAGGGGAGGGTGTGGTAAATTACATAATTACAGGGGTTGGGGTCTTGAGAAACCCAATGTCCAAGGGGGAAATTCTGCAAGGCTGAGCAGGAACAATGGTTGCAGGTTGCAGGTGGAGAGAAATTAGTTGAGGCAGGAACAAGTTGTTTCACTTCTTTCTGTGGCCACCTGGTTACTTGCGGTCACGTCAGATTTTCTGGCTTCTAGGGACAATCCAGAGGTGTACATGCAGGTCAGCAAGGCTAAAATGGCCAGGCTTGGACTCAGAGGCCTAACAGCTAATATTTTGTTAAGGATGTTTGTGCCTGTATTCACGAGGAATATCTGTAGATTCCTTTTTTACGTGGTCTTTTCTGGGTTTGCTCTCAGGGTAATACTAGCTTCATAAAATAAACTGAAAAGTGTTCTCTTCTGTTTTCTGAAAGAGATTTTATAGACTTTAATTCTTCTTTAAATATTTAGGAGAATTCTCTAGCAAAGTCATCTGGACATGGAGATTTAATTTTTGAAAAATTTCAAAATATTATTTTGGTTTCCTCAAGAGTTTACAGGGCTAGTAAAAAGATCTATTTGTGATAGTGTATGTTTTTTTGAAGAATTGATCCATTTCATCTAGGTTGTCAAATTTGTGTTTATATTCTTCTTTCACTTCTATCACTTTTTGCTTCACATACTTTGCAACTCTATTTATTCGTCCTTACACATTTAAGATGACTATATTTTCTGATAGATTGACCCTTTTATCTATATAATGTCTCACTCTGTGTCTGCTTATTTTCTTTACACTGAGGTTTACTTTATCTGTTATTAATAAAACCACTCCTACTTTCGATTATTATTTGCATAATGTATCTTTTCCCATCCCTTTATTTTCGACCTGCCTGTATATCATATTTGAAGTGAATTTGTGGTAGACAGCATGTAATTGGGTTATGTTTTTAAATATTCTCTGCATATATCTATTTTTAATTGGCATATTAGACTGGAACCAGGTGACTTCTTGAATCCCTTTTACATCTTTTGTGTCCCTGCTCAGCACACTTAAGCTTCCCTCCACCTTCTTGAACCTACGGAATATAGTTGTAATGACTGTGTTTATTGTCCTTGTCTTCTCATTCTGTCATCTGTCATCTAATTTTTCCGGGTCTGTCTATATGGATTGCCATTGTGGGTCACATTTTCCTGCTTTTTTTCCATGCCTGGTAATTTTTTTATTGAATGCCAGGCGTTGTGAATTTCACCTTGTTTGGGCACTAGATATTTGTATTCCTATAGACTGTCTTGAGCTTTGTTCTGTGACACCGTGAAGATACTTGAAAACAGTTTGATCCTTTCAAGGTTTGTTTTGAAGCCTGTTAGACAGATCAGAGAGGCCTTTACTCCAGGGTTAATTTTCCCCACTCCCGA
This sequence comes from Cebus imitator, assembly GCF_001604975.1. Taxonomy (NCBI): domain Eukaryota; kingdom Metazoa; phylum Chordata; class Mammalia; order Primates; family Cebidae; genus Cebus; species Cebus imitator. Next base: position 1,899,856 of record NW_016107632.1, read on the forward strand.
GTGCACCCCCAGATGTCCATCCTGACTGATGGGAGCCAGATGATTCCAGCACTCCATGAGCTACAGACATTGTTCCCTGCCGTCCTTTAGGTGGCCTTCTCCAGCATTGGGTGCTATCTTTGCATGCATTAGCTGATCAGTATTTGCTGAAGACACAAGAGTGACTCGCTGAAGAACTGGAACTGTCACTCTCCAGGTAGCGCTCTCCTCTTCCATGTTCTGCCTGTGAATGCCAGCCACGTTGGCCTGCCCAGACTCCCCATCTCCTCAACTCAGAGAGACCATGGGGCTCCGAAGAGGTCACTCCTCAATAAACTGTTGTGGAAACTCTCCAGGCAGTAAGCCAAGGCAGCCATAGGGCTCACCTTGTTTGTCTCCCTGTCTCGGAGGTCACTCCCTTGTGCTGCCTGATGCGTAATGTCTGAAAACCACTGTTAGACTTTTTGTTGTTGTTGTTGTTTCCATCATCTTAGGCAGTACTGGAAGAGAAGGTGGGGGCTGGCCCAGGTCCTTCCAGGCTAAGTACAAACCCTCAGCATGGTCCCAACCTTCCCTTAGAACGCTTAGAAATTGACACCACAGACCAGACAATGCCACTGCTTGTCATTACAAGGACACAAGGCAGTGCTGACTCTCCTTACCTCCTTTCACCCAGTTTTTCCCATCAGGAATGTCCTCCCATCCTACCCCATCACACTCCAACCCACAGACAAGGAAGAGCTCAAAGGCTCCCTCTTCCCTGAAGCCCCAAGTACTAATTCATTTGCATATAAAGGAATACTTGAGACTGGGTCATTTATAAGACGGGTTTACTTGACTCACAGTTTTGCAGGCTATACACGAGGCATTAGCGTTAGCATCTGCTTCTGGTGAGGGCCTCGGAAACTTACAATCATGGTAGAAAGAGTCAGTGTGTTACATGGCGAGAGCAGGGGCAAGAGAGAGAGGAGGAAGTTCCAGGCACTTTTAAACAAGCAGATCTTACACGAACTCTTAGGGCAAGAACCCATTCATTGTGTATATTTAGAGTGAGAACTCATTCATTACACGAGCACAGCACCAAGCCATTCATGAGGGATCTGCCCCCATGACCCAAACACTTCCCACTAGGCCCACCTCCAACCTTGGGGGTCACATTTCAACATGAGATTTGGAGGGGACATGACATCCAAACCATATCACCATATGAACTGGGAGGTCCTCTTGGTTCTAAATGATAGAGAAAACCAACCAGCTTACACAAAGGGGAGAAGGGGGAGATTGTTGGTTCACGTGACATAACACAGAAGGGGCAGGGGCAGGGACCTCAGGGATGACATGATCCAGTCACCAAGCATCTCCGAGCCTCTCTCTGTGAATTTCTCATTTTCATAGTCTCTCCCTACATGGCTTAGAGCGGCCCCAGTTTCCCATAATCCTCACCACTTGATGAGAGCTACAAAGCGCCTTTCACCTCCTTCTGAAGTTTTCAGACATCTATGGGAAAGCTCAAGTGATATATTACGATTACCTTGGCTGGAGTTATCTGCCCACTCCTGTAACCTGGGCAGTGGCATTTTCTGCTACAGACAATGGGGATGGACCGGGTGAACCAAACTCATTTTCAATACACCTCCTATAACTTTCCCAGACAATTCTCTTCTGCCCGCTCTGAGTCCCAAGAAAAGTTGTTTGTCCACTCTTCATTCAGTGACATCTAATCAAAAGGATTCATTGAATACTGTACCTACCATGTACCCAGAGGGACAAAGATGACTTAGAAACAGGCCCTGTCCTTGAGGAACACAGAACAAGGTGTGTAAAAAGATTGTTGCAATGCAACGTGGGAAGTGCAGGAATAGATACATGCTACTAGGTGTGCAGGAAAATCAGATGACTTGGAGAGGGGGCATTCAAATTAGATTCTTTTTGTGGCTTTAGTTGATCTTTTTAAAACAGCTTTATTGAGGTATAATTGATATATAAAGAACTGTACATATTCAATGTGTAAAACTTGATGACTGAGACATATGCAAACACCCATGATACCATCATCAAAATCAAGGTAATAGACATATCCACCACCTCCCAAAGTTTCCCTGTGTCCCTTTGTTTTTGTTTTCAGTGTTTTGGTTTGGCTTGGTTTTGGTGGTTAAAAAAACACTTAACAGGGTAGTTTTGGCCAGGTACAGTGGCTCATTCCTGTAATCCTACCACTTTGGGAAGCCGAGGCAGGTGGATCACCTGAGGTCAGGAGTTAGAGACAAGCCTGGCTAACATAGTGAAACCCCATCTCTATTAAAAAAACAAAAATTAGTCAGATGTAGTGGTGGGCGCCTGTAGTCCCAGCTACTTAGGAGGCTGAGGCAGGACAATCACTTGAGCCCAGGATGTGGAGGCTGCGGTGAGCTGAGATCATGTCACTGCAATCCAGCCTTGGCCACAGAGAGAGACTCTGTCTCAATAACAAACAAGCAAAGAAAAAACACTTAACATGAGAGCTACCCTCTTAATTGTTGTTTGTTTGTTTGTTTGTTTGAGACTGAGTCTCGCTCTATCGCCCAGGCTGGAGTACAGTGGCATGATCTCAGCTCACTGAAACCTCCGCTTCCCAAGTTCAAGCATTCTTGTGCCTCAGCCTTCCAAGTAGCTCGGACTACAAATGTGTGCCACCATGTCTGGCTAATTTTTGTATTTTTAGTAGAGATGGGGTTTTGCCATGATGGCCAGGCTGGTCAGGAGTTCGAGGTCAGGAGTTCAAGACCAGCCTGGCCAACATGGTGAAAGCCCTTCTCTACTAAAAACACAAAAATTAGCTGGGCATGGTGGCAATGCCTGTAATCCCAGCTACTCGGGAGGCTGAGGCAGGAGAATTGCTTAAACCCAGGAGGCAGAGGTTGCAGTGAGCCAAGATTGTGCCACTGCACTCCAGCCTGAGTGGCAAGAGCAAAACTCCGTCTAGAAAGAAAGAGAAGGAAGGGAGGGAGGGAGGAAGGAAAGAAAGGAAGGGACGGAGGGAGGGAGGGAGGGAGGGAAGGAAAAGAATTCATTAGCTGGAGTATAAGCTCACGTTAGCAGAGCTTTATCCTGATGGCAACGGCGGATGGACTTGGAAGTGGGGAGGAGACCCTGAAGATACAAATCAATTAAGAAGCTATTGTTATAGCCCAATGAGAGATGACCCATCTATTGAGGCACATCTATCTTTTACATTTGTACCATGGTAATTATGGACTTGGACTTGATTGACATAGCCCACAAAATACACACAGACACAGAGAAGATAAGTTGCTCAAAAGCAGGAAAAAAGTATCATTGCTTCACCATAGGAGACATTTATTATTTGTCTTCCCAGAATAGATCTCCTTTCTTTTGTGGAAGGACTAATGCCCTATTGCAACTTTATGGTGTGCCATGAACAGTGTGTAACAATACTGATCACATGACCCCATGCCAGCCAATTGGAGTTCTTCTCTGGGATTTTATGTGTGTGTGTGTGTGTGTGTGTGTGTGTGTGTGTGTGTGTGTGTTGCTGATGTGGGAACATGCTCTTTCCTCTATGGTCAGGAGACTATAAAGACGTAAGCTAGGATACTTGGAGCAGGCCCCTAGAGACTGCCAGCCTGAGAGAATAGAGTTAGAAGGGAAGGATTTGAATCCCTGGACCCAGCTTTCCAGAAGGCCTGCTTCTCTCTGACTCTGAGTGGTTTCTGTTTTGTTTTGTTTTTTTAACATGAGTTACATATATTTCTACTGGTCTCTTTATTTTTTTATTTTGCAATTTGGAGCATACACACAGACTGAGTATCTGCGGTATGTCCCTCTGCCTGCCTCTTAAGGTAGGTCCTGTCACTTCCAGCAAAAGGCCCTGTCTGATGTATGTACCCAGGATGGCATCCTCCCATCAGATCTAATACAAAGAAGCTGTTCGAAACACATCTGGAAAGAGTAGAGCACAGAAAAATGGTGTGAAGAAGGAGATGCCCAAACAAAGCACAATTTGATAGGCCCCCACCTGCTGCTGCCATGCACCGGGCAGTTTTCCTGAGGTCAGGTGGACCAGAGAAAAGCCCGCACTTAGGGGGTGTTCCATCTTCACATATCCTAGATGCCATCCTCACTTGCCATGGGAAAAGGCATTCTTTTTCTTTTCTTTCTT
>NW_016107632.1:1904019-1918193 GCF_001604975.1 Cebus imitator
TTTGAGACAGAGTCTCACCTAGTCTGGAGTGCAGTGGCGCAATGTCGGTTCACTGCAACCTCCACCTCCCGGGTTGAAGCAATTCTCCTGCCTCAGCCTCCCAAGTAGCTGGAGACACGCCACCAAGCCCAGTTAATTTTTGTATTTTTAGTAAAGACCAGGTTTCGCCATGTTGGCCAGAATGGTCTCGATCTCTTGACCTCATGATCTGCCCACCTCAGTCTCCCAAAGTGCTGGGATTACAGGCATGAACCACTGCACATAGCTGGGAAAAGGCATTCATATTCACAAACATTCACCATGACTAGGCCACCCCAGGGGGTCCTCTTTTCTCTCTTTCCAAGTTTCAAAAATGCAAGAGAACTGTGAAAAGATATTCAACAAGGAATACTTTTCCATCAAGGTACAGAGGAAGCACTTGAATCCATTCAAGGAACTATGACCTCCTGGTTCCCACCACCAACCCACTTCTGGCTGAGCTAGCTCCGGTATACACCTCAACAGAGAAACCTCCCTGGTTACTGTTTCAAAGAACAAGTTGTTCCTACCCTCATCCCCTGCTAGTAGTACTCTCTTAGCCAACCTGGCATCACTTTCTCCACCTCTGATTATCACCGAATGTAGTATTTCTATCTCAATTTTGTGTCCCCCAATCCAACTGGAAAGTAAGCCTCCAGGGGACCAGGCATTCCAATTCTGTTCACTGTTCTATTCCCAACACCTAGGATAGTGCCTGCCATGTGCTGTGTCTCCATAAATATCTGTTTAACGAATGGGCGTGCAATGATCCAAGACTGGGAACAAGTTAATAGCATTTTGTGATTGAGAGAATAGGCTGAGGAGAGATCTGACTTCAGGTCTCCAGGAGCTTAAGATAAGCAAGAACCTGATATACCCATCTTCAGGTGGAATAAAAGAAGCAATGAGACCAATGGGACTCATAAGGCTTTTAGGTCCAAGCTAGTGGTACATTGTGGGGACAGCTACTGTTTTTGCCTTCCTAGCATGCACTCACCCTTCTGACAACAACCCTTGATTTTCCTTGTGTCTACCCTGACCTACTTTTGGAGGTAAGCAGGTGACCTAATTTAGCCAATCAGCAGACCCAATGCCTTTGCTTTAGCCAATCAGCAGACCCAACGCCTTACTCATAGTGATTGTTTTTTGTCTGGACACACGATCCAATTCAGGCAATAAGAGTCAATCCCATGCCTTTTGCCAAAGCAAAAAGGAAAAAGAAACTCCCTCCCAGGTAAGGCTTGGTAGCTCACACCTCTAATCCCAGCACTCTGGGAGGCCAAGGCAGGTGGATCGCTTGAGTCTAGGAGCTTGACCAGCCTGGGCAACATGGTAAAAACCCCATCTCTACAAAAAATACAAAAATTAGCTGGGCATGGTGGTGTACACCCATGGTCCCAGCTACCTGGAGGGCTGATGTGGGAGGATTGCTTGAACCCAGGAGGTCGAGGATGCAATAAGCTGTGATCATGCCACTGCACTCCAGCTTGGGTGACAGAGTAAGACCCTGACTCAAACAAAACCTCCCTCTCCAGGGACCCTGCTAGCAGGAAAGAGGATGAAGCTTGGGGCTGCCGGAGTCATCACCTGAATCAGAGAATAAAGCTAACTCGGAGGAAAGCATCACAGAGACGTCAAGGCACCAGCTTGAGTTACCTCCCTGGATGTGACCATGTCTGCAGGTACTGGAAATTTCAATCATGTGAGCCAATAATTCCCCTCTTCTGGGGAACTACATGGAATTGTGTTTCTGTCACAACTGAAATCATCCTGACCAATGGATTTAGGATTCTGAAGAATGAAAAGGAAATACATCATTAGGGCTCTTAAATACCTCAAAGGGAGGCCAGGTGTGGTGGCTCACGCCTGTAATCCCAGCACTTTGAGACGCTGAGGTGGGCAGATCACGAGGTCAGGAGTTCGAGACCAGCCTGGCCAACATATGAAACCCCATCTCTATGAAAATTAGCTGGGCGTGGTGGTGGGCACCTGTAGTCCCAGCTATGCAGGAGCCGGAGGCAGGAGAATCATTTGAACGCGGAGGCAGAGATTGCAGTGAGCCGAGATTGCGCCACTGCACTCCAGACAGAGCGAGACTCCGTCAAAACAAACAAAAAAATCTCAAAGGGAAGCCTAACATCAGGCAGTGTCCCAGAAATGTAATCTAACACCTTTTGTTGAAACTCATTGCCTGTCTTTTTGGTGAGTAGGATAGGAGCTGCAGAGAAAAAGGCCATGCTAGTTTTATTAAGTATTTACAGTCACATTTTGCAAATAATTTCAGCAACCTTAACTCAGGTGTTTTAACATCTCAGCATCTCACAGCTCTAAGAAACAGAATCAGTCTTCTACTCAGTGCAGAGGGAGAGAGAGCTTGACATAACCAAAAGAGCACTGAACCAAGAGTCCAACAATCTGGCTTTTAATCTGTATCTGATCACGAATTAGCAGTGTGGTCTTAGACAAATCACCTTGCTTCTACTGGTCTCATGACCACATCATCTTCAAGCACTTGCCTAATTCTGCAATGATAAATCCGCTAGGACAGGGGTTCTTAATTTTTGATGGGGCCTCAGCCCCAGGAAAACACACATTGCACAAACACATGATTTTATGTTGCATAGGGTTCACAACTCTAGAAGCCAATCTACGTCTCTAACCTCTCTGCTTAACAGTAACACCAGCTCCTGTTGAGCTCCTCCAGTGAAAGGGAGCTCACTACTCACAAGGAAGGCCATTATACTATTGAAACTGTACTAGAAAAATAAGTTCTTCTTCATATATATATATATTTGAGACGGAGTCTCGCTCTGTCGCCCAGGCTGGAGTGCAGCGGCTTGATCTCGGCTCACTACAACCACTGCCTCCCGGGTTCAAGCAATTCTCCTGCCTCAGCCTCCAGAGTAGCTGAGACTACAGGCGTCCGCCACCACGCCTGGCTAATGTTTTGCATTTTTAGGAGAGACGGGATTTCACCATATTGGCCAGGCTAGTCTGGAATTCCCGACGTCAGGTGATCCGCCCGCCTCAGCCTCCCAAAGTGCTGGGATTACAGGTGTGAGCCACCGCCCCTGGCGTTCTCCTTCATATTAAACCAAGTTCTGCACACTGTAATTTCCACCCATTGGTCCGAGTTCTCCACAGCAAATCGGAAAAATTGTGTTCTCGCCTGTAAATGACATCTCTTCCTCTCTCTCTCTGAAGACTGTTTCTAAGAAATGTAGATGTTTCGCCAGGCAAATTATTTTGCTGTACATTGTTACAAAGATAAGTTCTTCCACCTCACTTCTAATCTGCCAAATAGCCAAATGTAGATGCTGAAGTCCAGACAAGCACACTGCTATTAATCTGCATGGATCTAGGTTTTGCAAAGAGGAGCAGTGCTGTATATAAATATCTTGAAAGCAACAGCATAGTATTTTGGGGAAAGCACCGCATTCAGAATCAGAAGACTGGAAGTCATACTCCGTCTCCCATTCCAACTACCTGCGCGTCCTTGGGCACGTCACTTCTCTCAGCCTGGTTCTCTTCTGCAAAATGCGACAGGAATGCAGTGAGGATTAAGCGAAATATTTGTAAGCTTCCAGGGCAAGGCTGGCACATAGCAAATTCTCAATAAATAAATAACTGCCAGCTCCCGCGCTCAGCAAGCTCCGAGTTTTATTCGATGCGCTCGACGCTCTTGGTCGGACCGGAGTCCCGCTCCGGAGCCCGAGTCTGCGCTCTGGGCTCGACTGAGGCTCCCTGGCCGCTCGCGCTTTTCTCTCCTTCTCCAAGATGGCGGCGGTCGGCGGCGCTGAGGCGGGATCCGGGCGAGCCGAGTGAAGGTAGCGGCGAGCGGAGCCCCCAGGAGGCCGGGCTGGGCCCCCACCCAGAGGCGGCAGCAGCCCCGCCCCGCCGCCACCCGCCGTCCTGGGCCCGCGACACCGCCTCTGAGGCGCCCCAGGCCCGTCGCGGCCTAGCCCAGGGGCCGAGCCGGGGACTGGAGTAGCGGCCGCAGCCGCCCCCAGGAAGGGGCTGGAGCGGGCAGAAGGAGGAGGGCGGGCGGGAGCTGTTCAAACGGGGAAGGCGGGAAAGCTGCGGGGCCGGGAGGGGGCGTGCGGCCGCCCCGGGGGCCTGCGGACCCGGTGCGCCCCTCCCCCTGCCCGGGCCGTCTCCGCCCTCGGGGGCGCCGTGAGGCCGCCGGGGACGCGGGAAGCCGGGTGCAGGTCGAGCTGTGCGGCTCGCATCCCGCGATGCGGGGGTCCCGGGGGCTGTCAGGGGGAAAGGGCCCGGGGCTGCGGCCACGGGAGGGCTGAGGCCGCGGCTGGCAGGAGAGGGTACGAGGAGCTTTCTTCTTTTCCTCTTCACAGAGCTTTGTTGAAGTAGCTGTTGGCACAAAACTGCCGGGAGAATCCCACTGGTTTGCCGTGGGGAACCACAAAAATGGTGGTCCCGGGGGCTGATGGTGTAAATCACCTGGTATTGTGTGTATTCTTTGCGTGCAACCCGGCCTGGCCGTGCCTCCGCGGTGGGAGCCTTCTCCATGCAGGCCCATTTTCCCTCCACAACTACTACTTGTAGATTCACTTTATAGCGTGCAGAAGCGGAGAAACCTCTCTGTCCCCTCTTTCTGAGGGCTAACTGGTGGCTGATTATATTTCCTCCTAATAGAATACATTTTAAAAAAACGGAATCCCAAATAAAGCCTGTTGATTGGACAAGGCTTGTCAAAATTTGTATTGCTAGTCTTTTGGAATGTGTGTTGTCAGCCAATCTGTGCGGTGGTCGTGGTTCCGGTTAATTGCACTGCAATGAGAGGATTCCATCCCCATCCCAGACTGTCGGGATCTCTGCAGCTTCCAGAGCTGGCAGGGGCTGGGAGTGCTGCCTAGGTAGGTCCCCGGAGAAGGGAGTGGCAAGAGGATTCGGAGCCGCTGTGTTCGGAGTTTGGAGGAAACCTCGACGAAAATGAGAAGGCATCACTTGCTTGTATCCTAGAAGTAACAAGGAGAACATTTCAGAAATTGGCAACCGGTGGATGCTCATCTTCCTTTACCTGCACTGACTGGCATTTGAGTTCTTGAAAGGAGTGTTGGAAAAGGAGAACGCAGAATCTTGGACAAGGCTCTCATCCTGGAACAGACCTGGATTTCAGAATTTCTCTCACTGGCCCTTTGCTGGGGCTCCCTTTGTTTCCTTTTTTTCGATACTCATTTACATTATGGGGTGAAGAAGCTTGTTAGTGATTGCAGAAGCTCACGTTACTTCAAAAAAAACAACCACCTGAAACCTTTTTTTTTTAGTATTATTTGAAGTTTCAAAATAACAAAGATTTGTTGTTATAATATGATTTCAAAATCATATCTGATGATTTTTCCCCCAATTACTTTGGGCATCCCAAATGAACATAACTTGTATACTTGTCTACAAGGGAAAGAGCAACTCTGCCGCCTCCTTTTCATATCCTGAAGAAAAGTCCCCGCAGAGCTTTTTAACAATTTGTACATAAGTATGCATTTTTATGGTACCGGTTCTGTACTTGTATCATCAGTATAAAATAATGAACTTTTACTTATGTTGTCATATCTTAGCACACTGAGACAAAGTTATTCCTGCTTCTTGGAGTTGACATTGAATTTTGTAAACTCCCAAATTATTGAAGTGAGAATGGCTATCAACACCTGGTTCACATTTGCCAACATTTAATGTAATTATGACCTCCCTTTTCTAATGTGAAAAACCTAATATTTTTCATTTCCATTAATCCTCACAATCTACTCTCTACCCCTGAACTCTGAATTTTCACGGATCATATTCAAGACCTGGAAGGAACTTCAGGGGTTCATCTGATCTTATATAAATGTTGCCTAAACTCTGGCTTTCTTTCACACTGTTGCTTGAGGTTTATCTGGTATCTTTCTTCTATGAGTCAACAACCAAAACAACCCTGAGTTGCAATAATATCCTGATTTTAAAGAACCTAGAAATTCAAGGCCCATCAGTCTGCCCAAGCTGTGAGAGATATAGTCTGTGTTTAATTTTAGTTTTTCAAGCTTTTGGCTGTCCCAGTTCTTTAGTGAACTGGACTTGTCTTCAGGCCTCATTCATTTTTTTTCTTCAGGTTATTTAATCCAGTGATTTATAAAATGCTTTTCAGTGTTTTTAAGAAAATTCAACAATAGCAGACCTAACCTAATAAGTAATGCTAACACCACATTTTCTGTGTGGGTCTGTGCCTCTGAGAAGCAGTTCCTAGTTTTCTATTCCCTCACAACTTTTTAATCCACTAGTTTTTTAAAGCAGTCAGTAGCGGGACCACGATACAGTCATCTTCTTATACTGTCTTCAGAGGTACTTATTTCTATTCTGTTAGGTTGCCCTACTATGTTTTATGTTGATTTCGATGTTACCAAAGGGAAGGCCTGTTTATAAGTCTCAGGACCAGCCTTTGCTTACATTTACAAGTGCATTTTTTTGTTGACAGAACATTGATGGCTGTATTTATGATATTTAATATTTAAGTTTTTGCTATTTCTCAAATATTCTTGCCAAAATTCATGCACAGAAAGCGTTTAATTTGAGGTCTCCAGTGGTAGTTCTTGGCATTATCAGCCTGTGAATATCATCTGTATATTTTTCTTATAAGCTCAGTATTTTAGTGCCATTGAGAGGATATGCTCTTTTCAAATAAATGGATGTAATTCCCTATATTTCACTTCTCCTACCTGCACCCCTTTTGGAGTTAGCACCACTTGGGTAGAAAGAGGAAAACAGTAGTTCCCATTGAGAAAGTTTCATACTTAAATGCTGGAACATGAAAAATTGGCTAAATTATGTATCTTGCCTCTTCTCATTTTTATCTGAGGGCTGACCTCATGTCCCCTTCGTTTCCTATGAAGAGGCCCTTCGAACAGACAGTTCTCCAGTTTATCTTTAAAACAATCCAGGCTAATGTAGTTTCATTACTCTAGCTTCTCTTACTTTGACTAAATCCATTCTTTAGAAGTGAAGAAATGCTTTTTTATGTTTCTTTTCTTAATGTCACTTATAAATCATTCTTGGTAATGCTTCATTTTCCTGTTTGCATTTTAGGCCTACGTGTACGTTGTATTTTATCTGATTTGTGCAAATAAGTCTTTTATTTAAAAAAAAAAAATGTAACTCATGAAAGTTTCCCTTGTTAATCAAATTCATCTTTTCTTTCACAAAAATTCCATGCATCGGTATTGTCTACAGCTACCTGAAGGAATTAGTAATGTGTTATTTAAGTGTCCTTCGGTATTTCTAAATCCCCTTATAATAATGAAGGTAAATTTAAATAAATGATCAGTTAGATTAACTTTATAATCATTTGACTTAATTGGATGAGAACATTTCCAAAATATTTAATATATAATTTTAAATTTCCTGAAGGACTTGTGACATTGCTTGTTCTTAAAACATTTAAAGAATTTTACCTTACAGTGTATTTTATAGCATTGTCATCTGTCAAGATGAGCATATAAACTGAAATGCCAAAAAATTTATAAAAATTCAATACAATACCTAGAACATTTAAATTATATCAGTTATTATTAGTGAAGATCTTAATAATCATAAAAGTTTTATGACCAGTGGACAAATGATAAATATCTCCCTGTTTTCACCCAGACTTTAAGAAATTCTTGGTGGTGGTGAAAGCTGTCATATGGTCAACTGATGGAAGGAGTGCTCCTGCTTTTACAGTTACATAAATTTGAACAAATTCATGTAGGCCCCCCAAAAATGCAAAAGAAATTATGCTCTGAAGATATTTAATATCCCTATACAGTTAATCATTTCTGTTTAAATTGCAAAACAATAGATGTTACCATTTCACCAATTCAGTTGGTAGGATTTTATGGTCTTCAAGTGTTTGGTGTGATCTGTCTTCTCTGCGCCTTGCTTTACCTGTGTATTTTTTAACCATGATTGAACCTATCCCTCTAACTTAATGTTGGTTTCTACCCTGTCTCAGTGTTGTCAGTCCTGTTGGCATTTCAGAAATTCTCATTAATTTTGAAAGTACTTTTTAGATTGGAGGTATTTTATATACTTCCCCAAATGACAACTTTAATTCATGACTGAAATCTAATTAAGCCTAGTGTACTTCCTGCAGTATCAACCCCAGTATATTTACAAAGAGAATGAGGAGGTGACAAGACACTCCTTTATTTCTTGCTGCCCTTCCAGTCGGCCCTTGGATCACTGCGCATTTCCATCTGGAAGGTTGCTTCTCCACAGTGATTTCGCATTACAGGAGGGTTTTCCTTCTTTGTTTCTCAGACCTGGCCCTGTAGACGGGAAGGAGACTGGACACAGTGGCACATTCTCAAAGGCCCTGCAGGACCGCCATGGCTTATGATGACTCCATGAAGAAAGAAGGTATGACCCCATAATCAGAAGCATTCCAAAGGGGGTATCCTCTTCAATTCTTGCAGCCCATGGATATAGAGACCAGGACTGGGCACCACAGCCTGGACTCCCAAGTGATGGTCCAGAGCACTGTTATGACACTCAGCCTCTACGCCATCCCCAGACTGGGCCCATGGAAACGAAAACCAGGACAGGGCTTCCTACATGAGAGTCTGAAATATGAGTCTTAGTTTATTGGGGTGATCCCCTGCAGCACTCTTGGTCCTTGCCAGCTCCAGTGTGCAGGAGTCTGGGGATAGGAATCACATACTGGACTCCCACAGAGCAGCACAGCACAGCACATGACTCCTTATTCTTTTCAGCCTTCCGTCCGCAAGTCTGTGTCCACCTACCAAATCACAACTAAGAAACCATGTCTCAGGTTGCACATGGGGCCTTTGCATAGCATGGAAACATTGTTTCTTCCGGTTTGATTCTTGTATTTGCAGCCAGATCATCAAATACTCTGTTCCCCTGGGTCTAGCCCTGTATTTCAGTGGACTTTACTGAAACATTGTTTTAATTTGGAAATAGAGGGACTGTTGCATTACCTGCATGGTGATTGGGTCATTACTTACTTGAGTTTCTCATTTCCTTTCTTAAATAAACCTGTGCTTCTCAGATTGTTTTGATGGTGATCATACCTTTGAGGACATAGGACTTGCCGCTGGCCGAAGCCAACGAGAAAAAAAACGTTCTTACAAAGATTTTTTAAGGGAAGAGGAAGAAATTGCTGCTCAGGTCAGGAATTCTTCCAAGAAGAAGTTGAAGGTAAGTCCTGAAAATTTAAATTAGGAAAGTTTTAAATTACTCTTTTTTTTGGAGGCGGAGTTTTTTTGCTCTTGTGGCCCAGGCTGGAGTGCAGTGGCACGGTCTTGGCTCACTGCAGCTTCCACCTCCTGGGTTCAGGCGATTCTCTTGCCTCAGCCTCCTGGGACTACAGACATGCGCCACCATGCCTGACCAGTTTTTGTATTTTTAGAACAGACAGGGTTTCACTATGTTGACCAGACAGGTCTCGAACTCTTGACCTCAAATTCACCTGCCTCAGCCTCCCAAAGTGCTAGGATTACAGGCGTGAGCCACTGCGCCCAGAAAGTCTTAAACTACTTCTTACCATATTTCCTAAAATGTGAAGAAGGAAGTGTTTTTTAATAACTTTAGAACAGAAAAATAAAACATCGTGCACGTCTATTTTTATTATTTCTTGTGCTTTGTTTCCCAAAGTCAAAAATCATCAAAGACAAGTGTGGTTCCAAACTGCTTTTGCCTCATCATCTTCTTATTGGTCAATTCTTCTTCTTTAATTACAGGATAGTGAACTTTACTTCTTGGGGACGGACACACACAAGAAGAAGAGGAAGCACTCCTCTGATGATTACTACTATGGAGGTGAGGATGGGAATGGGCAACATGTGGGATAAACACATCTCTGGTTCTTGGAGTCGGGGTAGGGGAAAGGGATCCAGATGTTGCTGACTCAGTGGCCTATTTAACAGGACAGTGGTTCTTGTTCTGAGTGCCGATAAACCAGTGTGAAGGAGGAGAGGTGGAGGGCTGGTATTTTGGAGGATTCAGCATAGAAGAACAGTCTGCATTTGTGATACACCAGGTACCAGGTTCCTTCTCCCCCCAATCATCCACTTATCTTGCGCCCATTGTTATCTAGCATCCCTCTTGTCATATGTAGTCCTTGGGCCCTCTGGCCTGCACCTGTGGGTCACTTCTCAACCAGTATACCTCCACTCACAGAACCAGTTTTCTTAGCTATGTTACGCACATAGCTGATGAGACTCAACTTTCACTGGAATGGGTTTGTCCTGAACACAGAAACAGATGATACTCTGTCTGCAATCTGGATTATTAACTTCCCATAATCCCACAGCTCTAGTCAAATCTTCTGGGTATGTGCTCTTTGGTTGCTTCTGAAGACTTAATGAAGAGAAACAACTTTAGTGGCAAGAACTGTGTCCAGGGTCAGAGGCAGCATCTACCAAGCTGAGAAGCACCAGGCCTTCATTTCTCAATGTTAGGAATCAGTTAAGGGGTCTCCCTTCAAATCATTCCTGTTAGCCTCTTTCTCATGTTAGCTAGGTGCTTTTGATGAGAGAGGAAACTTGTTAGAAGTTGCTTCCCATCATACTGACAGTACTTCTCTTGATTATTTCTAGACATTTCCTCTTTGGAATCGTCACAGAAGAAAAAGAAAAAGTCCAGCCCTCAATCTAGTGATACAGCGATGGACCTGTTGAAAGCTATCACTTCCCCACTGGCAGCAAGCTCCAAGCCCTCCAAAAAGACGGGGGAGAAATCCTCTGGCTCTTCAAGCCATTCGGAGAGTAAAAAGGAGCACCACAGGAAGAAAGTCAGTGGAAGCAGCGGGGAACTACCCCTGGAGGATGGTGGCTCCCACAAATCCAAAAAAATGAAACCCCTCTATGTGAACACAGAGACACTGACCCTTCGGGAGCCTGATGGTTTAAAAATGAAACTTATTCTCTCACCAAAGGAGAAGGGAAGCAGCTCTGTTGATGAGGAGTCCTTTCAATATCCCTCCCAACAAGCAACTGTGAAAAAATCCTCAAAGAAATCAGCTCGGGATGAGCAGGGTGCTTTACTCCTAGGACATGAGTTACAGAGCTTTCTGAAAACAGCCCGGAAGAAGCACAAGTCATCCTCAGACCCACATTCATCTCCTGGCCCTGAAGGCTGTGGGTCTGATGCCTCCCAGTTCCCAGAGTCCCACAGTGCTAACCTTGATCTTTCAGGACTTGAACCTATTCTGGTAGAATCAGACTCATCCTCTGGTGGGGAGCTGGAGGCTGGGGAGTTAGTGATAGATGATTCTTACCGGGAAATCAAGAAGAAAAAGAAGTCAAAGAAGAGCAAAAAGAAGAAGGACAAGGAGAAGCATAAAGAGAAGCGACACTCCAAGTCCAAGAGAAGTTCAGGACTTTCTGCTGTGCCAGTGGGAGAGGTCACAGTGACATCTGGCCCCCCTCCCAGCATCCCATACACTGCAGCAGCGGCTCCTCCCCCACCACTTCCTGGCCTCCACACAGATGGGCATAGTGAGAAAAAAAAGAAAAAAGAAGAGAAGGACAAAGAGAGAGAGAGAGGAGAAAAGGTAAAGCATCTTTTAAGTGTGGTGGGGGTAAGAGATGAAGCAGGTTCTTCCTGGATAGTCAGTGGACTTGGAAGTTAAGCAGTTGAGGTAAACCATTGGGAATTTAGCACAGTTGGGGGATATGTTGGAATGATATAAAGTGTAAAATATTACCAGTGGCGCAGTCTGTCTGATACAAATATAGGAGCAATCTTTCCCCCCATCACCCCCCTGAGAGGGAGTCTCGCTCTGTTGTCCATGATGGAGTACAATGGCACGATCTTGGCTCACTACAACCTCCACCTCCCAGGTTCAAGCCATTCTCACTGCCTCAGCCTCTCAAGTAGCTGCGATTATAGGCACCCGCCACCATGCCTGGCTATTTTTTTGTATTTTTAGTAGAGATTGGGTTTCACCGTGTTGGCTAGGCTAGTATTGAACTCCTGACCTCAGGTGATCCACCCGCCTTGGCCTCCCAAAGCGCTGGGATTACAGGCCTGAACCACCATGCCTGGCCAGAGCAATCTTAATTATTCATGGGTTTTCTTTCTTTTTTTTTTAACTGTATAATAGAGACAGAGTCTTGTTCTGTCACCCAGGTTGGAGTGCAGTGGCATGATCTCAGCTCACTGCAACCTCTGCCTCCTGGGTTCAAGCAGTTCTCCTGCCTCAGCCTCCCAAGTAGCTAAGATTACAGGTGCTCACCACCACGCCCAGCTAATTGTGTATTTTTAGTAGAGACGGGGTTTCACCATGTTAGCCAGGTCTCAAACTCCTGACCTCAAGTGAACCGCCCGCCTCAGCCTTCCAAAGTGCTAGGATTACAGGCGTGAGCCACTGTGCCTGGCCTAGGGTTTCATAATAGAATTTTTTTCCCATTGTGCCAGGAATAGGTTTAGGTGTACTGTGGCTTATTCTAGCTGGTTCTTGAAATTCATAGAAGGAGCTAAACCCAATTTATTTCACTAACCATCACTGTCTGCTTAGGGCAGTTGGGAGATATAAAACGGTATTCTTTGAGTTCATTTTGAAAAATAGATTATAAAAATTGGTAGAACAGTGAGCAATTAAGTTAACAGAATAGCTAATGCCTTTCCACCAGCTGGACTTGGCTACTTCCTGGCATTCTTCTTAGTGTCAAATGTATGTTCTTTTACCATCTGAGTGCTTACTGTATGCCCAGCTAAATGTTGTAGATAGTGCCAGGAAGTAAAAACACAAGCAGGACATAGCTGTTTACTGTAGGGAGCTCACTGTTGATTAGGGAGCTAGGAATGATATATCAGTCACCTTGGTTTGATTTCTTTCCTCACAGCTCAACAATTTCTGGCAGTGAACTTTAGGGTCTCATAACTTTGTCATTAAGGTTTCTTTTTTTGTTTATAGTTCTGCAAAATGCGCCACCACACCCGGCTAATTTTGTATTTCTAGTAGAGACGGGGTTTCTCCGTGTTGGTCAGGTTGGTCTCAAACTCCTGATCTCAGGTGATCCACCTGCCTCAGCCTCCCAAAGTGCTGGGATTATATGTGTGAGCCACTGCACCCAGCCATACGTTGCTGTCTTATTACATATTGGCATTATCTTTGTACATATTCTATTTCCCTTATTAAAGACTATAATGGAAAACTGGTTCTTAGAATTCATAGAAGGAGCTGGGCACGGTGGCTTACATCTGTAATCCCAGCAGTTTGGGAAGCTGAGGCAAGCGGATCACTTGACTGGCCAACATGGTGAAACCCCATCTCTACTAAAAATACAAAAATTAGCTGTGTGTGCTGGAGTGTGCTTGTAATCTCAGCTGCTCCGGAGGCTGAGGCAGGAGAATTGCTTAAACCTGGGAGGCAGAGGCTGCAGTGAGCTGAGATTGTACCACTGCACTCCAACCTGGGCAACAGAGTGAGACTCCATCTCCAAACAAACAAACAAAATAGAATTCATAAAAGGGGCTACATCCAATATCTTTAACTTAGCAGCACTGTCTGCTTGGGGCAGAACATATAACTCCTGTACTACCTTATTTAGTATCTTCAACTCCTCAATGTCCTTAGTAAGCACTTTGTAAGTATAGGTCAGATGAATGAATATATGGATGAAAACATAGTACTGAAAAGGTATGTTGGGAGCAAATTGTAGAGAATCTTAAATGCCAAAATAAAGGGCTTGGCAGTGGGCAGTTTGGAGTTTATAAGCAAGATTTAGTTATTATCTAAATGATATGAATAAAATGAGAGTTGTACAAAGTGGATTAGACTAGAGAGAGACTAGTAACCAAGGGAGCTGTTATACTCCAAAAGGTTAGTAATAAAATCCTAAGAGACAGGAGGATCACTTGAGGCCAGGAGTTCAAGGCTAGCCCGGGCAACCCAGGTGTGGTGGTGCATGATTAGAATCCCAGCTACTCCTGAGACTGAAGTGGGAGGACCACTTGAACCCAGGAGTTCAAGGCTACTGTGAGTTGTGACTGTGCCACTGCACTCTAACCTGGTTGACAGAGCGAGACCCTGTCTCTTTAAAAAAGAAAAAAAAGGCCGGGCGCGGTGGCTCAAGCCTGTAATCCCAGCACTGTGGGAGGCCGAGGTAGGTGGATCACAAGGTCAAGAGATCGAGACCATCCTGGTCAACATGGTGAAACCC
>NW_016107632.1:1918407-1947386 GCF_001604975.1 Cebus imitator
AAAATTGAAGAGCTTGATTCAGGAAAGGCTCTGAAGGAAAAATTGACAAGATCTACCTAGAGCAGGGGTCCGCGGTTCCCAGACCACGGATAAGTAGCCCTCCATGGCCTGTTGGGAACCAGGCCACACAGGTGAGCCACAGGCACACAGTTGAAGTTTCATCTGTATTTACAGCCATTCCCTGTCACTCACATTACCACCTGAGCTCTACCTCTTGTCAGATCAGTGGCAGCATTAGATTCTCATAGGAACACAAACCCTGCCATGCTCTGTCTACCCTGTCGCAAACCCCAGCAGCTCCTTATGAGAATCTAATGCCTGATGATCTGTCACTATCTCCCATCACTCCCAGATGAAACCATCTAGTTGGAGGAAAACAAGCTCAGGGCTCCCACTGATTCTACATTATGGTGAGTTGTATGTTACAATGTAATCATAATAGAAATAAAGTGCATAGTAAATGAATGCACTTGAATCATCCTGAACCCCACCCTGCCCCCGCCCAAGGTCAGTGGAAAAATTGTTTTCCCTGAAACCAGTCCCTGGTGCCAAAAAGGTTGGGGACCACTGACCTAGTGGGCTTGTGTCTGAGAAGCCAAAAATGTAAACATGTCTAAGAAATATCTCTTCAGGTTTGAACCTAGATATATAGGAAAAATAATAAGCTCTTCAAAGTTAATGACTTACTTATCTATAATTTGCCCGTTATAGATAAGTAAGTGGCTAGCAGTTGCTATTGAAAAATGAATTTTATAGCAAAAACCTTATTAAGAGTTAATATTTGATTGTGGCTGTCCAAAAAGTCTGAAGTAGTCATAATCTGAATGTAATCATTTATTTGTCCAACAAATATTTATAGTGTATATACTGTAGTTTTTAAACCTGACTTGTGCATAAAAAATTCCTATAAAGCTTTTTAAAAGTATCTTTTCTTGGGCTTTGCTTCAGTGTAAAAAAGAACTGCATAAAAGTCAGGGACAGGCTGGGCACGGTGGCCTAACGCCTGTAATCCCAACACGTTAGGAGGCTGAGGCAGGCAGATTACAAGGTCAGGAGTTCAAGACCAGCCTGGCCAATACGGTGAAACCCTGTCTCTACTAAAAATAAAAAAAAATTAGTGGGGCATGGTGGCAGGCGCCTGTCGTCCCAGCTACTCAGGAGGCTAAGGCAGGAGAATCGCTTGAAGTCAGGAGGCAGAGGTTGCAGTGAGCTAAGATCACACTACTGCACTCCAGCCTGGACAACAGAGCGAGACTCTGTCTCCAAAAAAAAAAAGTCAGACAGGCAGGCACAATGGCATGCACCCTGTAATCTGAGCTACTTGGGAGGCTGAGATGGGAAGATCATCTGAGCCCAAGAATTTGAGACCAACCTAGGTGATATAGCAAGGCTCTGTCTCTTAATTTTTTTTTTTTTTTTAATTAGCCAAGCACGATGGCAAGCACCTGAGTTCCAGCTACTTAGGAGGCTGAGGCAGGATTGCTTGAACCCAGGAGTTTACAACCAGCTGGGCAATATGACAAGACCCCGTCTCAAAAAAAATTTTTTTAATAAAAGGTCAGGGACAAAGTCCACTCAGAAAAGAATGCTTTAGGAATAGGGTTTCTTCAACCTACTGGAGAGCCAACTGGTAGAAATGCCAGAGCTGTGGGCCCCTTCTGTCTTAGATTCTAGGACCAGGACTCTAATAATAAAGAAGGTGAAAAGAATAGCTGGTTTGGGAGAAGAAGATACGTTAGATGTAGATCAGGAGAGTCGGCATAGCTAAGTGGTTAAGAGCATGGGCTGTGGAGCCCACTTGAGTCCATTTCCTGGCTCTGACCACTTACAAGCAAGGTGGTGCTGGATAAGTTACAGAACTTCTCCATCTCTAAGTTGGGGATAATAACAGACTTACCTCCTAGGATTGTGAGGATTAAATGAGGCAATACATGCAAAAGTGTTTAGGACATCAGTGTGCCATGGTGCTCTGGGATGTCACATCAAACTTAACCAGGACAACACTTGATATTTTAAAAACATTTTGAGACAAACAGCAGTACTTGACATGTCTCAGATACCTTATGAACTACTAGTTCAAAATTATTCCCAGCTTCAACAAGTTATGTTACATTCTTTTCAGTAGTACCCTATCTTTTCAAAACCAAGTGTGAGTGTTCTAGAAGTAAAAAGCAACTACCACATTGAAAACCCACGTAAGCACCGAGAACCAAGAATATTGGAGAACTTTGTCCTTGCACTGTGCTCAGCACATCAGTGAGCTTTCAGTAAATATTATAATCATCATCTCAGTCGCAATGGAAGTTCAAGACCTAGGATTTAGTAGAATAGTTGGAACTTGGGTTAGAAATCTGGTGTTCATGTGCCATGAATGAAATAGGAGTATGGATAAGAGGAAACTGAGCTCAGGGCAGAATTTGTAGAACACTTACACAGAGGGACTTAGAAAAGGAAGAGGGGGCAGCTGTGTTGGAGGAGAAACACAGAAGGGAGGAGAGAGTTTCAAGGGTAGACTGATCTCATGCTAGAGAGGCCAAGGAGTTCAAGTGCAGTGGGTATAAATGGAGCTGGATCAGGGGTTGAGGGAAAGAGTGAGTGGTGTGGAAGTGGACGCAGCAGTGGGCTCTTACTCTAGAATTTTTTTTCCTAGTTCTTTTTGTTGTTGTACTTTAGGTTCTGCGGTACATGTGCAGATTATTATGCAGGATTGTTGTTAGGTACATACATAGCAAGTTGGTTTGCTGCCTCCATCTCCCTGTCACCTGTATCTGGCATTTCTCCCATGTTCTCTCTCCCCAACCTCCCCACCCCTCACTGTTCTTCCCCTAGCCCCCACAGCAGACCCCAGTGTGTGATGCTCCCCTCCCTGTGTCCATGTGTTCTCATTGTTCAACACCCGCCTATGAGTGAGAACATGCAGTGTTTGATTTGCTGATCTTGTGTCAGTTTGCTGAGAATGAGGTTTCCACATTCATCCATGTCCCTTCAAAGGACACGAACTCATCGTTTTTTATGGCTGCATACTATTCCATGGTGTATATGTGCCACATTCAAGAATTTTGACTGACACAAAGAAGGGAAATTGGACTATCTCCTGGGTGAAGAGTAGCCTTTCAGTTGTTTCGGAGGTGGGTTTTGTCTGTTTGATTGGTTTTGTTGGTTTTGAGTTCTGCTTTTTAAAGAAGAGTAGAGAAATCATATGGTAATACCTTGATGATTTCCCACTAAAGATCATCTCAGTGGAGTAGAAGCTTTTTGTTTATATAGAAGGAGCAGGATACAGTTACATTTTAAACTTACCTTACTTTTGGTTTTACCAAATAAAAGCCTGTTCTTTGTCACTTAAAATAGTATCAGCTGGGCACAGTGGCTCACACCTGTAATCCTAGCACTTTGGGAGGCCGAAGCAGGTGGATCACAAGGTCAGGAGTTCAAGAACAGCCTAACCAACATGGTGAAACCGCATCTCTACTAAAAATACAAAAACTTGCTGAGCATGGTGGTGTGCACCTGTAATCCCAGCTATTCAGGAGGCTGAGGCAGGAGAATTGCTTGAACCCAGGTGGCGGAGGTTGCAGTGAGCTGAGTACCACTGCACTGCAGCCTGGGTGACAGAGGAAGACTCCATCTCAAATAAATGAATAAATAAATAAATAATATCCTATAATGTTGCCATTTCAGAGACATGCCTTTGGTTATCTGTATGTTTCCAAAATATGCATTTTCTCTAAACCTAAGGCTGGGCCAGGTAGCCTAGTGCCCAGCGTACCCAAAGATTATTGATCTACTAATAAACAAAAGTCTGGGATATAACTAGACTTGTGATACTATTACGTTAAGTTCTCTCTCTGGCAAACCTGAGGCTAAGTAACAGCAACAATAAATGGTAGAAATTAGTTAGTACCATCTATTGAGTGGCCGCTATGTGCCAGGTTCTCCTAGGCATTTTCCATGTGTTACCACTCTTGATTAATAAGTACCACTAGCCCCACTGACAGACGAAGAAGCTATAATCTTTCCACTATGCTACATGCCTTTCTAAAACTTTAAGACATGGTTACTCGGTGTCAGGATACATCTTTGACTCAAATTCAGCAGACTTGGATTCTTCCTCTCATTTGCTACTTACTAGGTCTGTTCTCCTGAGATTGCTTTCTCACTTCTGCTCATTTGCAAATTGGGGTTAGATTAAATTAGGTGGTACATGTAACACGCTTAGCACAGGGCATGGCTTAGTAAATGTCAGCTGTTACAGTTACTTTCACTTACATCTTAAGTTCTTCAAAAGCACAAAATATGCTTGAAAACATCTTTTTAAAATTTTGTTTTCAACCATTCATTTCATAATTACACTAAACAAGGAGACTATGTTTTATGCATATACTGCCCTGCCTTAATATAACCTCCCACCTTTAGGAACCAAACTCTGCAGTTACCTCACATATTTGGAAAATAGTTAAGAACCAGAAAGAAAACAGGGCCTCTAAGGTGCAAAAGCAGATGTTATAAAAGTCCTGGCTTTGGAGCCTGTACTTGTAACCATTTTACCACCTGATGCTCTTCTGAACTAACCTGACTGATTTCCCCAAATATGATCTGGCTGAAAGGAAAGCTAGCAGATAAGTAGGGTTTCCACACCAAAGTTTTTATTTTAACCACTTTGAATCAAAATCTTTGTAAACGTACTCTATACTTCTATAACATCCACCTCCCCCAGTAGGATCTCAGCCTCATTTGGACAAGGATCTTGGCCTGTCTCATTTGCCATTGAGTCCTCAAAACCTTCAATATTTCTTGCCTGAATGAATGAGTGAGTGAATATTCTCAGGAATGAGCCTACCCAGGAAAATGTCATTAAGCCCCTTCCAAACCACCACCTGGAGTCTGGGGCTTTTACATTTTATTTATTTTTAATGTTGTTATTTTTGAGATGGGGTCTCACTCTGTCACCCAGGCTGGAGTGCAGAGGTGCAATTCTAGCTCACTACAGCCTCAAACTCCTGGACTCAATCAGTTATCCCACCTCGGCCTCCTGAGTAGCTAGGACTACAAGCACACACGACCATACCCAGCTAATCTTTTAAATTTTTTGTAGAGTTGGAGTCTCACTGTGGCAATAGCAAGACTGCATCTCTACAAAAAATTAAAAAATTAGCCAGGCATGGTGGCATGCACTTGTAGTCCTAAGTACTCAGGAAGCCAGGGAATCACTTGGATCCATGAATTCAAGACCGTAGTGAGCTATGATTGCACTGCACTCTAGCCTAGATGACAGAGTGAGATGTCTTAAAAAAAAAAGAGAGAGAGAGGGATTTTTGAATAATAATTCTTTATCAGCTTTTGGATAATAGTCCTTTTTCAGCTATGCCCCTTGCAAATATTTCTCAGTCTGTGGATTATCTTTTCATTTTTTAAAGTGTCTTTTATAGAACAGAAGTTTTTAATTTTAAGGAAGCCCAGTTTATCATTTCCTTCTTTCATGGATTATGTCTTTGATTTCAGTTTCTAAAAAGCATTTGCCAAACTTAAGATCATCTCCTGTGTTACCGTCCAGGAATTTTGTAGTTTGCATCTAGGTCTGAGGCATACTTTGAGTTAATTTGTGAAAGGGGTAAGGTCTGTGTTGATTCCTTTTCTTTTTTTTTGTCATGCGTGTTGGAGTCACTTTTGAGGGGTCTGTCCTGTAGACCCTGACTCAGTGACGGATGAATAAAGTATACTGACACACCAATATGCTTTGCCAGTTCTACTGAGTGTGTCCAGGCAGCTTGCAGGCACCCTGGAGAGTGCTGTAAACAGTTGGGACCACCGGCCCTCATCAGCCAGTGAGACTAGTATTTATTCAGTAAAATTTAATTGACAAAGGCCTCAGTCAACACCACTAGAGGTTGAAGATTAAAGGACAGGTTCCAGTGCCTAAATCAAACACCATCAGTAGATAATATCCCTGCTGAACCTCCCTGAGAGAGCCATCCAGCTCAGAGGTTAGTCTTAAGACCACATGAGTAAACCAAGTTTTTCAGATAAACTCCCACGCATACCCTAGCTATTTGCTTTTCTTGTTTACTAAGTGTAAAGGGGATTTAGGCTGCCTTCAGCCGAAACTTCTACTGAAACTATGCAAACTTCTTGGCCTTTCAAGAAAGTTTGTGACTGTATTCTGTAATTCTCTAATATTTTTGCCACCACCGTGAGTGAATCTGTACACGTGGGTATCCAGTTGTCCCAGTATCATTTGTTGAAAATACTACTTCATTGTATTGTCCTTGCTGCTTTGTCAAAGATTAGTTAACTGTGTTTAGGTAGATTTGTTTCTGGGCCCTCTATTCTGTTCCACTGGTGTATCTGTGTATTCTTTCACCAGTGCCACACTGTCTTGTTTATTGTAGCTTCATAGTCGTATTGAGATAATGGCAGTGTCAGTCCTCCAACTTTGTTCTTCTTCAATACTGTGTTGTCCATTCTGGGTCCATTGCTTCTTCATACAAACTTTAGAATCAATTGATGTCTTCAGAATAACTTGTTGGGCTTCTTATCTCTTTTATGTGCTTACCTGCTACGATCAAGCTCAGTCAGAATAATCTCCCTTTTGACTAACTCCAAGTCAACTCACTAGAGACCTTAAATACATCTACAAAATCCCCTTTGCCATATAACGTAATATGACCATGTCTTGCCCACACTTACGGGTGTAGGGTCCAGCCATACAGGGTCCTGTGAGCCCCTCCCTACAGGTGTGGAGACGAGAAACTGTGGAAATAAGACACAAGACACCAAGAAAGAGAAAACAGAGTTTGGGCCCAGATGTACACTGCCAACCAAAGCACGGGAGTCCAACAGTGGCTCTGAATGCCTGGACATTCTGACTTTTATTGAGTACAGAGCAGGGGGCAGGGTAGGTAGTGTGAGGTAATGTTGGTCCGTTATAGGATCAGGTAAATCATGTGTCTTGGAGATAGGGACCCAGGTCTTTGAAGTAGCCGAGGCTAGGAGTAAACCTAATGTATCAGCACTTTTCTCATACTTGTCAAGAAAGAATAAAGACGTTAAGATTTATGTTACTATTACTGATTCTATCTTCTAAGAAAATGAGGGGCCAGGTGCAGAAGCGGAACATGAAAGTAGACATGGAACATGACTGCTGAAGCACAGCACCACATAGAGACAGTTAAGCCCGCAGATGTCTGTGGGCCTTCCTGACAGCCATCAGGCCTACCACAAGAGCTTGGAGAAGCGGAGTTTTCTCCTAACTCCCCCGAGGCAGGAGATGTCTCGGACATTTTGGACGTCTCCTTCCCTAGCTGGCTAAACAGCGGGCGCTTTCCCAGTGCTGGCGCTGCTGCACAGCCGAGGCGCCCTCCAGCAGCCCTTATGTGGGTGTCACAGAGGGCTTAGAGGATCTTGCCTTAGGATCACTTTGTTCACAGTGTCACCTCAGTTTCATGCTTTGTAAGCTAATAATCATTAGTAAAATTAAAAGGTTATATTGAGTATATATATTTCTGTGGTAACATATGAATAACTATGTGATTATTTATGATTATATATAGGAATAACTATGTAACTATATCTCTAATTCTTTTCTAGTTCTGTATTCATGTGGGAACAGGCTGAGGCTTCAGACCCTTGCCTCGGCACTTGGGGGTCTCCCCGCCACATATGGGAATGCAAACCCCGGAGCAGGGGCCTTGAGTGCCATCTTGTAATTCTGCCTGCCACAGAAATAACAAGTACCTACTGAAGTGCCACACACCAGTGGAGTAATTCCCACTTTTGAGTTAAACGGTGTATCCAAGTTTTACTTGTAGAGAAATGGAATGTCAGGAAAATGAAGCAATTTGTGTAACTAGCAAATAGTATGGTCAGGATTCTAACACAGATTGACTGGTCACTGGTCTTCAGAGTCATTTTGCCACACTGTCTCTAATAAGTCCTGTCACATCTTCCTCCTCCCCAGGTTGTTTGCTTTTCTCCCAGCCCCGCTGTGTTGATTGCAGACCATCATCATCATTCCTTCCCCGCACTCCAGCAGCAGCCTCCTGACTGGTCTTCCTTCCTCTGCTTTTGTTCTTCTTTGGTTTGTTCTCCAGAGTCCTTAAGTGTAACCCTGAGTGTTTAACTTCCTGCTTAAAATGCTTGAATGGCCTCTTCCAGACAGAATCCATATGCTTTCTTATGGGTTACATGCCCTTAGTGTATGGGCTCTGCCTCTTCTCTAACATCATCTGTTACCTCTTCTTCTTTGATGAATGTGCCCCCGGGTTGTTTCCTCTGCCTAGAACACTCTTAACCACGCTTACTCTGCCTATTTCTACCCAACTCTCAGGTTTAGATTAAATGTCACTTCTTCCAGAAGGCTTTCTTTGACTCCCTAATTTGGTAAGGTACTCCTTCTACGTGTTCCCATAGCACCCAGTGCTTTCCCTATAACAGCACTGTATTTTATTAGAATGACATATCTAACTGCCTCATTTGTTAGATCCTGTGTCTGATCCTTATCTATATTCCCAGTGTCTGGCACATATGGATACTCAGTAAATATGTATTAATAAATGAATAGTAGAATACTTTAATGGGTTACCTTTTTTCTATTACCTTTGAAATCCTAGTCTCTGCTTTTCCTTCGTTGCCATTGAAATACTTCTAATATCACGTATCAGAAAAGCTGTCTACTTCCCATATGTTTTATTCAGGATCAAATAATTAGTATATGGTGAAGCTGAGACAAGATTGTGGGTATTTAAACTTTAAATTTCATGTGTTTTGCACTATTTTATGCAGCTTAACTGCCTTAGAATTAGATCTGGGCTTCAAAAGCTTACCCTCCTAACTAGTTACTATACCACCACCCAGCACAGGTACCGAATAAATGCTAATCTACTTTCTGCATAAAGTCCTTTATAAGAGTTATGAAGCAAACCCTTTTCTTCAGTATGTGAATTTGGATCGATAGTATATTGGCCAAGAATTGCGGTTAGTGTGACAGCTATGGATAGCCTTACAGAATAGGAACATTAACCTTTTACACTATTATATTGTGTTTGCGAAAACATCATTAAATGCCTTCCTTGCAAGTTTTATAATATGGCCAAACACAAGCTATGAAATCTCTCAAACATATGTACTTTCTGATTTCTCAGTATTTAGTAGTGAGATTGATTCTACAGTTGGGAAAGATTTGGCAGTGTATAGATTTCCACAGATTATTCTTTCATCATGTATTCTAGTAAATGTCAGGCATATAGATAAGCCATTATTAAAAGATTAGTATGAAATTTAACAAACATGCCACAAATTTTATCTTAAATAAGTGCTATCTCATTCAAAGCAGTTACCTTGGAAGGTGTTCTAGGAATGTTTCTTTTCATCAAACGATTTCAGAATTGCCTTTGGAATTAGAGTCGTCATATAAGCTTTTTATTGCCATCAGTTCAGCCAGTCTTTGTCCTTTGAGGGTTGTTATTTTGTGAAAACAACATGAAGAACTAAGGTAGCTAAGCAGAGTGCATGATCAAGCTTGGTTTAAAGCAAGATACAACACTAGTTATGAGGCAGGACTGTGTGGCTAGTTTGTTTTCTGTCACGAAACCTGACTCTTAAGGCAAACAGAAGCCCCCAAGGGCTTTTAAAGCACCAAACATTTGTGTCATTTTAATAACTGTAGGGCCAGAAAGGACTAGGAGTAGATAAAAGACTGAGAATCATATTTCGATGCTTCCAGATGAGTTTTTGAGGAAAGCCATACTGAAAATATTTGTTCTTAGATTGAGATTATTAAGTGATAACCCTTTCTTTATTTTAAATAATAATTTTTTCTGTAAGGGAGCAACATATAGTCTTTCTTGGTCCCATAATGCATGGCCCTGAAAGTCAGGGCGACCTGAGTTGTAGTTATAACTGCCAGGGTTTGGTATTACCAACTTAGTGGTGATACCCTCAGCAAGCTACAATTTCTCTAAATTTATTTCCCATCCTTACAATGAGAAATTTGGACAAATGAATCTAATTGCATGCCCCTTTATAGATAGGAAAAACTTAACTTTTTCCCCTAAGCCCATGTATAATTATAAAATGGAGTACATAGAAATATAATCTGCTTTATATGTCTCCTGTTGAACTGACTTTAAAAATAATCTGATTTTGTTTCTCAAAAATCATATATTCCTTTTGGCATTGTCAGAATGTAGTGAAGAACAAACATGCCTCAGAGCAGTTTGTTGAAGTGACGGAGTTGCATCTGACAAGGACTAGCAAAGAATTGTCTTCAATTATTTGTTAACTTCTCACCTTGAACCAAACAATGTAAATAATCCAATCATGAAAAGCTACAAATGACAGTAAAAGCAAGATAAGAGAAATTACAAGATTAGAAATCAAAACCAGAGAAACAAAAAGAACACAGATTTGGCTCTTGGGTTTCTGGCTCCAAAGTTTAAAAGGAAATTTTGTGGTTCTGATTTTCAAAGATGAGAAAAATAGACACCACAGGAGTGGTAAAGATTTCCTTAGCACTTAATTCTGAAAGAAACATGTAACATGGTATTGTATATAGGGAGAAGGAAAGTCTTTGCAAATAATATAGCATGTGGCTTTTACCTACTAAATTAAAACTGATGTTCATCCCTGAGTGATAAGTAACGTGGATTAAAAATTTATTATCCTGCCCAGGCGCAGTGACTCACTCCTATAATCCCAGTACTTTGGGAGGCCGAGGTGGGTGAATCCACCTGTGGTCAAGAGTTCAAGACCAGCCTGGCCAACATGGTAAAACCCTATCTCTACTAAAAATATAAAAATTAGCCAGGCATGGCGGCAGTCACCTGTAATCTTAGCTACTCAAGAGGCTGAGGCAGGAGAATCGCTTGAACTCAGGAGACGGAGGTTACACTGAGCTGAGACTGCACCACTGCGCTCCAGCCTGGGCAACAGAGCAAGATTCTGTCTCAAAAAAAAAAAAAAAAAATATATATATATATATATATGTATGTGTGTGTGTATATATATATGTATATATATTATCCTGTTTAGGAAAGTTGGTTAGTAGTTTCGAACTCTTCCCTTGATTAAAAAATTTAGGTATCTTTCTATTTTATTACTATGGATTCAGCATTACTAAACGTGGGTTCTAATCAAGTCTTACCCTGTTGTATCTTCTATGTGGTACTAGCCAAAAAAGAAGAACATGTCGGCCTACCAGGTGTTCTGTAAAGAGTATCGCGTGACCATTGTGGCTGACCATCCAGGTATAGGTAAGAGCATTTCTGATCTTTAGCACTTTTGCTTTCCATTTATATCTTGAAGCAGTGCAATTTCTTCTTCCTGTAGCATTAGAGCGTAAATCTTATTTCTTTCCTCAGTTCTGCAAATCACTTTAGATTTTGCCTTTAGTTTACCTCATCTGTAAGAGAGATGAACTTTCTATACATATCTCTTAATCTAATAAGGTGGCAAACTATGTAAAAATAAATGTTATAAAGCACACACATAAATGCACATAAATATACAGTTGTTTATTTCCAATATTCTATAATTGGCCTTTTCCTTGAACTGTCCTTGGATATAAAGTTTTAATGAGATATCTTTTATTATAATGTCGTAAAGATGCTCTTCAACTTACGATAGTGTTACATGCTGCTAAACCCATTTGAAAGTTGAAAATATTGTAAGTCAAAATTGCATTTAAGGCCGGGCCTGTAATCCCAGCACTTTGGGAGGCTGAGGTGGGTGGATCACGAGATCAGGAGTTCAAGACTATCCCAGCTAACATGGTGAAACCCCATCTCTATTAAAAATACAAAAATTAGCTGGGCATGGTGGCTCACACCTGTAATCCCAGTACTTTGGGAGGCCAAGGTGGGCAGATCACAAGGTCAGGAGTTCGAGACCAGCCTGACCAACATGGAGAAACCCCAGCTCTACTAAAAATACAAAATTAGCCAGGTGTGGTGGCACATGCCTGTAATCCCAGCTACTCAGGAGGCTGTGGCAGGAGAATTGCTTGAACCTGGGAGGCAGAGGTTGCAGTGAGCCAAGATTGTGCCACCGCACTCCAGCCTGGGAAATAGAACAAGCCTCCATCTCAAAAAAAAAAAAGTTAAAAAATAGGCCAGGTGCGGTGTCTCTTGCCTATAATCCCAGCACTTTGGGAGGCCAAGGTGGGTGGATCACAAGGTCAGGAGTTGGAGACCAGCCTGACCAACATGGTGAAACCCCATCTCTATTAAAAATACAAAAATAGCCAGGCATGGTGGTGCACACCTATAATCCCAGCTACTCGGGAGGCAGAGGCAGGAGAATCACTTGTCCCAAAAGGCAGAGCTGAGATCACACAACTGCACCCCAGCCTGGGCGACAGAGCAAGACTCCATCTCAAAAAAAAAAAAAAATTTTTTTTTTTTTTTCATAAAAGTAAAAATACAAAAATTAGCTGGCCGTAGTGGTGCGCACCTGTAGGCCCAGCTACTCAGGAGGCTGAGCTAAGAGAATCACTTGAACCCAGAAGACAGAGGTCACAGTGAGCCGAGATTGCTCCACTGCACTCCAGCCTTAGAGAGCAAGTCTGTCTCAAAAAAAAAAGCATTGAATACACCTAGCCTACAGAATCATAGCTTAGCTGAGCCCACCTTAAATGTGCTCAAGACACTTACATTAGCCTACACTTCGGCAAAGGCATTGAACACAAAGCCTGTTTTATAATAGTATTGAATATCTTGTGTAAAGTATTGAATACTGTACTGAAAGTGAAAAATACAATGGTTATGTGGGTACTAGAAGTACAGTTTTTACTGAGTGCATATTGCTTTTGCATCCTCATAAAGTTGAAAAATCAAAAGTCAAACCGTCATAAGTCAGGGACCATCCGTATTTGTCTCTGTATTAGAAGTTAGTGAGGTGAGAAAAACACCATACCCAGAGACCTTGGACAAGTGTCACTTAACCTCTACAGATTTCATTGGCCTAATGTGTCAAATCGCCGCCCTACTCACTCAAAAAGGTTGCAGTGAGGCACACATGAATATGCTTTATAAAGCATGAAACTGTTATACAGTAGAAGGGTAAGATTACACATCTAGAGGATTGCTTCTGAGCTACTACTTTTGGTTCTAATTGCTCAGAAATTTGGTAAAAACCTAACATCTTTTATCAAATTCTACACATTATTTTTAACCTAAGTTGATAGGCCTTGTATTGTGGGATCAAATTAAAGTTACTAGAGGCAGAGTTGCAGTGCCTCATGCCTGTAACCTCAGCACTTTGGGAGGCCGCAGCAGGAGAATTGCTGGAGCCCAGGAGTTTGAGATCAGCTTGGGCAACATAGTAAGACTTCATCTCTACAAATAATAATTTTTAAAAATTAGCTGGGTGTGGTAGCCCATGCTTGTGGTCCCACCTACTTGGGAGGCAGAGGTGACAGAGCCCAGATGGTTGAGGCTGCTGTGAGCCATGTTCACACCACTGCACTCCAACCTGAGCAACAGAGCCAGACTCAGTCTCAAAAAAAGACACCAGAAAGATGCTTAAGGAATAATCCCTAGGGCGTAGCTGTGTTAGGAGTTGAGACTATCTTGTGACCATCAGAACATCCCCTTCTCTATAGGAAAAAAATCAGAAGAAAAGTGATGGGGTTGGAGCTGGTTTTCTGAAAGAATCTTGCGACATTTAATCTGACATTCAAAACCCTTTTCCAGTTTTCACTCTCATCAATCTTCCGTTTTGTTAATAGCCAATGCTTTACTGTATTGTTTTACTCTTTTATGCCAGATTTTGGGGAACTTAGTAAAAAACTGGCTGAGGTATGGAAGCAATTGCCAGAAAAAGACAAACTGGTAAGTACACTTTACAAACATATTTTTCATTGCTGTTTGCCTTCCAAAATATGTAATTCTTCCATAGACCAACAAGACAGCACTGAAAATAGTGAAGAAAATTACAAATCAATAGAAAATGGTTTAGCAGAGGACATTAACACTGTTAGTGTCAATTCACTGTACATGAGGATTTAGCTATAGCAAAGCTGTCTTTTCTAACCTGGTCTAATTTTTTCCATCAGTGTTACATTTGAGCCAAAAGATGATCTTAGTTGGGGAGTAATTAAAGTGTTAAAAGAAAGTCTAAAATCAGAGCCCTTTACTGCAAACACCTAGTAAACAGCCATAGTCTGAAAACAGGAAAGTTACCCACTTAGTAATCACTGCAAACAATAAAAGCATGAGAGCCGGGCGCGGTGGCTCACACCTGTAATCCCAGCACTTTGGGAGGCCGAGGCGGGCGGATCACAAGGTCAGGAGTTCAAGACCAGCCTGGCCAATATGGTGAAACCCCATCTCTACTAAAAATACAGAGATTAGATGAGCGTGGTAGCATGTCCCTGTAGTCCCAGCTACTCTGGAGGCTTAGGCAGGAGAATTTCTTGAACCTAGGAGGCGGAGGTTACAGTGAGCCGAGATCATGCTACTGTACTCCAGCCTGGGTGACAGAGTGAGACTCCATCTCCAAAAAAAAAAAAAAAGCATGAAAATGTGCTTAGTAGGAAACCAGGTCGAAGGTCATCATCCTCATCAACCATTACCAAATAATGTACCCTACTATCAAGAAGCTAGTAAGACACTGATAAACAGTCGTACCTGAATCATTGACACTTTGCAGGTGGATGATATGTGATATGAAGGTCATATAGGAGCAGGATGTCATCTAGATGAACAACCATTTTTCACTCAGATAGATTATCCTTAGGGTTTGTTTTCAGTGTACTGTTATCGTGCTATTGTTTTGGTATTGCCAACCAGCAGGTTAAAAGAACCACATAGACATTATATTGAGCCAGTTGTTTAATCTGTGACTTTACATTTCAACTTAGAATGATCTAAAAATCAGTGCAGAGAATTGACCATTAGCACTGACGAGTGTTTATAGTCCTCTACTAAGATATTAATGTAATCAGCTCTGTGAAGTCAGTTCAGCGACCCCCATCTTAAAAGTTAGCATTAATTCTCTCTCTGCTCGTCTCCTGCTATTGCCTTTTTTTTTCTCCATTTTGTTCTTTCATGACTGCTTTTCCTTTTACTTTTTTGTCCTTTTAAATCTAATTTAGTGTTCACTGATGTGATTGCAGATTTGGAAGCAGAAAGCTCAGTATCTGCAGCACAAACAGAACAAAGCAGAAGCCACCACTGTGAAAAGGAAAGCATCCAGCTCAGAAGGTTCCATGAAAGTCAAAGGTAGTGACCACATCCCCTTCCTGCTTTTCTCTAAAGCTTATGAATTTTGCTTCCTTGCTAAGAAACTGGGAAAACAGCTTGCAATATTAGAAGCAGACCTTGTTCTCAGCTATTATTACTGAATGTTACAGGCCACCAAAAAGAGATGCTCAAATTTAGAAATTGTAAATCAGAAGTCAGCAAACATTTTCTTTAAAGGTCCAGAGAGTAAATATTATAGGCCTTGTGTGCTGTATGCATTCTCTGTCACATATTCTTTGTTTTTTATAACGCTCTAAGAATGTAAAACCATCTTAGCTCACAGGCCATAAAAAAAGAGACCATGGACTGAATTTAGCCCACAGGCCACAGTTTTGCTAATGCCTGGTATAGTTCATAAAAAGGAAAAATCAGGAAGAATAGTTTTGTGTTGTTCAAGGCTGTAGGCAAGTTTTACCTATCTACCTCATTGCTCTGTTATCAGCCTCTTCTGTAGGAGTACTGTCACCCCAGAAGAAGTCCCCACCCACTACCATGCTGTTACCAGCCTCACCAGCCAAAGCCCCTGAGACAGAACCCATTGATGTTGCTGCTCACCTTCAGCTGTTGGGAGAGTCCCTAAGCCTCATTGGACACCGTCTGCAGGAAACTGAGGTGAATACAACTATCAGCAGCATGACTACAGTTTCCCATATAATTTGGATTCATTCACTCATTTTACATACATTTATTGATCATCTACTTTATGCTAAATTATGCCAGATAATCAGGATGCAGTGATAAAGAAGAGATAATGGTAACAGAAATATCTAGAGATTTGCAGTCCACCTGTTAGCTCTCAAAGTTTCACTAATGATATCCTGTTGAAACAATGGCACAAAAAGAAGTTGGAATACCCTGTAACTTATTTTTATTTTTTAAAATTGCAATGGAGGCTGGGCGCAGTGGCTCACCCCTATAATCCTAGCACTTTGGGAGGCCTAGCTAGGAGAATCGCTTGAGGCCAGGAGTTCGGGACCAGCCTGGTCAACATAATGAGACTCTATCTCAAAAATATATATATACTAAAAAAATTTAAAAGAAATAAAAATGCGGGCCGGGTGTGGTGGCTCATACCTGTAATCCCAGCACTTTGGGAGGCCAACATGGGTGGATCACAAGGTCAAGAAACCTGGCCTACATTGTGAAACCCTGTCTCTACTAAAAATATAAAAATTAGCTGGGCATGGTGCTGCACACCTGTAGTCCCAGCTACTCAGGAGGCTGAGGCAGGAGAATCACTTGAACCCAGGAGGCTGACATTGCAGTGAGCTGAGATCGTGCCACTGCACTCCAGCCTGGTGACAGAGCAAGACTGCATCTCAAAAAAATAAAATAAAATAAAAATGCAGTGGAGGCTGGGCACAGTCGCCCATGTCTGTAATCCGAGCAATTTGGGAGACCAAGGCAGGAGGATCGCTTGAGGCCAGGAGTTGGAGAGCAGCCTGGGCAATGTAGCAAGACCCCATTTCTACAAAAAAAATTAAAATATTAGCCAGGCATGGTGGTACACACCTGTAGTCCCACCTGCTCAGGAGACTGAGGCAGAAGGATTGCTTGAGCCCAGAAGCTCAAAGGCTACAGTAAGCTGTGATTGTTACACTGCACTCCAGCCTGGGTGACAGAGCAAGACCCTATCTCTTAAAAAAAATAATAAGAAGAAAAAGTTTGAGTACAAATTCCAAAGCAGTTTTGATTACTTCTACTACTAAGAGACTTTGAATTTTTCTGTGCGTTTCTAGCAATGTCTTAAATAGAGAGATTCAGTTGTATAGGAGATTAAGAGTTCCTTATTTACCTAAGAAAACAGGTAGCAAATGGAGAAGTTAAGGTTCCCAACTCTTCATTCCTCTGCACTTAAATTATACAATGCTATGTGCCCTAAGGAGATTTTTGTCCTTTTAAGCTTCAATTTTAAAATCACACAGCTGTCGTGTTTTGTTTCTATTACCATATTCAGTTTCTAACTACATTGTCTTCTTAGCTAACTCAGAGTATAGTAGTTTTGCTTTTTACCAAGTTCTAATAAGACATTTCATCAAAGAAGTCAGTCTAAGATACTAAAGCCATTTTTAAGCTAAGAAATTTAGTATAGGAATGTAAATCTAATCACTTGCTTCTATGTAGAAATTGAATTATTACTCAACAAATAAAATGTCAAAGGCCACAACAGCCAAAGCTGTATCTAAATTCTTTGGCTAGTTTCAGAAAATTCAGCAGGAGTCAAATGAACTTTAGCACTTTCACGTGGGCTCAGTATCTGAATGGGTATAGGTATTTCCAGAAGAAATATTCTGTGGATTGCTTTTTATATTCAATCATTCTTACACTTCGTAAAAAGTTAGAAGTAAAAATAGTTTGTTTTAAGCATATTCCGAATTTTCCCACATATTTCTATTTAGTTTAGTAAGCACAAAGTTCACCCTTTTAAAGTGCAGAATTTAGTGATTTTTTTGTATATTCACAGAATTGTGAATCACTACTGTCTCATTCGAAAACATATTATTACCCTTAAAAGAAACCCTGTACTCATTAGCAGTTATTCCCCATTCCCCCTCTAGTCCACTTTTTACCTGAATTTAATCATTTGCATATATTCCTGCAATTTTACAATTTCCACATACCACTTAAATTATTATTTACTTTATAGTTTTGTTTAAATAAACTTGTCTGCACTTTTACAGTGACATTCTTGATGTCACAAGGGTTATATTCTATTTTTTATGTACATCATAATGGACATACAATTATCAAAATAAGATGCTCAACAATAAATTAACATTCATCATTTTAGCAGTAAAACTGGAACATGTGATGCATGAGTTAGAAATTAAGGCTAGAGGCCTAGCACTGTGGCTCACACCTGTAATCCCAGCTCTTTAGGAGCCAAGGTGGGAGGATCGCTTGAGGCCAGCAGTTCAAAACCAGCCTGGCCAACATGACAAAACCCGTCTCTACTAAAAATACAAAAATTAGCCAGTTGTGGTGGCACATACCTGTGATCCCAGCTACTTGTGAGGCTGAAGCAAGAGAATTGCTGGAACCGGGAGGCAGAGGTTGCAGTGAGCTGAGATCACACCACTGCACTTCATCCAGCCTGAGCAACAGAGTGAGACCCTATCTCAAAAAAATAAAAATAAAAATAAAAAATTAAATTTAAAAAAGAATGTGTATATATATATCTCTCTCTTAAGAAAGTTAAAGACTAGAACCCAAATTGCAGAGGTACTTCATAGACATTGTGAAATATGTATACTTTACTATTGAGGAACTACAGGAGTTTTTAGAGTAGGAAGGGATGTGATCAGAGCTCTTTTACTTTTCTCTGAGAATATCTTTTATTTTAAATTGGAAGTGAAAAGTGACCAGAATTGGGGAGAAGTTATAACAATAATCCTAGTCTAGATGTGATAAAGAAAAATTAGCTATAAGTAACTATTAGGGCAAAGGTAATGGAATAATATTACTAATTACTGACATTTTTGGTTTTTTTAAGCTATTATCTTCCCCGTATATAACATTTTATTAAATGTTTACTCACCTAGCTTTGGTTCAGAGTGCTTAATATGAATTATTTAATTCACACCACAGCTTTGTGAGGCAGAATTTTTGTTCCCCCTGTTTTGCAGAAGAATAAACAGAAAGGTGAAGTCACTTTCTCAAGAGTTCAGCCCCTAAGTGATAAAGCAGGGACTTGAATTTGCAGTGTGGCCTCGAGGCCCGGGCTCTTAACCTCTGACTGTACTGCTGCCCTCAGAAAGTATAGAGGGGAGATGTTGACAAGGAGGGTGAGGGAAGGGAAGAGTCAGTGATGGCTAGGCCTTGAGACTGGGCAGTTGTGTGAAGAGTGGTGACTTTGGCAGAGAAGTGGATGCTAAAAGGAGGGCTAGATTTGGATGGGCAGGTTATTCTCCCTTACAGCATGTTGGGATTGAGAAATATCCAAAAGGAGAGACCCAAAAGACAGCCAGAAATGCAGCTTTGAAGATAAAGACGTTAGTAATAATAGTCATAATTACTGATACTTTTTGAGTACTTAACCATGTATTAGACACCATCCCAAGTATATTGTATCTGTTTTGTCAATCCCTTCTGCTGCAGATGCTGTCAGTATTTTTCAGGCACAGCACAGTAAGCAACTTGCCCAGGTAGAAAACACTGAGTAGTGAAGCCAGGATCTGGACCCAGGCAGTCTCGAATCCAGAACTCATGTTCTTAAGGACTCTGCTGTGCTGCTTCCCAACATGACATATCCTCACAGTGCTTCTAGTTAAAGCAGATTATACAAGAACTGGGCGGCAGCAACAGTCTTTCTTATCTCTTTGAATCACAAATAAAGACAATGTGAATTACATAAAATGTTAAAATTTGAACTAAATTCACTTCTTTTGAGAGTGAACAACTCAACGTAGAAAAATTTTATCATGACCTATCAAAAGCTACATACACGTAGGGTTGTAGGATTTTCACAGTAATCACATATGAGCTGTATTTGTGGAGTTTATAACAGATATACTTCACATACGTAATCACAAATCTTACCAACAGCTCTCCAGAGTAGGTAAAGCATTTTTTACTGTTCCTGTTAAGGAGACAGAAGTTAAGTATGTGACCTCCTGAAGGTCCCATAGAAAGTAAGATGAGCTAGGATTATAGAAAGGAAACCTGGGAATGTGTTGTAAAAGCTCTCTGTCTAGACAACTTACAGAGTTATCCAAGTAATCTTTTCATTTCTGCTGTAAAGTTTCTAACTGTAGGATTAGAACTGCCTAGGATTTCAAGTACTTGTGAGGAAGTCAGCCAGAACAGAGAGAGCATCAGGAGTGTGACTCAAGCAACGACCTCCTCTCCTTTTCAGGGTATGGTGGCTGTGTCTGGCAGTTTGTCAGTGCTTCTGGATTCCATTATCTGTGCCCTTGGCCCCTTGGCATGTCTCACCACACAACTACCTGAATTGAATGGCTGTCCCAAACAGGTCTTGGTGAGTTTTCCTTGGATTTTTAGGGTCAAACCCATTGGGAGTCAGAGAGGCCCTGCCTTAATGAGCACTGTCAGAGACAGGCTCATAAGGCTTTGTGACACATAGTGCTTCCTTCATCTGTTGGCCCATGGAACACGATGCTATATTACCAAATGCATGCTGCGCTTTCACTGAACTAGAAAACAAGCCATTTACCAAAATAACGCTTAAAGAGAGAAGCATTCTAGCCCTTAAGGTACTGCAACTCCTGTGTTTCTTGTTTGCTGTTCCACACACAAAGACAGTACAGGAATTGTCTCCTTCTTTTTGCCTAGGATTAACAGGAGAAGTCAGCAGAAAAATTCCTAGCATAACAAACAACAGGATGCCACCATTCTCACCTGTTTTTCTAACTCCATTTGATTTTTCTTATCTCTTTCCTTCAACAAAGGAACATGTCTCAGGAAACCAAGGTAAAGAACTCTTCAGTTGAACTTTTTTCTTTGTTTTGCAGTCAAACACACTAGACAACATCGCTTACATCATGCCTGGACTGTGACAGCGAAGGATCCTGGGACAGAAACCTTGTCCTACACCATTGCTGGTTTGTGTATATAATGACTGTTCCAGATTCCCTCACTGGCCTCTGGGTGTAGGTTTTAAATTTTTATATCTATACATACATATATACATATATATATATATATATATATATAATGTACAATATATACATAGGACTGTAACTACTTTGCTTTTAATAATTTTATGAAATGGCAAAGGTTTAGCCAAGAGGAAATTTTGGCATGAATACGGGCTTTGGATTCTTTTTTCTCCTGTGGTGGATAAATCTGCCTTAAAAATCAATGTAACTTGGGGGCTGGGGGTTTGTTCTGGGTGCCAAGTGCATCTCTTTAGGGACAGCTAAAATGTGATTATTTTCCAAACTCAGTTGGACCTCCAGACCCATCACTGACCATTTGCCTTACCTGTCTTAGTCTGAAATGTAATAAGAAAGATTATGGAAAGATGCCAGTTAACTGAAAATATAAAGCCTTTCCATTTGAAGTGACCTAGGTGGGAGGTGATAAAATTGTTCCCATTATAGTTATGGAGATGGCTTAGGTGATTTGAATAGGGGGTTCATTCCAATTCCTACTATATAGGTGTCCATGTCTCAAAATTTATTGTAATATTGATACCATTGGCGGCCTCAACAGAGGCCAAGGAGTTCTGTGAGCCCGGGCAGCAGAAGACACCTTGGAGGGTTCGTGAAGCTGTCAGTGCCACCAGTTGGACTTCCATACATTCTGAGCTAACCCAGAATATTTGGTCGCAAAACTAAGAGCTGGTATCTTTTGTTGGCAGCATGAAGTTAACCACCAAGTCCTCACAAGCCATGCTGCTTAGTTGCTTGGTGGTTATGGATAAACTTTGCCCAGCATGATTTTTGGGTTCATCTTATCGGTTCCCCTGGTGGGCAGATACACAATGTTCTGCATTCCACATATAAGTGAATTGCAAAAACAAAACAAAACTCTCTCTCGTAGGTTTATTTATGTGCGTATGAATGTATATTTTAATTATGTGTATTTAACTCTTTAAAATCTCTTAGATTTTAATTTATCCTGTAAATTTCTGTATATATAATTTAATAACAAAGCCTCCACCAGCAACAGCATGTGGAAGGTACAGATTTGTTATTTCTCCTTCCCTTCTTTCCTTCCTTCCTTTCCTCCTTCCTTCCTCCTGGTCTGTTCCAATTAACTCTGAATCATCTACATTTTAAGGTATTTTACCTCAAAAATGAATCATGTTAGGATTCTAATTCTTTATAAAGAACTTCATGGCCTTCAATAATGTCTAGAAAGTAAAATAAAGAGGAATAATAAAGAGGAATATTACCATCCAAGCTGCCCTTATTTCCAAAGAACCAGACTTTTGCTTCCCAGTTGGAAAGAAGACAGTTGTGCACTTCAGGGTGGTTTTTAAATTTGGTGTGGGATTCTCTGCCACCACCAAGCTCTGAGTGAACTGTGCTTTATTCTCCTGGCCTAGACAGAGCACTACAGCATCAAAGTAAATCTTTGGGGACAGTGCAGCCCACCTGCATCCTATTTAATTTCTTCCCTTTGCCCCACCAGTATTGTCACAGAGCTATGTTGCCTAAGGGTAGCCTGGCTGCTGAATCCCTTTCTCACCAGAGCAGTTTTAAGATTTAATTGGGAATTCAGAGAAAGAAAAAGGATTGTTTGGGAACCAAAATCAAGAGGAACAGAAGTCTTAATTTGATTTCATGTGTTAGAACCTTGTACCATGCCTATTCTGTATCTGTAGAAGTTTCCCGTTTGACACAGGGTATCTAGGAGGGGCGGGGAAGATATGGATAGTAGAGGAAGACATTAATCCTAGCATTGTCATTTATATACATTAATGAAATCCTGACAAGGACCTGCTTTTTGTTTGTTTTCCTTTGAAACCTAGCCCTACTGTATTTGTATTTAAAATTTGTACACATTTGTATAATAATCTGTACCTTGTGGTATTTGGTACTATTAGAGGAAAAACTTTGGATTCAGACCTTCTTGCAGTTTTTATATCATTGTTTTATTTTGTTTTTTAAATAAATTCTAGTGGTTTGATCCAAATCCCATTACAGTTGTATAAAGAAATAAAATTTTGTACTTATATTATTAAAAATCACATTTTTAATATTTGTAGTCCAGTCTCAGCTGTCTTTTCCCTAATCGTGATAATCATAGTCGCTATGAAATTATAAAACCTGTTTTTCACTCTATTCTACCATAATTTTCTTAAGAAAAAAAGCAACCTACAATGGAGATTAAATTTCTAATCTTAGCCATTTTCCTAACATGCGCTTTACTCTGCTTCTGTTAGTTTTTACATTGTAGAGGCTCTCATTTTCCCTTTCGCAAATTGTAAATTTAGCGAATCTGATAACTGTCCCTCCATTTGTTGGCAAACAAAACTATATACATTATGGTGTTGGCCTAAATCAAGAAAATGTTCATTAATCTTATATAAGGGTTGCATCTGAATTATGTGCTAAATGATGTTTCAGTACTGCCTTGGCTTAGTAATGCTGTTGATAAATCCCTTAATCTTTATAGGCTTCCAAAGTCCCATCTGTAAAATAATGTTACTTCCCGGTCCCTAGACCTGCAGGCAGCCAGCCTGTCAGAAATATTTAATAATATTACGAATATTGAATATTGGAGATTCAGTCTTTCAAGGTAAAAATTTCAATGCAAACACATGGTGTTAAAAGTCATAAATAGTGAATTAGTATAATTAATTAAAAGGTGAATGTCTTATGAAGGGCAGCAAGGAAGAAACCACGACATCACTGAGTGGCTATTCGTGAGAGTGATTTACATACTTTGTCTCACTCATCCTCCCCCAAAGACATGAATATTATCTCCCTTTATAGATGCAAAAAAGTACTTTTCCTAAGTTTATACTGCTAATAAATGGCAGGGGCAGAATAAGAACACTGGAATAGCTGACCCCAAACCCTAGGCTCTTTCTAACCCAAGCTACTTTCAGATTTAAATCATGTATATAATTCATCAGAATGCTTTGCAGTATCTCCATTATCTCAAGTCCTGAGCAGATGTGATTGTAGGAAAGCCGTCTGAGATCTCTGCATTGTTCAGATATCTAGCTGGTTTTCACTCTTGTCATACCATTGTCTTTAAATTTTGAAGGCAACGGATCTTGATTTTTGTAAGAGCTTAAAGGATATAATAGCTTACATTTATGCAGACTGTCAGTCTTAAGAAATTTGAACATTTTAACCCTCAGTAAAGCATGATGTTAATATTACTAAAACACTTGAAAAAGTAAATTGAAACACCGTTTATTAAATGAGTTTGCTCCTTATTAGCATACTTTTTTAAGACAGTTTTATACTAACTTAATGTTTGCCATTTACATCCCTATCTACTGTGTTGATAAAATCCATATACTGGCTGGGTGCAGTGGCTCATGTCTGTAATCACAGCACTTCGGGAGACTAAGGCAGGAGGATCACTTGTGGCCAGGAGTTCGAGACCAGCCTGGGGAATATAGCAAAACTCCATCTCTACAAAAACTAAAAATAGCCAGGCATGGTGGTATGCATCTGTATTCCCACCTACTTAAGAGGCTGAAGTGTGAGGACATTTGAGCCCAGGAGATCGGGGCTACAGTGAGCTACAATTGTACCACTGTACTCCAGCCTGGGTGACATGGAGAGACTGTCTTTATAAACAAATCTATATACTTCCATTTCTGTTTGAATAGCTATATAGTAATCAGTTTGCATGGAGTTTATGATTCTACTTCATTTTGGAGGTATATGAGTTGTTTCTGATTTTTTCTTTTTTTTTTTTAACCATGAAGAATAAAGCTTACAAGAACCTGTTAAAAGCTTAAAGGAAGGGTCAGGCATGGTGGCTCATGCCTGTAACCCAGGGCTTTGGGAGGCTGAGGTGGGAGGATCACTTGTGCTCAGGAATTCAAGACCAACCTGGGCAACATAGTGAGACTTTGCCTCTGAAAATAAATAAATAAAGGTTAATGGAAGAATTCGAAAGAAGTTCATACTAAACATACTCCATATGACCAAGCAATAAGGTTAAGTGAAGAAAGACACAGAAAGTACCTGACATGAAGGTCATCTTAAATGAAATACCATTACTGAAAGGTAGATTTATTTAAGCTTTCATATGCTAGTCAGCGGTTAGACAATAGTGGTGAGCAAAACAGAAATAGTAGCCCAGCCCCTATGGAGATCCAGACTCATGGGGGCAAGGGTATTTGAACAGGTCTCATGAGTGTTGTGGAAACACTTCAAAGCAGTTCTTACATTGTACAGTAAAGACCATCAGGCCCCATGGCTGTTCAGACAAGTGAATCTACGGAAGTGATTAAGTTCTAATTTAGATTTTGTTTTTGTTTTTTTGAGACGAGTCTCACTCTGTCACCCAGGCTGTAGTGCAGTGGCATGATCTCAGCTCACTGCAACCTCCGCCCCCTGGGTTCAAGCAATTCTCATGCCTCAGCCTCCTGAGTAGCTGGGACTACAGGGGTTCACCACCACACTCAGCTGATTTTTGTATTTTAGTAGAAACGGCATTTCAACATGTTGGTCAGGCTGGTTTTGAATGCCTGACCTCAGGTGATCCACCCACCTCAGCCTCCCAAAGTGCTGGGATTACAGGCGTGAGCCACCACGCCTGGCTTAATTTTTCTATCCAAAATTTGTGCAGTTTACTGGCCTTTCAGATTTAAAAACCACAAACATTACAATAAATACTAAAGTACCCACAGTAGCCAGACTACTAAGGCCATGGTTATTGTATTTTTGGACTACATGCCAGAAGAAAAGGTCATAACCCATAGTTAGTTAGCTAGTGTGTAGGTGTCAGCAGACACACCGCACACAGCCAGGAAGGCTGAAAAGATTAGAATCTCAATGCTGGGAAAGGCCTCTGATTATTAGCTTGGGGTCCACGGTTGTACTTCAGGGGCCCCAGAAACTCCCTGAGGTTATAAGCAAAATTGTATCGCTGCCTTTTTTCTTCAGAAAGCCTCATGGCTTTTGTGAAATTCTCAAAGGAGGCTGTGACCTAAATAAAATATGTTTAAAAAATGGTTACGAGTCCTTGATCTAATTCCAGTATCTAAAGAAAATGGGAGCTGTGTTTGGCTCACACAGATAATTTATGACAGGGACAGGTTATCAGAGCTCCACTCGTGACTACATCTCTGTGCTTTCTGCCATCCTGGGCGCTAGCGGGAATTGCGATGCAATTCATTAAATTGCCTCTCAGTCTCAAGAGATGACAAAGCCCTTGCCCTTGCTTCTGATTTAAGGTAAGATAATTTGGGCTGCAAGCAGGGTGCATCTTGGAGCAAGGAGGCCTTGACATCAAAAAGGAAGAGTCCTATTGGGACAAGGAGACAGCCCAGAGAGGCTGTCACCGAGGGAAGGTAGGTGTGCAGTCACAGTGAGGTCCCAAAGACTAGGGCTAAGACACAAAGAGTCTCAGCTTCTGTGTAACCTCACCCAAGTCACTTCCCTGGTCTACGACCCAGTTTCCCAGATATGTAAAGAGTCCTTTAGACCACGCCCCTAAACCCCTTTTTAAAAGTCGGGGG
Organism: Cebus imitator; assembly: GCF_001604975.1. Taxonomy (NCBI): domain Eukaryota; kingdom Metazoa; phylum Chordata; class Mammalia; order Primates; family Cebidae; genus Cebus; species Cebus imitator. Next base: position 1,944,766 of record NW_016107632.1, read on the forward strand.
CGTGGCTTAACGAGGCCCGCGCTTCCCGGGTCCCGCCCGCAGGCCCTACGTAGTGCTTGTCGCCCGCCGCCGCCGCCGAGGAAGCCGCAGTGAGGTCGTCACCCTCCGCCTCGGGGGCGGGACCCTCGCGCGTCAGGGCGGGGCCTGTGGTCGAGCTCCGCGGTGCCGCCGCCCCGCCCACGCCAATTCGCCGGTCGTCGGGCGCGTCACGTGACGGGTCGGCGGCGCTGGCGGTTGCTGTCAGCTGATTCCCGGGGTTGGTGGCAGCGGCGGTAGCAGCGATGGACTTTCTCCTGGGGAACCCGTTCAGCTCTCCAGTGGGACAGCGCATCGGTGAGTCCCTGGAGCCCCCCACAGGTCCGCCCCGGTGCTCCGCACCCAGCTTCGGTCCCCTGGGTGCCTCCCGGTGCCTAGTCACGGAGGCAGGGAGGGCAACGAGGCTGGCGTGTCGCTCTCCTACCTGGCCCTGCCCAGCGTTCCGCCCTCCATTGATTGACAAGAACGTGGGCCATTAGGAAGCCTCGGCTTGTGATCGATGTATACGACAGCCTGTAGGTGGGGACAGAGGACGGGTCCGGATGTCCACGGCGCAGCCAATGTGCGTCTGTTGGGGGTCCTGAATCGAGGGAGAAAGTTTTAGGGGTTAAAGGGACTGCGTTGTTGGCTGTGGCTGGGCCGCTCTACTGGGTCCCGCCTCCTGGGCTCTGGCCCGCTCCTTCCTTGCTCACCGGGCTCTCCGGACAGGGACACCTGAGAAGGGCTAGAAGTCCCTTCTCGGAGGACCGCGGAGCCCGGGGCTTGGCGTCTAGGGGGCGACTGGCCGGAGGGAGCCCAGCGCCGGACAGCCCGCGGCCAGGCCTCCCAGACCCGGGTCTCAGGACGTGTCCGCCTGGGCTCCCTTCTCGACCCAGCCCTAAATGGACCCACACAGACTCTCAGAACCTGAGCGGAAGGTGGTCGGAGAAACCCCCTGGGTCAGCCCGCCTCGGTGTTCCGTAGATGGGGCAGCCGAACGCTCGGGCCAAGCCGAGCCCAGGGCACCTGGCGCCTGGCTGCTGGTCCGTGGTTGTTTGCACCCTGGTGACAGGAGACTTAAGTTCTGTGACGCAGCCTCCCTGGGCCGAGGTTTCCTGGCCTGTAATTGGCGGGTGGTAATGGTTCCCACCTCCGTGGGCTTGCTGTGAAGATTAAATTTCTTAATAAATGTGAAATACTTAGAACAATGCCTGGTACGTGGCCAGTGCCGTATAAAATAAAAAAAGAGTGGTAATATTTATTATCATTGGGCTGGGCGCGGTGGCTCCCGCCTGTAAACCTTGCACTTTGGGAGGCCAAGGCGGGCAGATCGCTTGATCCCAGGAGTTTGAGGCCAGCCTGGGCAACGAGACCCCATCTCTACAAAAATACACATATATACAAAAATTAGCCGGGCAAGGTGGTGCGTGCCTGTGATCCCAGCCACTCAGTAGGCAGAGCTGGGAGGATTGCTTGCACCTGGGAAGTCGGGGCTGCGGTGAGACCTGATGGCGCCACTGTACTCCAGCCTGGATGACGAAGGGAGATCTCAATCTCCTGAAACACATACACACACAGAGACACATACATATCTGTACATATACATACACATGCGTACATATACATATATATTTACACACACACATTGTTCCTGAGATACCACCAAGTGACGATTAGGAATCCCTGGGAATTGCTGGGCAGTTGGTCTCATAGGGTGCTCATTCGTGGATACCAACACCGTGAGAACCGATGTGCCTTGGCCAAACAGCCACCCTTCTCCAGGCAGTGGTCTGGGTGTTCCCCATTCTTGCATGAAGAAACCATCGCATTACTGGGAATTGACTTGTCATCTTTTTGATGATGACTTTTCATCTTAAGTCCAACTGGGAAAATTTTAAAACAAGACATTCTTTCCATTCTTACTGTCTTGGAAGCCAGACCTCACTAAAGCTTGTCCACCCAGATCTGTGTTGTAACCGCCACCGTGGCTGTTGGTGGCTCTTCCGAGGTTTTGCAATCAATGCTCTCCAAAGAGGGAAGTGCCTGTCCAGGATTTACACACCAGGAAGCTCCTGAACCAGGGAGGTGAACTGCCCTCTCAAAGGACCCCCGCCCTCCCCTGGACACACGCCCACCCTACAGTGAGTCATGGTTTTGGAGCTGAAAAGGCAGCTCTCCTCTCATCTTTATTTTTCTCTGACTACAGAAACCACTGCTTTTATCACATGCCAAGTTTAAGACTTCCTACTTAAAAATAAACAAGTAAATAAAAGACCTGGTTTCAAAGTCAGCCGCATACTCTTAAGGCTTTCTGGAGAGGCTCACCTGGGTTCTGGATTTCAGTTGGTCAAAGAAAACTTCTCTTCTTACCCTGAAGGGTCGCCTTTTTTGGGTAAGAAATACTTCTGTCCAAAAAGAATGCTACTAATTCATAATACCTTAGAGCACAAATAGAATTGTACCACAAAAAGAGCCTTACCTTGGAGATCTAACTTGGTAGTTCTCATCAGAATTCCTAGGAGGGCTTGGTAAAGCAATGATGTCTGGGCCCAACCCCAGAGTTTCTGATTTGCCAGGTCTGGAGTGGGACTCTAGAATGTGAATTT